>NW_026943819.1:11844416-12148344 GCF_035594765.1 Anolis carolinensis | reverse complement strand
AGAGTTTTTTTTCCCCAATGTCTGCCTCCAAAGCTGAGAGTGTGTGCTTCGCTCAAGACAATTCAGTTGGGTGCCCATAGCCAAGCAGGGATTTGAAACTTCGTCTCTTGGGGTGCATCTAGACTAAAAATTGATGCACTTTGACATCACCTTAACTATCATCGCTCAGTGCTTTGCAATCCTAGGATTTGGAGCTATGGGGGAAAAGAGTATTTGGACCATAATAAAAATGGTGGTGTTGTTGTTGGACCTTGATGGGATACCAGCACTCTTTGGCAGAGAAGGCTAAAGACCTTGTAAAACTACTACTCCCAGGATTCATAGAATCATAGAATAATCGAGTTGGAAAAGACCACATGGGCCATCTAGTTCAACCCCCTGCCATGCAGGAAAAGCACAATCAAAAATTCCATAGCACGGAAGCATGGCAATTAAAATTGTGTCAAACTGCATCAATTCTACAGTGTAGATGCACAGTCCTGGTCAAGCACTGAAAAAATGAAACTATACTAGGCTTCTCCACTCGTTTCCTTTTTGTTAAATGCCTCATTCATTACATGAATCATTCGTTAAAAGGATTGTTCCTTTCACAGCTCACGTTTATTTGCAAGGTTTTGACATTTCCATTTAACCGCTGGCTTTGCTGCCACCCACATTTTTTTTGTTTTCCCAGAAAGCTTTGGAAATTCTAGTGACCAAGGATATTCTGAAGGAAAACACAAGCTTTGAGGAGACGGCGGTGGCCAAGAGCTACCCACAAATGAATGGCAATTGGGGTAACAGAGACCAGAGGTTGGAAAAATTCCTTTTTTGGATTACAGCTCTCTGAATCCCTCAGTCCATGGAGGGGTTGGCCATGTCAATTGAGGGATTCTGGAAGTTTTGGTCTGAAAAGTAACATTCCCAGATTCTAAAAGAAAGTTATTTCAGTTTGACTTATTATTTTGTATGAATATAAACCAAACCAAATGGGATCTATTTTGTTCAGTTTTTAAATGGCTGCAAAATGAATGCGCTCCACAACCTTTCATCTCACTATTATCAATACAATGGGTTAAACCAGTGGTTCTTATCCTTTTTAATGCCGCAACCCCTTAATACAGTTCCTCATGTTGTGGTGACATTCAACCATAAAATTATATTCGTTGCTACTTTGTAACTGTAATTTTGCTACTTATGAATCGTAATGTAAATATCTGATATGCAGGATGTGTTTTCATTGTTGCAAGTTGAACATAGTTAAAGCATAGTGATTAATCACAAAAACAATATGTTTGGGGGAGTATGGACAACGGATGATGGGAATTGCAATACCATCAACCGAATCAGCTCTGACTTTCAGAGACCACCACAGATGACAGATCTGGACCAAACTTGGCACACAGAACCCCAGTGACCAAAATAAAATACTGGAGGAGTTTGGGAGAAATTGATAGTGATTTAGGGGAGATGTAGTTCACCTACATCCGGAGAACACTGTGAACTCAAACAACTATGGATCTTGACCAAACTTGGCACGAATATTCAATATACCCAAATTTGAACACTGGTGGAGTTTGGGGAAATTAGACCTTGACATTTGGGAGTTGTAGTTGCTTGGATTTATAATTCACCCACAATCAAAGAGCATTCTAAACAACACCATCAGTGGAATTGAACCAAATTTGGTAAAAAGAACTTCCATGGCCGACAGAAAATACTGGAGGAGTTTGGGAGGAATTGACAGTGATTTAGGGGAGATGTAGTTCACCGATATCCAGAGAACACTGTGAACCCAAACAACTATGAATGTGGACCAAACTTGGCATGAATACTCAATATTCCCAAATGTGAACACTGGTGGAGGTTGGGGAAAATAATAATTAAACACTTGTGCAAGCTGGACTGCTAACCTGAAGGTTGTCGGTTCAAATCTGTGAGATGGGGAGAGCTCCCATCTGTCAGTTCTAGCTTGCGGGGACATGAGAGAAGCCTCCCAGTAACACATCCGAGCATTCCCTGGGAAACGTCTCTGTAGACGGCCAATTCTCTCACACCAGAAGCGACTTACAATATGTTCTCAAGTTACTTCTGACACAATAAAAAATACTATTATCAATACTGGAGCATGATTTCAGACTACCAGTGCCACAAAAAAACCTTGCTCACGTATACATATACATTTGCTGGGGTTAGGGGTGCAGGACCCCAGCAACAGTGGGAAAAAGGTGACTAGTTTGTCCAGAAGAGAGGGATTACCTTTTTGATTACTATCATTTTTGGGGAATAAAGAAGGAAAGAGTGTTACCCCATTGGTAGAAGACAGGCAGGTGGCTTTGGCGCCCATCCTCCCATGCAATTTACTTAAAACTAGCACTTATAAATATTTAAATATTCACAAATTTTGGCCAGTTTGTCCAAAAGAAACAAACAAAATTCTCCCCATTTGCCAAATTAAATAGAGACAGCTGTTCCCAGCATAGACAGGATCATATCGTACCCAAGGAATACACAGATGCTAAAGACGAATGGTGTTAACGTGAAAAATAAAGAAAAGTGGCAGCAGTAATTTAACGTTTAGGACACATAGATTTTCAATTTTTCAGTATTCAAGGCTCGGCTCAGACTACTCAAATATAATAGACTGAGATTCTACTCAACTCTAATACGAAAACACTTAGACCGTTCTACACTGCCATATAATCAGGATTATCAAATAAGAAAATCCACATGATCTGCTTTGAACTGGATTATATGAGTCTACACTGCCATATAATCCAGTTCAAAGCAGACAATGTGGATTTTGTATGGCGGTGCAGAAGGGGCCTTACTGAAACAACACCTTCATGTATCCCTGGTATCAACATCAGGCTAGATCAACCATTTCAACAGAAAGCAATAGCCATCTTCAAATACCTGAAAGGCGGCCATGTGGAAAAAATGGAGCAAACTTGTTTTTCGGCTGCTCCAGAGGACGGGAGTCAAGCCGATGGGTTCAAACTACACAGAAAGAGATTGCAACTAAATAAGAGGGAAAATTTATTGACAACCAGAACCACTAAGAAGTATAATAGACTATCTTAGAAGGGTGTGTACTCAACTTCATTAGAAAGGCCATTTATTACAGTTAAAGTGTGGATTATCAAACTGGGTTGGACTAGATGACCTTTAGGGTTCCTTCCAGTTTGCAGTTCTATGATCCTGAGGCAGCATCCTACAGTCTCTATGGAAGTATCCAGACTAGTCCAAGACCTCAAGTGTAATGCCACCTCTTCTAGAACGCATCAAGCTCTTTTGATGAAATTGAAGTTTTTGGAAATTTGGAAGATTTCCTTGTGTCAGAGGCCTGACGTGAGACGGAACGTATGGCTCTCACTCCCAACAAAATTAGTCATTCCGGGAGGCCCCAAGCCCAATTACAAAAGGTTTAGGAATTCAGGAACTTGCAGTGGTGCCTTTTTTTAAAAAAGAGGTCATGCGGGGACACACAGGGATTTCATCACAGGATCCCATCTTCCTCCTTTGGTCCTTTCATTCCAGTGGGCAAGAAATGGTTCCCAGCTGGACCTTCAGATGTTCAGCTGGGAAAGAAATCAAGCCTATGTTTATCAAGATTTTTGCTTTAAAAGACCTCTAGAGACAACCCTTCAAGACTTGCGGTGTCAATACTTCCAGAGTGTGCAAACACAGTAAAAAAAATGTGGATTCCAGTTGAGTTAAAAGCCATGCATGGACTTTCCTGAAATCCGTGTTTTGTTGTGTCCACTAAAGGCACCTGCAAACACTTCCAATGGCCCCTGTTCAAGCTGATGATGAGGAAAGGGCAAAGAACTCTTGTCTGTTTGAGGAAAGTGTGAATGTTACAGTTGATCACCTTGATTAGCATTGAATGGCCTTGCAGCTTCAAAGCCTGGCTGCATCCTGCCTGGGGGAATCCTTTGTTGGGAGGTGATTAGCTGGCCCTGATTGTTTCCTGTCTGGAATTCCCCTGTTATTTGAGTGTTATTCTTTATTAATTGTCCTGATTTTAGAGGGGTTTTTTTTTAAATACAGTAGAGTTTCACTTATCCAAGCTAAATGGGCCGGCAGAAGCATGGATAAGTGAATATCTTGGATAATAAGAAGGGATTAAGGAAAAGCCTATTAAACATCAAATTAGATTATGATTTTGACAAATTGAGCACCAAAACATCATGTTATACAACAAATTTCACAGAAAAAGTAGTTCAATACGCAGTAATGTTATGTTGTAATTACTGTAGTTACTAATTTAGCACCAAAATATCATGACATATTGAAAACATTGACTACAAAAATGCCTTGGATAATCCAGAACCTTGGATAAGCGAGTCTTGGATAAGTGAGACTCTACTGTACTGACAGCCAGACAAGAGTTCTTTGTCCTACCCTAAATCCTATGGAGTCATAAAGTTATAGGATTTATATGGGAGAAAGAACTCTTCTCTGCCTGAGACAACTGTGAATATTTCAATTGGCCAACGTAATTAGCATTGAATAGCCTGGCAGCATCAAAGTCTGGCTGCTTCCTGCCTGGGGGAATCCTTTGTTGGGAGGTGTTAACTGGGCCTAATTGTTTCTTGTCTGGAATTTGTTCTTCCACCCTGAGCATTCCACATATATATAAATCCCACTTGTCTAGTTTCCAACAGACCTCACAACCTCTGAGGATGACTGCCATAGATGTGGGAGAAACGTCAGGAGAGAGTGCTTCTGGAACATGTCCATACAGCACAGAAAACTCACAGCAACTCAGTGATTCCGGCCATGAAAGCCTTCAACAACACTATTATTTTTATCAGGAATTCCTAGGTCTTCCATCTCAACACGATGGCCCACTTTTTCCAGAAAGTTGACTATGGAATGCCACTGGAGGATCTACAAATATATCGAGAAGTTTTCTTTCTAAAGCAACTCTATGCTCAATGTTCAGCCAGGGTCTAGTCATCAAATCTGTGAATCACCAAAATCCGCAAAAGCGAATCCCGTAAATGAGGGCGAACCATTCTGGCAAGGAAAGAGGCGCAATTTTATGCCCTGACTGGGAAGTGGGGAGGAATTATATAGGCTAAAGAGATCAATAAAGTGACCCACATTTACAGCCTTTGCTTGATGCCTGCCTTTCTCCGGCAAATGGGACCTGCATTGCTCATCCTTGCAGAGATCTGATAAAGAGGTTAGTCATATTCCTGTCTTACAAATGATGGCGGGGAGAGGTGAAAGAGATTGCCATGAAAAACAACACCAGCTGTGGCTGCAGTGGGTTTAAAAACATGAAGGGAAAAAAACACCCAATATTTTGTTTCTTTGCTGTTTTTGTTTACCGTTAACTCATTTCTGACTTAAAGTAATAGGATCACAAGGTGGGCAACTCAATGGCGATGGCCATCAGCCCTTTCTACTGAATGACTTCATTGGCTAGAGCTGACAGGAGCCGCCATGTGAAAACCTCTAGACCGGGGCTCCTTGGACCAGCATCACTTCTGGAGTTTTCAGGCAATAATAACTTAATAATAATAATAATAATAATAATAATAATAATAATAATAATAATAATATAATGTTATATAATATAATAATGATAATAATAATAATAATAACAACAACAACAACTCTGGCAGAAACCAGTGCAGGTGGTCCCGGTGATGATCGGCACATTGGGTGCCATGCCAAAAGATCTCAGCCGGTATTTGGAAACAATAGACATTGACAAAATCACGATCTGCCAACTGCAAAAAGCCACCCTACTGGGATCTGCACGCATCATCCGAAAATACATCACACAGTCCTAGACACTTGGGAAGTGTTTGACTTGTGATTTTGTGATAATAATACTTAATAATTATACTTAATAATAATGTGTTGTCAAAGGCTTTCATGGCCGGAATCTCTGGGTTGCTGTGAGTTTTCAGGGCTGTATGGCTATATTCCAGAAGCATTCTCTCATGATGTTTCGCCCGCATCTAGGGCAGGCATCCTCAGAGGTTGTGAAACAAGGCACGTGGGGTTTATATATCTGTGGAATAATGTCCAGGGTGGGAGAAAGAACTCTTGTCTGTTGGAGGCAAGTGTGAATGTTGCAACTGGCCACCTTAATTAGCATTGAATAGCCTGGAAGCTTCAAAGCCTTGCTGCTTTCTGCCTGGAAGGATCCTTTGTTGGGAGGTGTTGACTGGCCCTGATTGCTTCTTGTCTGGAATTCCCCTGTTTTCTGAGTGTCATTCTTTATATACTGTTCTGATTTTAGACTTTTTAAATACTGGTATCCAGATTTTGTTCATTTTCATGGCTTCACCCTTTCTGTTGAAATTGTCCACATGCTTGTGGATTTCAGTGGCTTCTCTGTGTAGTCTGACATGGTGGTTGTGAGAGTGGCCCACCATTTCTGTGTTCTCAAATAATATGCTGTGTCCAGGTTGGTCCATCACGTGCTCTGCTATGGGTGATTTCTCTGGTTGAGTCAGTCTGCAGTGCCTTTCATGTTCCTTGATTCATGTCTGGACAATGCTGCTGTGTTTGGTGGTCCCTATGTAGAATTATCCACAGCTGCATGGTACACGGTAGACTCCTGCAGAGGTGAAAGGATCCCTCTTGTCCTTCGCTGACCGTAGCATTTGTTGGATTTTCTTGGTGGGTGTGTAGATAGTTTGCAGTTTTTGTTTCTTCATCAGCTTCCCTATGCGGACAGTGGTTCCCTTGATGTGTGGCAAGAAAACTTTTCCTCTGGGTGGATCTTTGTCTTGACTCTCATGTCTTGTTCTTGGCCTTGCAGCTCTTCTGATCTCTGTGGTGGAGTCTCCTTTGGCCTCTAGAGTTTAGGTGGTTCAGTTCCCCTTGGAGGAGGTGAGCTTCGCAGATTCCTTTTGCACGGTCTGCCAGGGCCTTTATTGTGCTTCTTTTTTTTATTTGGGTGATGGTTGGAGTTTTTATGTAGCTATCTATCCTTCTGTGTAGGTTTTCTGTAAACCGTGTGGCCCAATTGTTGATTGGTTTCACGGATGACCAAGATATCTAGAAATTGCAGTTTTCCTTCATTTTCTTTTTCTATTGTGAATTGGGTGTTTGTGTGGATGCTGTTGAGGTGGTCCAGGAACTTGTTTAGTTCTTCTTCTCCACAGCTCCCAAGCTATGAAGCTGCAAGGCCATTCAATGCTAATCAAGTTGGCCAACTGCAACATTCACACTTACCTCCAACAGACAAGAGTTCCTTCTCCCACCCTGGACATTATTCCACGGAAATATAAACCCCACTTGCCTAGTTTCCAGCAGACCTCACAACCTCTGAGGATGCCTGTCATAGACGTGGGTGAAAAGTTAGGAGAGAATGCTTCTGGAATAAAGCCATACAGCCTGGAAAACTCACAGCAACCCAGTGATTCCGGCCATGAAAGCCTTCAACAACACAGTGATGATGATGATGATGATGATGATGATGATGATGATAATAATAATTTATACCAGACATGGGCAAACTACGGCCCCTTCCCTCTGTCTTCTTTACTCCAAGGTAAACATACCTTCCTCCTTCAAGCTTACATCATGCTTTTTCTTTCCAGGAGACTAAAAGCAGATTACAGTAAAAGCAAGACGCAGTTAGAGGTGATAGACACTACATAGTGACCTAGGTACTACAATATGCAATTAATTCAGTTTGACGTCACTTTAACTGCTATGGCTCCATGTTATAGGATCCTGGGATTTGTAGTTTGGGGAGGCCCCAGCCCTCTTTGGCAACGAAGGCCAAAGACCGTCTGAAATCATAACTTTATGTGTTGAAGGCTTTCATGGCTGGAAACACTGGGTTGCTGTGAGTTTTTCGGGCTGTATGGTCATGTTCCAGAAGCATTCTCTCCTGACATTTCGCTTGCACCTATGGCAGGCATCCTGAGAGGTTGTGAGGTCTGTTGGAAACCAGGCAACTGGGGTATATATATCTGTGAACTGATGTCCAGGGTGGGAGAAAAAATTCCGGACATGAAACAATCAGGGACAGTTAACACCTCCCAACAAAGGATTCCTCCAGGCAGGAAGCAGCCAGACTTTGAAGCTGCCAGGCTATTCAATGCTAATTAAGATGGCCAATTAAAACATTCACACTTGCTGCAGGCAGACAAGAGTTCTTTCTCCCATTCTGGGCATTTCATAAATATTTATTTATTTATTTATTATTTACTACATTTATATCCCGCTCTTCTCACCCCGAAGGGGACTCAGAGCGGCTTACAAATCAAATGAACATACAATATATTATTAGCATAGCACAATATAAGCATTAAATTACAATATTGTACTATATCATTATATGGTAATATTATTAGCAATATTACATTTAATATATAATATATACATAATATTATTATATTGTATTATTAGTAATATAATATTGGATTCCATGATAATATTATTGTTAATATTATATGTATATACAATATATTATATATTTTATAATAAATATATAAATAAATATATAAATCCATGCAGTCATGCCGGCCACATGACCTTGGAGGTGTCTACGGACAATGCCGGCTCTACGACTTAGAAATGAAGATGAGCACCAACCCCCAGAGTCAGACATGACTGGACTTAACGTCAGGGAAAAACCTTTTAACCTTACCTTATATAAATCCTATAACTTTATGATTCCATAGCATCGAGCCATGGCAGCTAAAGTGGGCCCAAACCGCATTAAATCCGCAGTGTAGATACCTCTGAGGACGGGGAAAGGAAAACTTGGGCAGTGCATCCGGTGGTGGCTTCTGCTCTGAATGTTTTATTTCCTTCTTGCATATTGTTTCCTCGGATGGCGACTGAACCGTGTTAAATCCCGAGTGTAGACTTACTCAACCCTCCCTCCTGGCCTTTTTTCCTTACCTTCCCTGGCTTTTAGCAAAACCGTGTTGGCGACAATATTCTCCAGCTCCATAATGCTCCAGCGTGGACGATAGGTAGATAGACGATAGATCCGTTTCCCGATTTTCTTCAAAGGGAATGATGGATCCTTTCTTCAAGGGGAATGATGGATCCTCTTTCCGAGGGGGTTCCAGCCCCGCTCGGCCCCCATGCTCCCACGCAGGACCAGCCCCCACGCAAAGGGAGGCAGCGGCAGAAACAGCAGCAAAGCTTAGCGCCGCCCGCGTGGCTCCATACCTGCAAGGCGAACGGTGGAGAGGCCGAAAACCCACGTGGTGCCGCTTTCCACGCAGGAGACGCGAACGCGCGTGGAGCCCCCAGCCCCCAGCAGCCAGGGCTGAGTCCCCAACGTTCCATCGGGGCGGAGCCTCCCGCTGCGTGACGTCACCGCCTCCCTCCCTCCCTCGTAAGGGGCGGGGCCAGGCGTGTCAATGTTCCATGAGTTATGCAATCTCCCTTGCCTCCTTTGCCATCACCGCAAGGCATGCTGGGAAATGTAGTTTGAACGAAGCAAGCTAGAGCCTAGAGCAGGTATGGGCCCTTCAAGTGTTTTGGACTTCAACTCCCACAATTCCTGGCCTCAGGTCCTTTCTTTTTCGCCCTCAGCCGCTTAAGCTGGATATAAATAAATATAGAGTAGAGTCTCGCTTATCCAACATAAACGGGCCGGCAGATCGTTGCATAAGCGAAAATGTTGGATCATAAGGAGGGATTAAGGAAAGGCCTATTAAACATAAAATTACAAAATGATTTTATAAATTAAACACCAAAACGTCATGTTTTACAACAAATTGACAGAAAAAGCAGTTCAATACAAGGTAATGTTATGTAGTAATTACTGTATTTATGAATTTAGCACCAAAACATCGTAACATTTATTATAAAAACATTGATTACTAAAAGGCAGATTGTGTTGGATGATACAGAACGTTGCATAAGTGAAGGTTGGATAAGTGAGACTCTACTGTAATAACAATTAGAATAGTAATAACTTAACAAAAGCTCTTAGTATTAAAACCAAGGCCCACAGGCCCAATCTACGCTCTCGTATAATCCAGTTTCCGAATGCTGATTAACTGCATCGGATTATATGGCAATGTAGACACATACTATTCAGATCAAATCAGTTATTTTAATGTGTTGTTGAAGGCTTTAACTTTATTTTAACTTTACTGGGTGTTTGAGGGTTGATTTATTTTTGTTATGTTTCTGTTTTTCTGTTATTGTTTATGCACTTCTATGTATAATGTGTGTACAATAGTAGCATCATCAACTATAACTACAGTAGTCTCTCGCTTATCCAACGTAAATGGGCCAGCAGAACGTTTGATAAGCGAATATGTTGGATAATAAGGAGGGATTAAGGAAAAGCCTATTAAACATCAAATTAGGTTATGCTTTTACAAATTAAGCACTAAAACACAAATTTGACAGAAAAAGTAGTTCAATACACAGTAATGCTATGTAGAAATTACTGTATTTACGAACTTGGCACCAAAATATCACGATGTATTGAAAACATTGACTACAAAAAAGCATTGGATAATCCAGAACGTTGGATAAGCAAGTGTTGGATGAGTAAAACTCTACTGTAATAACAATTAGAATAGTAATAACAAAAGTTCTTAGTAGTAAAACCAAGGCCCACAGGCCCAATCTATGCTGTCAGAGTTTCCAAATCCAGTTTCCGAATGCTGATTAACTGCATCGGATTATATGGCAATGTAGACACATACCATTCAGTTCAAAGCAGTTACAGTAGATTTTCACTTATCCAACATTCGCTTGTCCAAAGTTCTGGATTATCCAACACAGCCTGCCTTTTAGTAGTCAATGTTTTTGTAGTCAATGTTTTCAATACATTGTGATGTTTTGGTACTAAATTTGTAAATACAGTAATTACTACATAACATTACTGTGTATTGAACTACTTTTTCTGTCAAATTTGTTGTATAACATGATGTTTTGGTGCTTAATATGTAAAATCATAACTTAATTTGATGTTTAATAGGCTTTTCCTTAATCCCTCCTTATTATCCAACATATTCACTTATCCAACGTTCTGCTGGCCCGTTTATGTTGGATAAGTGAGACTCTACTGTATTTTAACTTGTGGTTGTTTGGGGGTTGATTTAATTTTGTTATAATGTTCCTGTTTTTTTGTTATTGTTTATGCACTTCTATGTACAATGTGTGTACAATAGTAGCAGCATCAACTATATGTCTCAGGATATAGACAGACCCAGTTCGGACTCGAAACGCGCCTAAAGGTATATTTACATATGTATTTTATGAATGTTTTAAAGTAACTTAATTTTAAATTGAATTGAAATGTTATTGTAATTTTTATGTGTGCTTCATATTTGTAAGCCGCCCCGAGTCCCCTTATTGGGTGAGAAGGGCGGGGTAGAAATACAGTAATAAATAAAAATAAAATAAATAGTATATATTTTATATTTTAACTATGTTGATTGGGCTCATCCCCATATAAGCCACCCCGAGTCCATTTCGGGAGATGGAGGCGGGGTACAAAAATAAAGTTATTATTATTATTATTATTATTATCTGTATCCTGAAATTGGGGCCCCTTCTACACTGCTATATAAAATCCAGATTATCTGCTTTGAACTAGATTATATGTCAGCGTAAAAGGTAAAGGCTTCCCCTTGACATTGAGTCTAGTTGTGTCCGATTCTGGGGGATGGTGCTCAAC
The DNA here is from genome assembly GCF_035594765.1 of Anolis carolinensis. NCBI lineage: Eukaryota > Metazoa > Chordata > Lepidosauria > Squamata > Anolidae > Anolis > Anolis carolinensis. The sequence goes on along the minus strand of NW_026943819.1, from coordinate 12,136,724 downwards.
TCCATTTCTAAGCGAAAGAGCTGGCGTTGTTCATAGACTCCTCCAAGCTCACGTGGCCGGCATGACTACATGGAGTGCTGTTACATTCCCTTCAAAGCAGTACCTATTGATCTACTCACATTTGCATGTTTTTGAACTGCTAGGTTGGCAGAAGCTGGGGCTAACAACAGGAGCTTATCCCATCCATGGATTCAAACCACCAACCTTCTGATCAGCAAGTTCTGGAGCTTAGCGGTTAACCCGCTGCACTACCACAGCCCCTATGGCAGTGTTGACACATTTAATCCAGTTCAAAGCAGATAATGTGGATTAACTGCTTTGATAATATGGATTATATGGTATTGTATATCCACTCACAGAATCAACCTGCTGGGATATTGTCATTAGCAGCAACAGTCACAACATTGCCAAACCACACCTTAGCAACAATTCTAATAACAGCAGGGTCAGTTTTTCAGCAGCAACATAAATGTGCCTATATAACCAGGGCCATGTAAACATTCCTCAGGCCAAATGGGGTCCCAAATGGAAATGTTTAAGAAGCCCTGTGCTAGGGCACAACCAAAGTCCTGAAACATGGTGATAATGCCCCCACGTCCGCTGTAAAGTATCTGAGGGTAAAACACTTTCTTTTTTTGGAAAAAGGAGATGCAATGAGAATATAACACTATAAGGTCTCCTATAGGAACAATGCACCCTCTAACCATCCAAAGTTGACCCTAGGTCAATGCAGTTTCTAGTATTTTTAGACTTCATATGTTCTGTAATATATGGAGATTGTATTGGACCTCAAAATGTACCATTTCATCCCCTTGTTTGGAGAGACTAACCTTTCAGCCATCCCATTGTTGGAGACAAGGGTTTTCACTCCATTTTCTCAATGCATGCTCTATACATCCGTAACCCAACATTTAAAGAAAAGCACTTGGTTACTGAAGACACCAGTGAAATCTCACAAGCAACACCAGTTGCAAGAGTCAGATTTTATTCACATGATACACCGCCGGAGGAGGGATTTTCTTCCCCTCCCTCGCTCCTTTGAAATGATGTAACAAAAACAAAAAACAACCCAGCCTCAATGAAAACATTTTTGTCCCAAGCCAGAACTCTTAACACTTACATGAGAACACTGGCATATTTTAGGGTCTTTGGAAACCAGTGATTTTTGTGAAAAGAAAAAAAGAGAAATGGATCATGATTCAATTGTATTCAGTGCTCCAAAAAATTAACATAAAAGATAAACTATTATAAAAGGAAATAAGGCAGCAGTCCACCCCGCAAGGTACAAAAATCCTTCCAAAGGAAAACAGCATCCATTGTCCAGATGCGAGGTCTAGTATTCATCCAGGGTGTCGGCCCGTGGGATGGAGAGACCCCGCTCCTTCAGCGCTTGTGCTTTGAGCTTCTCCGATTCCTGCTTGGTTTGCTGCTCCACCCGCTGGATTTCCAGAATCTCTTCTATTGAGACTTGTTGCAAAGGGGTGTCGCTTTCCTTTTCCAGGTCCTGAAATAGGAAAGTTGAAATCCCCTAGTTGATGGTATAGTATGGGGCACAGAATGAGTTAGGCCTATTTTTAAGAGTAACTCTCAAGCAACTAGAAATGACATTAATCTGGTATCTACCAATCCTCATGGGTGCCAGTTAACCTAGAGGCAGCACTTCTGGAAGTTCATTGGTCCTTGAGCTTTATATTTTTTAAGACTTACTTTTGGCTAAGACTAGATTATGCCAAAACAGAATGCAACAAAAAATACTATTAGTGAATCCAAACAAAGTGAACAGACATCATATTTGGGAATAGGGAAGTGGTTGACTCACGATCTCCCCAAGGAGCACGACGTTCTCGCCTCTCACCACAAAGATGCCCCGTGGGATGTCCCCGTACTTTTTCCCCACATGAATGCGCTCCACCGTTTGGTGCAACACCAAATTGGCTGAAGAATTCAGGAAGAAAGAAAGGCACAGAGAAATGTAATGGAACATGGCCATACAACCAAAAAAAACTCACAGCAACCCAGAATGAAGAGTGCTTATCCTTTTCTAGCATTGGTAGTACTATTCATATTTTATTATATTTATATGCTAACCTTTCCTCCTGGTAGATCAAGGCAGTATATATGGACCTCCATCTACCTTTTATCCTTACAGTCATGCAGGCTGAACAAGACTATCAAGATCTCTCCATGCCTCAGTCCCAAATATGCTGTTAGACTGCTATGGCCAAAGGTAAGGCATGCTGGAAGTTGTCTTCCAAATAACCTGGAGCGCACCACAGGAGGGAAGGCTGGACAAACCCAAGATTATCCAAGCAGAGATTTGAAACTAGTGCCAGGGCTATCCAAGACAGTCTGCTTCCCTGGGCAAATGGCCAATCAGAGAGAGACGGGGCAAACAGATCTCTTTTGGCGCCACAAGAAAAAGCATGACACAATGTACTAAAAGGCTGACATTCCCCACTGAGGTGAGGGCTATTGATATTAATGTGTGCCTTCAAGTCATTTCAGATTTATGGCAAGCCTAAGGCAAAAATATTCTAGAGTCTTGGCAATATTTATTTATAGGGGATGTGAGTTTCTATGGCCAAGCAGGGATTTGAACCCTGGTATTTTTGTCCAACATTCAGACCATTAAATTGCATTGGGTCTGTTAAAATAATCAAACTGCAGGCTAGTGATAAGGCTATGGGATTTCACAACTATCTAGACCTCTGTTGAACTTTTATAGAGCTTGTAAAAGTTACTTTTTGGACTGTAACTCTAAGAATGCTGGTTGGGGATTCTGGAAGCTTTACTCCAAGAAGTAAATTTTCCAAGCTTTGAATTTCTATACTACATCTTTTGTACAAAGAATTAAACTTAAGATAGCTAACAATATAATAGCAATAAAAAGCAAACAAAGGAACACCAGTCCCTATGTACTAGTCACCTAGCCCCTCATACCCCTTATCCAAGGTATGTTATTATTTATGCAAAGCATCTGATCAAGCCTTTTAATCCCCAGATACAAGTCACTTAGTACTAAAAGCATTCCATAATAAGTGTGGCATTCTGCTTTCTACTTCTAAGGCAATGTTCTAGGTCATGTTTCGTGAATATAGGGGCTAGACCTCATGGTAGACACACACACATTCTATGTATTTTTGCTACAATATAAATTCTTTAAGCACTTAGCACCCCCTAGCGGAGCAGCAGATCTCCAACGCTAGAAGGAGTAACACAGGTGTGTACCTTCAAGTCACATGTTACTGGTGGTTTGTCGAGACAAACTGCAACTCTCCTTGTTCATCACTTACTGGCTATGTTTGTTAGGGACTGGCTAATGAGAGCCACAATCTAGCAAGGTCTGGAGAATCAAGTGTTTCTAGACAAGCCTTCGACCATATTTAGATTCTGTGCGAATATATATGAGGACCTTCAGATTCTTTATTAAGCAAGTTACAAGACTGAGATCAATTACTGCAATTTTTACCTGCAGTAATTGCTGTATTTTACCGCTTTTAATCAGGGGGTATTGTGAAATTGTGATGTTATGTTGGCTGTTTATTATTTATGTTCTATTTCTGCACTTTTTGTATTTTACATGTTGTGCCTTGAGTGCTCTGTGAGCCGCCTGAGTCTCTCTGGGAGATTGTGGCGGGGTACAAATAAAAGTTTATTATTATTGTTATTTTCTCTCTTTTCTAAAAGCACAAAAAGGAAACTGTCCCATTATCAAGTACAGTTGGCCTTCCACATTTGGGGGTTTCACTTTTGTTGATTGGATATTTTGCAAACTTGATTAATTAACATTCAGCAAATATCTAAATCTCAAGTTGAACTTTTTCCAGGTTCAGCATTAGAAATTCAGTCAGCTCCAGCCATTGTTTCGCAATTTGTATTTGTGACGCCCCAACTGTTCTAAGGGGTGAAAAATCTGTCCGTTTTGGTTTATTTCCCCCATTTTCCAGAAACCTATAAGAAGTCATCTAGCGACAGAAAATAAAACCTTGGCCTGTATCTATGCTGTAGAATGAATCCACTTTAATTGCCTTTGTTCAATGCTATGGAATCATGGAGGCAGTGGTTTTACAAGGTCTTGTACCTTCTCTGCCAAAGAATGCCAAACTACAAATCCCAGGATTGCTCAAGAAGGAGCTCAGGTGCTGCTCCAGAAGCAGCTCCTCCTTTCGCTTTGGCTCAGCAGTAAGATTACTGTATTACACAAATCTAATGCGCAAGATAATTTTGCCAAAAATTGTGACCATTAGACTCAAGTAAATAAGACATTTTCCTTTGGATAGCTTTGCAAAATCCCCCACCCAAAAAGTAAGGTAAACTTTTAAGGGCTTACCAAACTGGTCAATGCTGCGCAAATACCCAATCAGCGTCCTGCCATCTCGAAGGAGAACCAAATGTTTCTCTAGGAGAAAGAAAGAAGGAAAAAAGCTGGATTGGGATCACTAACGTGTTCAACGCCTTAAAATTCTCACATTGGACACTACGGCCTGCTTTCCACATTTGCATTGGGAAAAGCTGGAGACTTCCACATCTGAGCATTTACAGGGAGTACAATAATACAGACCAAACCCATCAGAAAGTGTGAGATGATTTCTTGTTAATTCAGTTTGTGTTTGTAGGTCTGTGTTTTGATAGAACATAGCTGCCTAGTTTTAGTATTATACACCACAAAATCTTGCTTGTTTGCACAGTAAACTCTCAATTAACCTATGGCACCCACGGAGATCATTGACAGAAGACAGATAAATGTAGTTTCTGCTCACTCGAGAGCTACTATTGACAATAGGTCTAACTCGTATTACACCCCATATCATAGCATATTATTATTAATATTATACAATAGAGTCTCACTTATCCAACATAAACGGGCCAGCAGAACGTTGGATAAGCGAATATGTTGGATAATAAGGAGAGATTAAGGAAAAGCCTATTAAACATCAAATTAGGTTATGATTTCACAAATTAAGCACCAAAACATCATGTTATACCACAAATTTGACAGAAAATGTAGTTCAATACACAGTAATGCTATGTAGAAATTACTGTATTTACGAACTTAGCACCAAAATATCATGATATATTGAAAATATTGACTACAAAAAAGCGTTGGATAATCCAGAACGTTGGATAAGCGAGTGTTGGATAAGTGAGACTCTACTGTATTTATATTTATTGTGTTGTCAAAGGTTTTCATGGTCGTATGACTATGTTCCAGAAACATTATAACCAGGGGGTTTATATATCTGTGGAATATATAAACCCCAATAGTTTCCAACAGACCTCACAACCTCTGAGGATGCCTGCCATAGATGTGGGTGAAACGTCAGGAGAGAATGCTTCGGGAACATGGCCATACAGTCCAGAAAACTCACAGCAACCCAGTGATTCTGGCCATGAAAGCCTTTGACGACAAATATAAGATTATAAATATAAAATAATAAATATAAGTTAATATATATAGTCAATAAATGAACAATATAAATATCAAAATATTAATATAACACTAAATAAATATAAATATATACACATATAAGATAATAAATATATATAAGTTACTATTATAAATATGTAAATATTAATACAAAATACTGAAGAAATATAAATATATAAATATAAATATAAACATATATGATAAATATAGATAATAAATTACTAATGTAAGTACAGTAGAGTCTCATTTATCCAATGTTTGTTTATCCACGTTCTGGATTATCCAACGCAGTCTGCCTTTTAGTAGTCAGTGTTTTTGTAGTTAATGTTTTCAATACATTGTGATATTTTGGTGCTAATTTTGTAAATACAGTAATTGCTACACAGCATTTACTGTGTAAATGCTGTGTAATATAAATATATACACATATAAGATACTAAATATATATAATTATTACTAATATAAACGTAAATATTAATACAAAATACGAAAGATATACAAATATAAAAATACAAATATAAAGTAATAACATAAACATACAAATATAAATAAGAAACTTAACAGAATATATAACATAATAAATTAAATTAAATACAAAATAATAAACAGAAATGGAATATATTTACAAAACTTTAAATTAATTAAATTATAATTAAAAAAAATTTTTTCGGAAATAAGACAAACATATTCCTCTGTCTGGAGGTCTCTCTCTCGGACTCACTATCGATGTCCTGGATGAGGCTCGCCGTCCCCGGCATGTAGTTCATCTTCGCCCCGGAGCCCGCGCCCGCATCGGCCCGCGACGGAGGCTGCCCGGCTCCCGGCCCGGAAGCAGACGCCTCGGCGGGGCAGGAAGAAGAAGAAGCAGCAGCAGCAGCCGCGAGGCCGCCGTCGCTTAGCGGGGAGGAGGACGAGTAAGGCATGGGGGCGGGGCGGGGCCGAGGGCGGGGCCAACTTTAAGTAGGCGGGGTTTAGGAAGGAGTGGGCGGGGCCCGAAGAAAAAGGGACAGCCAAGCGGGAAGATCTCACAGGCCACGCCTCTCCCAGCCTGGCCACACCTCCTTCCTCATCAGGCTCCGCCCCTTCTGATTGAAATGATCAATCCTGGCCTGTCCAAGGCATGAAAGGCCGGAATCACTGACCTAACTGGTAAATATCTTTATTGGAAATTTTATATTTGAAAATAAAAGAAAAAAGAATATATGTTAGCAAGTAATAATAGTTTCACATCGAAAGTGGGAGAACACATATTGTTATTAGAAAGTAGGAAAATAAAGTAAAAGAAAAAAAAGAAAAAGAGAAAAATAGGAATAATAAAAAGGGGAAAAAAGGGGGGAAATAATATATATATATATATACACACACACAGTAGAGTCTCACTTATCCAAGCCTCGCTTATCCAAGCCTCTGGATTATCCAAGCCATTTTTGTAGTCAATGTTGTCAATATATCGTGATATTTTGGCGCTAAATTCGTAAATACAGCAATTACAACATAACATTACTGCTTAATTTGTAAAATCATAACCTAATTTGATGTTTATTAGGCTTTTCCTTAATCCCTCCTTATTATCCAACATATTTGCTTATACAAGCTTCTGCTGGCCTGTTTAGCTTGGATAAGTGAGACTCTACTGTTGATTTCCATCTGCCTTTATAGCTGGTTCATCATAAACATTTTTTTTTTCAAGTATTCCTAAAAATCGGTGAAACACCACATCTCCTTCGTCCTGATCAGTCCCTAAGATTGTATCTAGGTTAGGTAAAGGTTTTCCCCTGACATTAAGTCCAGTTATGTCTGACTCTGGGGGTTGGTGCTCATCTCCATTTCTGGAAAAGATCATTAAGGAAGTGGTCTGCGAACACTTAGAAACAAATGCCGTCATTGCTAATAGTCAACATGGATTTACCAAAAACAAGTCATGCCAAATTAATCTGATCTCTTTTTTCGATAGAGTTACGAGTTGGGTCGATACAGGGAATGCTGTGGATGTAGCATACCTGGATTTCAGTAAGGCCTTCGACAAAGTCCCCCACGACCTTCTGGCAAACAAACTAGTAAAATGTGGGCTAGACAAAACTACGGTTAGGTGGATCTGTAATTGGCTAAGCGAATGAACCCAAAGGGTGCTCACCAATGCGTCGTCTTCATCATGGAAAGAAGTGACAAGTGGAGTGCCGCAGGGCTCCGTCCTGGGCCCGGTTCTGTTCAACATCTTTATTAACGACTTAGACGAAGGGTTAGAAGGCACGATCATCAAGTTTGCAGACGACATCAAACTGGGAGGGATAGCTAACACTCCAGAAGACAGGAGGAGAATTCAAAACGATCTTGACAGACTAGAGAGATGGGCCGAAACTAACAAAATGAAGTTCAACAGGGACAAATGCAAGATACTTCACTTCGGCAGAAAAAATGGAAATCAAAGATACAGAATGGGGGACGCTGGCTAGACAGCAGTACGTGTGAAAAAGATCTTGGAGTCCTCGTGGACAACAAGTTAAACATGAGCCAACAATGTGATGCGGCAGCTAAAAAAGCCAATGGGATTCTGGCTTGCATCAATAGGGGTATAGCGTCTAGATCCAGGGAAGTCATGCTCCCCTCTATTCTGCCTTGGTCAGACCACACCTGGAATACTGTGTCCAATTCTGGGCAGCGCAATTGAAGGGAGATATTGACAAGCTGGAAAGCGTCCAGAGGGCGACTAAAATGATTAAGGGTCTGGAGAACAAGCCCTATGAGGAGCTGGGCATGTTTAGCCTGCAAAAGAGAAGGCTAAAAGGAGACATGACAGCCATGTACAAATATGTGAGGGGAAGTCATAGGGAGGAGGGAGCAAGCTTGTTTTCTGCTGCCCTGCAGACTAGGACACGGAACAATTGCTTCGAACTACAGGAAAAGAGATTCCACCTGAACATCAGGAAGAACTTCCTCACTGTGAGAGCTGTTCAGCAGTGGAACTCTCTGCCCCGGACTGTGGTGGAGGCTCCTTCTTTGGAGGCTTTTAAGCAGAGGCTGGATGGCCATATGTCGGGGGTGCTTTGAATGAGATTTCCTGTTTCTTCTGCGTGGTCACTCTGGAATCCACACCTGTGGTATCTCCAGCATCCACTCAGCTGTTTCGGATATCTCTTGAAAAGCTTTGCTCCATTGAGGACTCCAGCCCCGCCCTTCCCCATCAGCAATAAAGCCAGGCTGCGGGGCTTGAGGCCTTAGTTCCTTTTGTCCGCGAAAGCAGCAACATCGGATTATATCTCCTCTTGACTTTGGATTTTTGGACTTGGCTAAGGACTCCTCTTCATCCCTTGGACTTTGCAAACTTGGACTTTCCTTCCTCTTAAGGCCAGTATGGCTGCTTTTGCAGACCTTAAGTGCATGGGGTTTGGGGGGAAGCTGCCCAAGGGAGACCCCCATCCCCTCTGTGTTTTGTGTCGCCGAGGCGACCATCCGGCTCCTTTGCGCGCTGCCGCCGCGTCTGTAGAGACGCAAGCTACTTTAAGCACAGCCCTTGGGGCTGTAGACTCACCTTCTCCTTCCTCACTTGCCACTTCAGCAGGAGAGAAAAAGGCGGCAAAAAGATCTTCTGCCCCTCCAGCTAAGGCTCAGGAAGGGGCGGAGCCAGCACCAACCAAGTGCAGCCAGAAGTCAAACCAGCTTCTGGCACATCTATTGTGCAACCCTCCCTTCCCTTGGCAGCGGCGGCACGTCATTTAGAGCCCCTGACCCTTTTGCCGCCGCATTTGCCTCAGCAGGCAGGGGGAGGGCTCTCCCTGCCATGCTCCTGCCTCCTCCCAAGGAGAGCAAACTTCTGGCAGCCACGCCGCCCGCACGAGCGATGGCTTGCCGGGGCACTGGGGCTCAGCTCCTAGAGGATGACCCCCTTGAGGGTACCTCTCGTGGCCCCCCGCCTAGAGCGGTTCCCCATGGCATCACTCAGCCGGCTCCATTCCAAACTGCAAGCATGTTTCCCTTTCCCTCTTCCCAAACTGTATGGCCAGCCACTCAGCAAGGGGGCTGGTATTACTTGCTCAATCCTCCAGTACCAAATTTTTATCCTTATAATTTTGGGACTGCTTTTCCACAGCCTAACCAATTTACTAATTTTTCTGTTCCTTGAGTTTCTCAGGCACAGGATGATGATTTTGTTTCAGACTCTGATTCTTTTATTGATGAGGATACTTAACACAGTGTTGTACTTCCTCAGTTGCTACGACAGAGGATTACTCCTCATTTTCTTCATTGATTTTGCATTTGGTTTATTCTCTCCAATTGCCTGCTGTGTCTTTATCTGATGACCCAGTTGATGACCTGTTGTTTTCTCCTGACCAACGAAAGGACCCAGTGCTTAGCACGGTGCTTCCTGCACTTAATTTGCTGTTGAAGTTAGCTAAGACTCTCTGGTCCCCCATCTTCCGTGCCTGCTGTGTCTAAAAAGTTTGACACTCTCTATCGCATATATATATCCTCAGCTCAGTAGTTGACTGAAACCAAATTCCGTTGTGATGAAAGTAGTGCAACCAAAGAAATCTAAGAAATTGCAATCTGCTCCACTAGATAAAGAGGGCAAGAAGTTGAATGGTTGTTGGGGGAAAAATGCACACTGCTGCTAGTTTAATAACTTGTATGGCTCATTAACAGGCCTATATGGTGGCCTAGTAGTCTTACTTGTGGGACACATTAACACGTTACCTAGACATGATTCCACTAGAGCATCAGCAGTTGCCAAAGACTCTTCACCAAGAAGGGATCATCAAAGGGACTTGGCTAAACATGGGGCTGACACAGCTGGAAGGATGTTTGCAGCTGCAACAGCTATTTACCGCCATGCCTGGCTAAGGTCTTCTACGTCATCTGAAGAGGGAAGAGCTATGGCTGAAAAACTGCCGATGTCTGAAAACAACTTATTTCATCCTGACACAGATCCTGAGTTCAAAAGTACATAGAAGATTAAGGAAGCAGTGCAGAAATTTGGTTCCTCTCAGCCTAACTATCAACCTAGATTTCGGTGGCCAACTTCCCAACCACTTTACCGCCAGCCTTTATGGCCTGCTCCCTTTAGGCCTTCTCAGGGTCAGAATCCTAGATTTTCAGTCCCCGGTAGACGTAATTCTTCAACCAGGGGACGTCAGTCCACTAAAGGGAAGCAACAGGACCAGGGTCGGCGTCGTTTTTGACAACCCTATGTCTTTTTCTGTTGGTGATGGGAATCTTCCTCCTTCACTGGGTGTGTTTTGCACTTCTTCTGTTCAGTCCTCCTCCCCTGTTTTTGGAGACAGGTTAGCTCCATTTTTTGAGGCCTGGCATTCTGTTACATCAGACGCTTGAGTGCTGGAAATTGTGGAATATGGCTATGCCATTGAATTTTTTGAACAGCCCCCAGTGGGAACTGTTCGTGTTACCCCTCACTCTTCTGCTCTTTGGCAGGAAGTTCTTACTTTACTTGAGAAGGGTGCTATAGATCCCTTGTTGCCCTCTATGTTTCCTTTTCCTCTCTCTTTCTCTCTCTCTCTCTCTCTCTCTCTCTCTATATATATATATATATATATGTTTCTAAAAAAGATGGAGGTCTCCGTCCTATTTTGTATCTTAGAGGGCTAAATGCATACATTATTTATCATTGTTTTTGGATGGTGACTTTATCAACCATCCTCCCCCCTTTTGCCCAGCAATGCTTGGTTTGCGAGGATTGATCTTAAAGATGCTTGTTTTCATGTGGCAATTAGACGCCAAGACCATAGATTTTTGTCCTTTATAACTAATGGCCAAGCTTTTTGTTTTTGCATTCTCCCCTTTGGCATCTCTACAGCTCCCAGGGTGTTTACTAAAGTGGTGACAGCTCACCTTAGAGAGCGCGGTGTAGTGCTCTATCCCTACATTGATGATTGGTTACTGGTCGCTAAAACATATAACTAGTTACAAAGCAAGATTCAGTTTACTTTGTCGTTATTACAGAAACTGGGTCTTATTATCAACAAGGACAAGTCTCATTTTCAACCCTGCCAAACTGCTCAATGTATTGGGGCTGTCTTGGACTCAGGCAAGAGCGTACCTACCAGACGACAGATTTTGGAATCTTCGTACTCTGGCTCTTCGAGCAATAACAAAGACATCCGTTCAGGCCAGGGACATTCAGTGCCTTCTCGGGCATATGGCTTCCACTACGGGAGTGACTCCATTTGCTTGGCTTCATCTTTGACCACTTCAAATATGGTTCATCAGAACATTTTGTCCTTTACACGACAGCCCCAACAGTCATTTGCTAATCCCTGCAGCTATTCGCCATTCTCTACAGTGGTGGACTCACCGATCCAACCTGTGCATTGGACTTCCATTTCATCTCCCCAGGCCCTCGATGCTGCTGGCAACCAATGCTTCACTAACAGGTTGGGGAGCTCATCTAGGCAACCTTACAGATCATGGTGCCTGGACCATAGCAGAGGGAGACAAGCACATCAACTATCTGGAGCTGCTAGCAGTGGAAAGGGCACTTCACGCTTTCAGTCATCTAATCGAAGGACACGTTGTGCAACTCACCACCGACAACACTACTGTCATTTTTTATGTCAACAACCAAGAGGCACACGATCTCGAGCTCTGGTGATCCTTACTCTCAGGATCTGGAATTGGTGCATAGCCAGGAATGTAGCCACCATGGCTGTCCATGTCCCAGGCAACAAGAATTCTCTAGCAGACACTCCCAGTTGGAAAACTTATGCAGACCACAAGTGGTCCCTTCATCCTGCCCACATTTCTGTACATGGCACACCCCTTTAGTGGACCTTTTTGCTTCCCCTTCCAACACAAAATGCCAGTTTTACAGCTCACAACTCCCTCATCTTCAACAGCCGGGGTGTTTAGGGGACGCTTTCCTCCTGGACTGTACATCGGCGCCCCTGTATATCTTTCCACCACTTCCACTGCTATCCAGAGTAGGGGCTCATCTGCAAGCAGAGCAGGTCAACTGTATTCTGATAACGCCATGGTAGCCTGTCAGCTGTGGTTTGCCACTCTCCTCCAACTCGCAGGCAACGATTATGTTCGATTGCCACTCAGACCAGACTTGCTGACTTTAGGATCCACTTCAGTCCCTTACTCCAAAATCACACGTCTCTGACTGACGGCATGGAGGATTCGGCCCCATCTCTTCCTCAACCACTGAGAAACATTTTGGATCTTGCTCTTTGGCCTATCACCAAGTACTCCTATATCTGTAAGTGACGTTGTTTCTGTAATTTTGCTCAACAGGAAGTTCAACCGTTGTTAGCACCTGCTTCTGTTCTTCTTCAGTTTTTAATGTCTCTGTCTGATTCAGGACTATCTTTATCGTCACTCAAAGTTTATTTGGCTGCCATAGCCTCATTCAAGAAGGAACATTATTTACCCTCTCCCTTTTCTGACCTGCTCGTGAGAAGGTTCTTACAGGGCTTCAGAAACTTTTAGCCGCAAGTTTGCCCTGTCTCTCCTTCCTGGAAATTGGAAATTGTCCTTTCAGCCTGAGTAAAATCTCCCTTCGAACCTATGGCCACTGCAGAGATCCATTACCTTTCCTGGAAAACTGCCTTTTTGGTGGCAATTACATTTGCTCGTTGTGCCAGCGAGCTTACTGCCCTTAGGGTTGATGATCCTTACCTTAAGTTTCATAAAGACAAAGTTGTCCTTCAAACAGACATTTCTTTTTTGCTCAAGGCTGCATCTCAGTTTCACATGTCTCAGGACATTGTTCTACCTGCATTATTTCCAAATCCATCTACACCTCTTGAGCAATCATTGCACCTCCTCGATGTGTGTAGAGCTCTATCTTTTTATGTACATTGCACAGCTCCATTGCGGAAATCACCAAGATTGTTTGTCATGTACCATGAGGTCGCTATTGGCCTCCCAGTTTCCACTAAGAGATTGGCAGCTTGGATAGTTTCAACTATCCAATTAGCTTATGAGATGGCAGGACTGGACTTACCTGTTCAGATCCATGCACATTCCACCCGAGCAATGGCTGCCTCAACAGCATTTTTGCATGGAGTGCCATTAGATGACATTTGCCGTGCGGCCATTGGGTCGACACCGCACACTTTTATTATGCATTACCAATTGGATCTGGCAGCCAAAAGGGATGCACATTTTGGAAGGACAATCCTTTTTTCCACACTAGCATGACGCCCACCATCCATCACTAAGCTTGCTAGTCTACCACAGGTGTGGATTCCAGAGTGACCACGCAGAAGAAGGTATGGTTGCTTACCTGTAACCGTGTTTCTTCCAGTGGTCACCTCTGGAATTCACACAACCCGCCCATCCTCCCCACATTTGTCATGCCTAGTGCGACTGCTTTTCGCGGTACGGAACTAAGGCCTCAAGCCCCGCAGCCTGGCTTTATTGCTGATGGGGAAGGGTGGGGCTGGAGTCCTCAATGGAGCAAAGCTTTTCAAGAGATATCCGAAACAGCTGAGTGGATGCTGGAGATACCACAGGTGTGAATTCCAGAGGTGACCACTGGAAGAAACACGGTTACAGGTAAGCAACCATACCTTCTTAGCGTGGGGTTGGACTGGATGGCCCATGAGGTCTCTTCCAACTCTACTATTCTATGATTCTATGATAAGCTGAAGAGCCGGCGTTGTCCATAGACACCTCCAAGGTCATGTGGCCGGCATGACTGCATGGAGAGCCGTTACCTTCTCACTGGAGTGGTACCTATTGAGCTATTCACATTGGCATGTTTTCAAACTGCTAGGTTGGCAGGGGCTGGAGCTAACAGCGGGTGCTCACTCCGCTCCCAGGATTTGAACCTGCGATCTTTCGGTCTGCAAGTTCAGCAGCTTAGTGCTTTAACACACTTCGCCACCGGGGCTCCAATAAGATTGTATCTATTCAGCAGAATTATTATTATTTATTATTATAATTATTATATTTGATGTGCCGAAGGCTTCAATACTAATCATAGTCTAATTATTTCATCTTGATTAGGGAATATCTCCTTTAGCTAACATTTCTCCATAATTTAGTCTAGAAACTTCAGCAATTCCAGGCTGTATGGCCATGTTCCAGAAGCATTCTCTCCTGACGTTCCACCAGCATCAATGGCAGGTATCCTCAGAGGTTGGGAGGTCTGTTGGAAACTAGGCAAGTGGGGTTTATATATATGTGGAATGATGTCCAGGGTGTGAGAAAGAACTCTTGTCTGTTCTTCCAGGATGGAAGCAGCCAGGCTTTACAGCTGCAAGGTTAATCAATTGTAATCAAGAGATTTTTAAATACAGTAGAGTCTCGCTTATCCAACCTTCACGTATCCTACCTTCTGTATTATCCAACACAATCTGCCTTTTAGTAGTCAACGTTTTTGTAGTCAATTTTTTCAATACATTGCAATGTTTTGGTTCTGAAGTTGTAAATACAGTAATTACTACATAACGTTATCAAATATTGAATTGCTTTTTCTGTCAATTTGTTGTAAAATGTGATGTTTTGGTGCTTAATTTGTAAAATCATAATGTAATTTGACATTTAATAGGTTTTTCCTTGATCCCTCCTTATTATTATGTGATTGCTGTTGCCCGCTTTTGGACCAAAACTGTTCAGCTGTTTGGGATTCCTTTATTTTATCACTTTTAAACTTACCGTATATACTCGAGTATAAGCCGACCCGAATATAAGCCAAGGCACCTAATTTTACCACAAAAAAACTGGGAAAACATTGACTCCAGTATAAGCCGAGGGTGGTAAATTTCAGAAATAAAAACAGATACCAATAAAATTACATAAATTGAGTCATCAGTAGGTTAAATGTTTTTGAATATTTACATAAAGCTCAAATTTAAGATAAGACTGTCCAGCTCTGATTAAATCATTATTCTCATCTTCTTCAATGTAAATGTGCTTATGTATCCTTTTAATAATAATAGAGTAAAATAATACATGTAATAATAATAATAATAATAATACAGGAAAATAATACATGTAGTAATAAATAGAGTAAAATAATAAATGTAATGGTAATAAGATCAGAGTGAAATAATAAATGTAATAATAATAATAATAATAGAGTAAAATAAATGCAATACAGTAGTAGCAACAATAATAGAGAAAAATAATAAATGTAATAATACCAATAATAATAGAGAAAAATAATGTACCATATATTCTCGAGTATAAGCTGACCCAAATATAAGCCAACCAGGACCCTCACCCGAGTATAAGCCGAGGGGGGCTTTTTCTGTCTTAAAAAAAGGGCTGAAAAACTAGGCTTATACTTGAGTATATACAACAGGGGTCCCCAAACTTTTAAAGCAGAGGGCCAGTCCACAATCTTTCAGACTGTGGAGGGGCCGAATTATCATTTGAAAAAAAAAATGAACAAATTCCTGTGCACACTGCACATGTCTTATTCGTAGTGCAAAACAACAACAACAATGAAAGAACAATACAATATTTAAAAATGAAAACAATTGTAAACAACATAAACCTATCAGGATTTCAATGGGAAGTGTGGGCCTGCTTCTGGCCAATGAGATAGTCAGGTTCATTAGGATTGTTGTTGTTGTGTGCCTTCAAGTCATTTCAGACTTTAGGCGAGCCTAAGTCTAAAATTATTTATTTATTCATTTACTACATTTATTTATTACATTTATATCCTGCCCTTCTCACCCTGAAGGGGACTCAGAGCAGCTGTATGTACATACAATATATTATATTATTAGCATAGCACAATATTAGCATTATATATTACTACATTGAACTATACCACTATACTGTAATATTATATGTAATATATAACATATAATTAATATTATTATATGGTATTATTATTAGTATTATATTGTATAACATTATAATATTATTATCAATATTATATGTATATACAATATATTATACTAGCTGTGCCTGGCCACGCGTTGCTGTGGCATTGTCTGGTGGTGTTAGTGAGAAATTGTTGAGGTAGTAGTTGTATTGAATGTCTGTTGTATGGTTGTCTTTATGTTTAGTATGCATTTGGTTGTTTGTGTACTGTGAAAGTGGTGAGGGCAGAGGGGGTCTATGTATTTTATAGGCAGTGTGGAAGAGGCCTAAGCGAGGCCTAATTCTGCCTTTCCCCTGGGCTGAGTGGGTTGCTAGGAGTGGGCAGAGCTTAGCCTTCTAACTGGCAGCAATTGGATAAAAACAATTATTCCTCTCCCTCTAATTAGGACTTTCTTTTTCTTTTCTTTTTCTTGTATCAACCTAGAGGTGTGGATGAGGGGTTGTGCTGTCAGTTTTCGGAGTTGGGGGCCTTTAGTTTTGTTGTTTTGTCGGTCGCCAGGATTCCATCACTCTTTTATATATATAGATTATTTAAAATGATATAAAAATATTATATTATAAAACTGAGGGCAGGGGCCAGGTAAATGACCTTGGAGGGCCGCATCCGGCCCCCGGGCCTTAGTTTGGGGACCCCTGATATACAATATTAATTATGCAATGCTTTTGACATGAAATAAATACTGTACTAGTAGCCAGCTTTTGTTCATTGTTCATGGATTCCCCCTTTCTGTTGAAATTGGTCAAATAAGAAACAATCAGGACCAACTAACACCTCCCAAAAAGGTTTCATCCAGGCAGGAAGCAGCCAGGCTTTACAGCTGCAATGCTTATCAAGGTGGCCAGTTGCAACATTCACGCTTGCCTCAGGCAGACAAGATTCTACAGATACAGTAGAGTCTCACTTATCCAACATAAACGTGCCAGCAGAACGTTGGATAAGCGAATATGTTGGATAATAAGGAGGGCTTAAGGAAAAGCCTATTAAACATCAAATTAGGTTATGATTTTACAAATTAAGCACCAAAACATTGTGTTATACAACAAATTTGACAGAAAAAGTAGTTCAATATGCAGTAATGCTAAGTAGTAATTACTGTATTTACTAATTTAGCACCAAAATATCACGATGTATTGAAAACATTGACTACAAAAATGTGTTGGATAATCCAGAACGTTGGATAAGTGAGACTCTACTGTATAACCCCCACTTGTCTAGTTTCCAACAGACCTCACAACCTCTCTGAGGATGCCTGTCATAGATGCAGTGATTCCAGTGATTACACAAGGATCAATCCGTTTTTCTCTCCAGCGCTTTAAGGGTTACTGCAACTTTGCTATTGAGTCAAGCTCTGCTGATTGGGCATCTCGAGATGACGTCACCCATCTGAGTCAGCTGAGCCAGCATGGAATTCTCAACATCCGGGAATTCCACAAATGGTCAAACATGGCGAGAGAGATCGTGCGCGCGGGGGGAAGAGTCGGCGGGGCGACGACGGTGATTGGCTGAGCTCGCGCAGGCGCAATTGCTTTTTCTCAAGACGGGTGGTGGGGGGAGAGGAGAGAGGGGGAAGCTAAGCGCTCCTAATGGCGGCCGCTCTGAGGAGACTCTTTCACGGGCCGGAGGTGGAGCGCGTTCGGCCTGAGCCAGAGCCCCCTCCGCCGCCCCCGTGGGGAGGAGAGGCCCGCAGGTGCCCGCAGCATGGCGGCGAGAGGACAAATCGGGGTGGCGCCCAGGTAACGGCCGGGGCTTCCCTCTTCTCTCCTGACTGGGGGCATCCGGGCACCTTTTGACCCTCCTTCTCGCTAGCCAGGGCTGGGCGCCGCCCCTTGCGCATGAGCCAGGTCTCACGCCGGGATCCATGACTTCACTCTTGAATCCTAGCGTTGGAAGGGACCCCCCACACTAACTCCATTATTCTGCCAGGCAGGAAAAGCACAAGCCAAGCCCTCCTTGCAGATGGCCATCCAGCCTCTGCATACAAACATCCAGAGGAGACTCCACCACGCTCCAGGGCAGTTCTAACTGTCAGGAAGTTGGCTGGCTGTGAGTTTTCCAGGCTGTATGGCCATGTTCCAGAAGCATTCTCTTTCACCCACATCAGTGGCAGGCATCCTCAGAGATTGTGAGGTCTGTTGGAAACTAGGCAAGTGGGGTTTATATATCTGTGGAATAATGTCCAGGGTGGGAGAAAGAACTCTTGTCTGAGGCAAGTGGGAATGTTGCAATTGGCCACCTTGATTAGCATTGAATAGGAGCCTCCAGTGGCCTAGGGGATAAAAGCCTCGTGACTTGAAGGTTGGGTTGCTGACCTGAAAGCTGGCAGGTTCGAATCCCACCTGGGGAGAGTGCAGATGAGCTCTCTCTTTCAGCTCCAGCTCCATGCGGGGACATTAGAGAAACCTCCCACAAGGATGGTAAAACATCAAAATAATAATAATAACAAAACATCAAAAAACATCCGGGAATCCCCTGGGCAACGTCCTTGCAGACGGCCAATTCTCTCACTCCAGAAGCAACTCTGGTTGCTCCTGACACAAAAAAAAATAGCATTGAATAGCCTTGCAGCTTCAAAGCCTGGCTGCTTCCTGCCTGGGAGAATCCTTTGATGGGAGGTGTTAGCAGGCCCTGATAGTTTTCTGTCTGGAATTCCCCTGCTTTCTGAGTGTTGTTCTTTATTTACTGTTCTGATTTTTGAGTTTTTTAAATACTGGTAGCCAGATTTTGTTCACTTTTATGGTTTCCTCCACTCTGGTGAAATTGGCCACATGCTTGTGCATTTCAGTGGCTTCTCTGTGTAGTCTGACATAGTGGTTGTTAGAGTGATCCAACATTTCTGTGTTCTCATAATAACAGACATGCTGACAAATGATGTCAGGCAGGCTCCCTCCCTTCTATTTTTCCGCAGGAAAGTTAAGACCTGGTTGTGGGGCCAGGCTTTTGAGCAATAACGGCAGCATTAATCACTACCATGCTTTTTAGAACTCAATGACAGACCCAATTTTTAGATTTGAAATGTGTCAATTGTATATATGTATATTTTTATGAATGTTTAATGTATTTGATTTTAATCGATTGAATGAACTGTATTATTTTTATATATGTGTTTTATTGTAAGCTGCCCTGAGTCCCCTATTGGGTGAGAAGGGCGGGATACAAGTACTGTAATAAATAAATAAATAAATAAATAATTTGTCCGCCTATCTTTTTCCCAAGAGATTTGTAGGATTTTTTGGAGGGAATGAAAGTGACAACTGTAGATGGTCCACATTTTGCAGGCGCATAACAGAGTTGGGAGAACAATAGCTTTATAAACAAGCATCTTGGTATTCTAGGTTTCCCCTGACGTTAAGTCCAGTCATGTCTGACTCTAGGGGTTGGTGCTCATCTCCATTTCTAAGCCGAAGAGCCAGCGTTGTCCATAGACACCTCCAAGGTCATGACTGTATGAAGCGCCAGGCCCGTACATTTCTCCCTATTGAAATTCATTTTTCTCACCTTAGGGAGTGAATTGTTCAGATAATATCTTTTCCACCATAATGTGCCCAAGAAATCTTTGGAGAAGACCCTCCAGTCAACCCAGTAAAATTGATGCCACAGAGATCTGTCTCCACTTGTAGAACTCTTTAAGTCAATTTTAAATTGTGAATTTTAATCTGCATTTTATCAGTGGATTTTAACTTGTCTTTTAACTCTATGTACCTTGTATGCATTTTAATAGTGTTTTTATCTTATTTTAATGATTTTGTATCCTGTCTTTAGCTGCAGGGAGAGGCGAGTAATTCATTACTACTACTACTACTACTACTACTACTAATAATAATAATAAGTGGATTTTGGAGAAAATTTTTGATCTTCTGTATAAACTGTGATATAGTTTAACTTTTTCATGTGAAATATTTTGTAGATCTAAAATTTGCCCCATGTAGGTAATTAAATTGAAACATTTGATGAGAGGGCTAAACAGTACACTTAATGTGGCATAAATGTTGCAGGATTGTAGAATAATAGAGTTGGAGATGACTACAGTGGCCTCTCAATCCAACCTGTAATCATGCAGAGGTTTATATTCAATTTTTAAAGGAAATCTTTTTTCTTTTCTTTTTTTACTGAGAATTTGTTGCTTAGCTTTAAGAAAAACAAAACAAAGCTACCAAGATCTGTCAGCATAGACTTTTGGCACATTCAAGGAAGTGTTGTGTATGGGATAGCCCTTGAGCATTCTGGGGAAGGCAGTAGCATATTTCATAGTTTGGTCTTGCATCCAACTTTGGTCTTTTTATAAGGATGGGCTTGATTCAGATTTAGTCTTTATTAGAGTGAACCCACTGATATCAGTGAGACTGAAATCATGATAGATTTGTCTCATTTTTTGGGTACATCTGTTGTAAACAGGACAACCTAGCATCACCTTAATTTAATTACTGATACAATGCTCTAGTTTGCTGTTCAACTGAAAAAGCTCTTGGAGTAGTTAATCAAGGCTGCTGTCTCTTACTGGCCTGGCAGATAAAATAAAAATGTGTTTATTCCCCTTCAGATGCTGCAAGCATCTAGTTTGACTCAGCCTGCCTTTTCCTCTGAGGAGCCTTGATGATAAAACAGCAAGAGCGAAGCTTCCCGCTTCCAGACATTTGCTGAATTTAGCTCTGTTGCCATGGTTTGGTGGGAAGTACTCTCTGACTCAGCAATGGTCCACTTACAATTCTGTTATCAGGGTTACTTGAAGTATGCTACAGTTATATATGGAAGTTCAGGCATAAAACTATGATTCAAGAATTGTGTTTAATCATTTTGAAGTAATGATTGTATTTTTGCTTTCCTTAGGAGCAGCCCCCTTACCCTGCCTATGGTTCTCAGTACTGGAATTCCTCTCCTAGAATGACCTATTCAAGTCCATACCCAGCTGGACCAGAGCTCCAAGGCCAGGTAGAGTAAAAGAGTGTTGTGTTTGTCTGAAATGTGATTTCTTATGAATTAACCTGGTTTCTTATGATGTGTTTGTATATGTCTAGTGCCCCAGTATTGAAAATAATTATGGATATAATATATATAATAATTATGGGACAAATATAACTTGACAGTATTTTCAGAATGTTTGCACATTGTAGCTGAATATCATATGAAGCTATTTGGTTGCATTTGTAGCTGTGAAATACTTGAGCAAGTCACACTCTCATCAGAGGAAGACCAAAGCAAACCCCTTCTGAACAAATTAGGGTGTCCATAAGTTGGAAATACTGTAGTTTAAAGGTACACAAGAAAACTTCTAGAGGTAGATATGGCCAATTGACACATCTTTCATGGATCTCGGTGGAAGAGAGAGTGGCAGCAGTGCAATCACTGGTCTAGAGACAGTTCTGACTGATTATTCCTTTGCCCAGAATAGAGGAGAGAGAAGAAATATAGCCCACCAAGATCTACAAACTCTGCCAAGCTTTTGGGGACTGTGATAGTTGATCGTTGAGATAGAAGGTTACCCTGTTGCGTGCAAGTTTGTATACATAATAAAAGTGGGGACTTTCTTCAAGAGAATATAGTTATAAGAATATAGAATTTGATCTTGATTATCATGAATTATCGAAAGGCTTGGAAGGGCTAAATTATGTGAAAGATACTGATGGATGTTCTGGTTTGTTCTAGTTTAATAGCTGCTGCGGACAAGATTTTTAAATTATTCTCTTTTTGTTTTGTTTTCCTATTTGCATTTGCCATTCTTATCAGCTTTTTTATTTTGCTTATATGTCCCTTTGTGCTATTTTATACACATTTTCATATAATGTTGCAATTTTTAAAAGGCATAAAACAAAAGCCTGTAACATTGTTATTTATATTTGTCACCACTAGAGGACATTCTTTGAACAGTAAATAATTTGTTGCGAAAAATAACCATGATGATGTTAGGTGCAGAGCAAGAGAGATCTAACCTTCTAGGCTTAAAGTGTTAACTGTCAGCATCAGTTAACTATCTCACAACTCAAAATGGAGAATGTCCTATGGAGAGAAGTAGTAAATCCTTCTCAGAGACATAATTGTAGACAGCAAGACCTTGCAGTTTTCTAGGCTACTCTTAATTGAAAAGCTGAACAACCCCAAAAGCATAGCAGTGGCTCCAGAGAGTCTATCCATTAACCCGAGAGTGCTATAGGAGCCATTTTGTCTTGTTGACATCCTAACTAGCATCTTGTCCCAAAGTTACAGAGGTGTAATACTTCTCTATCTGATTTGACATGATGCAGTCTCCCTTCTCGTTTCCAGGGGATTGATCCTTCCTATGCTAACAGTGTTTATGGCACACCATACTCCAATCCTGGGACAGGGCAACCATATCCCAACCTTCCACAGTCAAACACATACTATTCCTCAGGGCATCCTCATGCCCCTTATTCTACAGAGTCTTCCAGTACATATAGATCCCCATCACCAGCTTACAACTGGAACTATCCTCCACCAGACTGCCCAGCTGAATGCTCCATGGTAAGGAGACAAGTACCAGGATACCCCCCACCACCAGTAAGTATCTAACATGCACAGTTAACAGTTTCTAATAGCTCAGATGATAAGCCATATCCTAGAACATATTTCTGTCCTATATTTGAACCTCCCCGTCAACAATCCTAAATATTCTTACAAATGTTTACATTCATTATAGTCATGTTTGCCCAGAGCTGAAGGGCATTTGCTTATTTTCAGGCATATTTTAAAAATCAGTATATGTTCCAAAGCCCCAACGATGTTGAAGGTATGTTCAACATTGCAAGAATTTTGGAATGTTGGGAGAAGGGGGGTTGATAACTATGGAGCAGGAGGCAGGGTTGACAATACTTTGCATGTAATTTTGTCCTGATCATTGGGAAGATGGTTCAGTGTAAGAAGTCACGAAGAATTCCACCTATATTTTGCCAGATTGGAGGCACTAGGGGACTTCCTTCTGAAAATATGCTTAGTCTTTCATTAGTCTGCATGTTCCTGTTGGCTGATCAAAGAAGAAAGCATATCTGTTTTCCTTATTCCTGTAGACTCAAGGGTTTCCGGTCCCGCCCTATCCATATGGAGATTGCAATCACAGTATTCCACAGCAGCGTCCTCCGCCGCCACCGCCACCACCACCACCTTCCCAGCCAAGACAACAGGATCCGACTTGGAGGCCACCTGGCATTTATGGAGCACAACCTCCATATGGCTGGTCTGCAGCCTCAACAGGAAATGGGAATAGATACCTTGCAGAATCTTCTCCTCCGTGGCCTCCTTGTGGCACATGTGGCTTGCATTCTCCAAATAATAATGCAAAGGTACTTTTTTAGCCACTTTGAGTCCCCTTTGGGGGAGATAAAGTAGTGTGTAAATAAGTATAACAAATAATAGTGTACAGTGCTCAGGTTGCTTAACTCCCTTATTTCTGTCCTCTGGTCTACTGGAAAAAAACCTTGATTCATTCACTCTTAAGCAACTTTATATAATGTTAAGGAACTTTTTGTGAAGTTTCTGTGATTCTTACTAATTTGGGTGTACTCTAACTTAGGAAATACAAAAATAGCATAGCAAATATCCTATTAAAATGGTATTTGTCCTGTATGATAGGATGCCTATCCTAAAAGCCTTGTGTTTGCTTCTTCTTTTTTTAAACACTTAGAATAAAATTCTAAAATTAATAAACTTGCAAAGGTTAATTATGATCCTTTGATACTCAAGAGTTGAAACAAAATACTAAATAGAAGGTCGTAGTTGGCAAGCTTATCTGCTGATAAAGTTGCCATTATACTTGATGAAACTATAGCTGAAAAGGTAGTTTTTAATCTTACTTGGGATAGTAATATCTCCCGGTCAGGCTCATACAATGTAATTATAACAGGCATTTTTACAGCAATAATGTATTACAAGACAAAAGAAACACAGGGGAAACTCAATGAAACTGGTGATGATTGCCCAGATTTAATGTAAGGGATAAATTAAAGGTGACAGGTCCTAACACAGCTATAAAACAATATGAATGATATTAGCAGCATGCTATAGTCCTTCAACCATAGGAGAAAATATAGGGTTCATAAATGTTAAGTGTTAGATACACATATGTGTATTGCCTGCATAGTATACTAGAAAGAAAACAGGTCAGTAGAACACTAGGAGCTTTACTACTTACAGATAGTGAACTTCAGGATAAATTGGCATTCCTTATATGCTAAGGAACTTACGAGCACGGCAAATCCTGTTATAAAAATTAAGAGATTTTATAACAAAGAATGTCTCTGTTAATCCATAATCACAATGTAAAATCCTCTGATTTAAATTGTCATGGGAAATGTTCATACAGTTGTCTCAAAACAAAGTTGGTAGAATATATGTGAATATTAATTTATACTTGTCTACTCTTTGGTCTGGGGAGCAATTTATAATTTGCTGCTTTAGTGGCTATTTACCTTATGTAGGATATTAGCTCTCACAATTTTTAAATGTTGGAATTATAGTTATGTCGTCTGATTTGATGAAGCTCTTGATTTCAGAATTATTTTAAGAAGGTATTATTTATATATGTTAGACTTGGGTTTCCCAAGGTTCTGGTGCCCTTTCCTTAAAGAGAGAGTATTAGTGGACATATTTGTTGTTTGTCCTCTAATCTTTAGTACTGTTGATCTGCCTCCATTGAAGGCTAAAGCCAATCAGTAGTCAGTGCTCTATGCCAAGCTGGCTCTTCTGAAATAATGTCATTTCCATAGAAGCCCTAAAATGGCTTTCTCCCTTAAAAAACATTATTGTTCAAGTTTCTGTGTCTCCTGGTTTTAGTCTATGACCCAAACCCTGAGTTTATTTGGACTTCTGGTGAAGGGCTGTAGTCCTCCCAAACTGTTTTGTTTTGTGTACACTCAACATGGTTCCATGAATATTTTGTACCTCAGTTGTTTTCTATCAGCTGGGAAGTTGTTACCTCTGCTGATCAGATGTGACTTGCATTGGCCCTCTTCTTTTACCAGATCCATGTATTGTTGCTGGCTCAGGCAGCTAGCATGTTCATGTGAAACAGAGAACATTGAATCTGTGACACTTTTGTGTTTTTTCTGTGGAACTGGCTGTGGCCTGTAAAATTATGCAGAAGATCACTTGGGATTAAAGTCACTGAGTTATGGCACATTGTGATGTCATTCTGACAGAGTTCATAATGCAGGGCCTGTCTTGAATGGCTTTGAATGCCTAGACCTTTTTGCACTGACATCTTGAGCATGCAGACCTTATTGATGCACAGAGGGGCAGCCTGGCAGTATTGCCTGCCTAGTGGTCTGCTTCCACAGGACCTTTGACACAGGATGGAGGGTAATGGAACTGTTAAGAGTTGAGCACCATATTGAAATCTTTTTTTCTCCTTTAGGAGTCGTATAATCAGCTGGAGCAAGGAACTAACCAGCACAGCTACTACCCAGAAGCCAATCACTTGCCCTCTGGGACCATGAATGATTACAAGTCTGTTCCACTCGATACTAAGCCATCTGTTTCCAACCCCAAAGTGCAGTATAGTGCTGAACCCCAGCTGTATGAGAATGTACATAAGAAACAAGCTGTAATTGACCACGGACAGGGTTCCAACATCAGGGTGCAGCCTTCATTAGAAACATTTGACCTGCACCCTGGGATTCAAAAGGTTATACAAGTGATGGAAGGGATTGAGCAACTGGAGGAAGAGGTGGACGAGTTTGTTGGGAAAAAGACGGACAAGGACTACTGGTTGCTGGAGGAAATGTTGACCAAAAAGTTATTGGAGCTGGACTCTATAGAGACAGGCGGTCAGGACAATGTGCGGCAGGCAAGAAAAGAGGCTGTACACAGAATCCAGGCAACGCTGGAAGAACTGGAAAGGAAGGGGCTCTAAAGGCAAACTGTAGTCTTGAGGCCTAGTCCTGTCATGCTCAACGATCTCCGCTTTTCTTTTTAACAATACAGAGCAATATGCAGGGACTGGCATTTTGATTTTCAGTTATGTGGCACGCATTGGATATGACTGAAGATGTCAGACCCAAAGTCTTAGTTTGGTGATTCTACCAATGAATGTAGAGGAAGAGGTGAAATTTTAACTCCTAATTCTCTAAAGCTGTAGTAATCTCCATGGACAACTGTTTCTCCAGCACCAGGCTGAAAACATGGGCTGAAAGGACATTTTGATACCAGTATCTTCATCCTTAAAGAAATCTCTTGAAGCGCTGAGGATTTCTACAGCTGAGTTATCTTTCAAATGTCATATGGTGTGAAGACATTTCAGTTGCAACATAGTGCCAGTAAACCCAGGACTTCAGTCTCTCTTGCTGCTTCTCTTGTGTATTGCTTACCGCTCTCTCCCTTTTTGTCACAAAAATTGTGTAGTGTTTTGTACCTTTCAGGGCACATTCAGTCCAAACGTAGCCATACTGATAAATTAATCAGTAGCACAATCAAAGCCAGTATATTTTTCATGGTATTTCTCTCCATCTATTATATCATGCAGATATAATATCATGCAGGTATAGTTCTTTTCATTAGGTAGCCAAAAGGGGCCCAGGAGATATTAGACTATTAAAGCTTGCAGGTAATTGACAGATTTGGTTTGCGGTCTTTGCGGATAAATGCTCTTAACTGGGATGTCACTTCATACGTTGCATTTTTTGTATTCACTTTTATTTGTGTAACTGATGACTATATGATGGTCTGCTGATCTGTAATGGGATAGATAAGATTACTGTTCTGAATCTTCAGCTTCTTGCAAAGTGGTCCTTGTTTCAAAAGGCAAGAAATAAATCTCTGAGCTGATTATTAAAATGTTAACTTGGGCATTAAACGTGTATTGAGTGACCAACTTGATATGACATATATAGTACTGTATTTTTTCAGTTCTAAGTTACATTTTTTCCTATAAGTATCTCTAAAAATGGGGTGTGTCTTAGAATTACAGACGTATCTTATACGTTTTTGTTGGTGGTAGTGGTCCTGAAATTAGGGTGCATCTTGCAATCAATGCTGTCTTACAACTGAAGAAATAGAGTCAATGGGATCACAACTTATGTATTGTATACTTCCAGTTGTTCACTGGCCCTCCTTTAGCAAGAGACATATGTCCTCTCTATAATACTCAGCCATTGACCGAATTTAGAAATTCTACTTGGAGCATACTTACTTACAGGTATACCTGTTATCTGTGCTTCTGATAAAGGAGCCCCTTTTTACCAAATAGTTTTATATCCTGTTAAGTCTTCCTTTTCCTCGCTGTATCTGGACGTTTTTAGCAGCACATCAGTAATAGGAAGATAGTGAAAAACATGGGAGGAAAACAGAATCAGAGTTATGTACTAGTAGTATTCCTGCAGTAAACGAAACTAAAACTTGAATTGGGAAAGAATGAGATTCTACTATAGCCAACTATATTGTAGCTGCATGTGCCATGTTTCCTACAGGAAGGTGAGCAGCAGCTGACCCAGAAACCCTTATTAAGCATGCGTGAACCAGGTAACCTCAATATCTTAAAAACATGGAACTGCAAAAGTCTGTTAAGGCTTCTTCTTCTTCGTCTTTGAAAGGGGAAAAAATATTACAAATTGAACAGCTTTTTAAAAGGTCAAGTTACCGGTAGCTGTTTCGTGGCGTTTCCTGTAATCGTTTGCTCTAATCCATAAACCAGCCTGCGCTGTCTTTGTATTTTTACCCTTTAGAAAAAAGTTATGTGGTGAATTCTTCTAAAGATGTCATGAGACACAGTGGGAGACAAATGTGGTTTTAATATAATTCATGTACAACCTCAACTACGGTAACAAGATTTTCAGTTTTCATAACACTGACTGTTCAAATGAAACCATATCCTTCTGTAGTCTTCTACCTCATGGTCCCCATTCCTCCTCTCCCCCCAACTATTCTTTCTAAATAGTGTAATTATCTTGACTACATGTACCAAAGCTCTGTCTTCTAGCCAGTGGCTTAGATAGTTTTATGTCCTAGAGAAGTTTGCCAGACTCAGCTTTGGGTTAATCCCATGCTGAGTAGACACTCATGAGATGGTTAGCCTTCACATTCTCTGTGGTTAGGGGAACAGATTTCCTCATGAAAGAAATGGCTATCTCCTTTACCTGACTGAACACTTCTTTAGGAAATTCTAGGCTTTCCTATGCGACTGGTCAACCTCTGCAGGAAATTGGTCATAGAATCGCAATGAAGGATTTAAGAGATTTTTATATGTTCTTTCTTAAGGATCTCTGGCATCTCCATCACAGCCAAAGAAAGTTGACCATGAAATCCATTAATACTCAAAAGTCAAACTCACAAGTATGGAGGGTCAAACTTACGCAGATAAGTATTCGCAGGGGAGCAGCCTACATCTGTGAGAAACAGCAATCGACATCTGTCATCTCCATCAGCACTACTTAACATTTGGAAATCTTTCGTCACTCTAAATTATAATTAATACAAAGCAGCCAACACTCGTTTGTGTGTGTGTGTGTGAATTGTGTTATGTAAGTCTAAGCAGGAACATGAAGGATGATAATAACAGTTACACTATTCTAGAATTTGACATTTATTTAGGTCACCAGATTAATTTGTCCAAAATAGCTTAGGAAAGAAAGTATTAACGTAAGATTAGGGATTTGGTTATTTTCTGCCAAAATACAGCCATGCCGCTCTCTCCCCATCCCACCCCAATCAGAATTTACTTTCATTTACTGCATTCTGTGGTAAGACCTTTGCTCCATTTTTATGTCCCACTTGAAATTAAAGGAGCCGTATATATAGTTGCCAATGTTTCCAAGATCTGAAAAAATACAATTTGCATAAAACATACAAGGTCTAAAAACCACAAGCTGCTAGAAGGCTTCGTGCACAGTCAGCTTTGGCTTCAAATCCAGTGGTTCCCGGCTTGGTTTGAGCAGTATTGCAATACAGTAGAGTCTCACTTATCCAACGTTCTGGATTATCCAACACATTTTTGTAGTCAATGTTTTCAATACACCATGATATTTTTGTTCTAAATTCGTAAATACAGTAATTACTACATAGCATTACTGTGTATTGAACTACTTTTTCTGTCAAATTTGTTGTATAACCATGATGTTTTGGTGCTTAATTTGTAAAATCATAACCTAATTTGATGTTTAATAGGCTTTTCCTTAATCCCTCCTTATTATCCAACATATTCTCTTATCCAACATTCTTCCGGCCCATTTACGTTGGATAAGCGAGACTACTGTAATTGCATTCTCCTCCATTTCCCTCTTCTTACTTATGAATATGTGGTTCAAATATCTGGCAGTTCTTTAAAGAATTTTGATGTCTCATATTTTGAATTAATCTCTTGAATATAAAGTTACCATTGATACAACAGCCTCTTCATTTTGCTGACAAATGGGGTGGAGAGTGACACTTGATAAATGCTCGCTGATATCAACTATAACCAACACCGTCAGTATGAATAACAATAGAGCATCAGCCTAATAATATGTGGATTGACCCACCCAAATATATCCTGACCACAATTTTTCAGAAGCAGCTTTTTGGGTGTATCTGCACTGCAGAAGTAATACAGCCTGACTCCACTTTTAACTGCCATGGCTCAATGCTATGAAATCTGGGGAGCTGTAGTTGGGTGAGGCAACAGCATTCTTTGGCAGAGATGGTGAAAGACCTTGTAACACTAAAGTTCACATGTCCATAGCAGGCCATGGTAGTTGAAGTGTCAAACTGCATTAATTCTACAGTTTAGATCACACATGGTGCATATAAAGCACAATAAAAATAATAAGTACAATGGAGAAGGCAAAGGTGTATAACAGTTTTTTCACAGCCTAGCGAGTGTTTCTGACACATGGAGTATCATTTTGAAATATTCTTGAGAAAGTGGGGTTGGTGTACCCTATCAACATGTGCATCCAGATGTTTGAGATCTTGGATGCAGGCAAGAGTGTTCTGATGCTACAGCAGCTAGGATTAGAAGTATGTTTCGTTATTTGAGGAGGCTGAAAATCCCAGTGTGCTTTGCTATGCCCTGGCTGGTTGAGCCCAGTGTAAACAGGGACATGAACGTTTTCACCCTTTTGGAGCACAAGGCGCTCATCAAAGTGTGTAAATATGTGCTCTGCCCAGGAACATGATTTATTTATATATTTTATTTTTATGCACCAGCACTCCTCACTCCTATATCACACGGGCTATCTTTGTTTAGCTTCTATGTATACCAAGCCTAAAAGATAAAACCAGGGAGATAATGCCAACGCCATTAGGTATTTGTAGACTTTAGCCCCATTGGTTGCATTCCTCTCCCTTCTATGTGTATTCACTTATCTCGAAATGTGGTGATCCAGTCCTGCTTCCATGAGTATTCAACTGAAAGGGCCCTTGAACCTCTGCCCCAAAGCGTTATCCAGTGATGGCACTGGATATGGAGATGGGAGTGCCAAGCCACTGGAAGGCTATCTGTTAGTGACCATAGCCCTTTGTTCCTACAGTGCCATGCACAAGGGAGTTGTGGATATCCGGGAAAGATATATGAATGCTTTGGAGCAGTGATACTCACAGTGGTGGCCCATGACACTTGATGAATTGCCAGGAAAAAAACAGTTGTGGTCACAG
The DNA here is from genome assembly GCF_035594765.1 of Anolis carolinensis. Lineage (NCBI taxonomy): Eukaryota > Metazoa > Chordata > Lepidosauria > Squamata > Anolidae > Anolis > Anolis carolinensis. Next base: position 12,105,930 of record NW_026943819.1, on the reverse strand, counting down.
ATATGGTACCAGATTTGGCATACTGGGAAAAAGCAATTGCTAGTCCCCAACATCATATGCAAAGGCTTTCCTGAAAGTGTGATTTACCATCCTCTCCATTCATAATTTGGTCCAGTCACTATGGAAGGACAGAATAGGAACGGGATTTTCACCTGGTAAAGTTTTGTGTACCTTCACACCCTTTTATGTATCATTGCTACAAATAATACAGGATGCACATTCCTAATCCAAGTGTTTCATAGTTTGGATCCCCTCCTCCGGACTTTGGAATACTTGCATATATATAATGAAGTCTCTAGGAAATGAGTTCCAAGTCTAAACACGTCATTCATCGATGTTTTATATATACCTCATACACATAGTCTGATGTTTATTTTATATGCAATATTTTTAATAATTGTGTGTATAAAACAAAGTTTATGTCCACTAAACTACCAGAAAGCTATGGTGTCACCATCTCGGTCATTGATTTTAGAATATTTGGGATTCCAGATAAGGGCTATTCAACTTGTAACTCCATTTCATGGAGCACTACTTATAATTTCACACAGTCATTTAATGATGGGGAAAGTTCTCACTGATGTCATACACAACTTTGAGGGTTAGAAAACTGTAGATGACTGGATATGTCGAAAGCTTGGAAATTTTGTGTTCTAGGCCATACGTAATATCTAGGTTAGCCATTAACGATTCTATATGTTTGTGCACACTGAAACGGTCCAGCATAGCTGTCATTGGCAGGACTTTGAACTGAAAGGGGGGGGGGGAGTCTATTCTTAGAAGTATTACTTTTTCAGTAGGACATCTACAATTACCTCATCTTTAATTGGGGAAAGATCAGCACTAATCACTAAACATTTTCTTTCTAAAATGGGCTTTGGGAGTTAGACAAACAACCCGTTGTGCAAACCACTTAGTTAACAGGAAACTATGTGAGAGGTCAACAATGTGGTAAACAGCCCAAAATGAATCCAAATTATTTTTAACTCTTTATTTTTAGGATTCTGGCTACTTTAAAACAATGGTTCCCAACCTTTTTTGAGCAGGCACCACTCTCCAACATTAGTACCAAAAGGATTACGAATCAGTTTTTGGTCAACTTTAGATTCGGTTTGGTTATGTGGGGTGCTGATTCAGAAAACTGTATTGGATAAACCACATCAGCTCTAGTTTCTGATACAGAACATATGCCATGCAGTAGTCGCCATCTACTTGCCCACAGAAAACCATATTTAATAATCTAGAGCTTAAGTGGTCTATCCAATGCAATTTTCTGAATTAGCACCCCAAATAACCCCAGGAACAGACTGAAAAACGAAGACACCAAGGTGCTCCCACTTCCAGACTCCACATGGAACGGCTCTGTTCAGGGGGAGGGAGGAGGAGGAGAAGCAGCAGTCAGGAGGCTTGTTGTCACACCTTTCGTGGGTAGTCAGCTTCTCCCCTCCCAACATCCCCACTGCCTTGGCACTATAAGAGGGTTTTGCAAGACCAGTCGCTCTCGTTGCAACAGTGTAGTAATTGTGAGGCCATATTTTAGTTCTTGGACTGGTGGTCCATGGACTACAGGTTGGTAACCACTGTTCTAGGCTAATGATTTTTTTTCAGCATTAAGTCTATGAGAATTGTTCTTGCAGCTGATTATAATTCTGGATTCTGCCACAAACGAATTAGATAGGCCATGGTGTTCTGAATAAACATGCGGTCGCTAGTCGTAATTATCTGCTCAGGATTGGAAAGCTGTGGTTCCAAAAATATGTTTACTAGTTGTTTTGCCTACATACTGTAGATGCTATCTTAATATACTCTAAAGCAGAGGTAGTTATACCAGGAGCTGTGTCTAATTCTGAGATTCATGTGGCATACAATATTTATTTTTATATGCTTAAGGATTATTAATCTAAGTGCATGTGAGCTTTAATGGGCTGCTTATAAAGACTGGTCATAATTATGTGATTTTCAGTGATGGGAAGGGCACATGTGTGTGTGGTATATCCACACACACATGTATGTCTATATAAAAATGTCCTTTAATAAAAAGACATTGAATACAAAGGGAGATATGTGAGTTCACTCCAGCATCGTATTTCATCTTCTAATCCTTCAATGGGTTGTAAGGATGCATTGTACACTGTAGCATTAATGCAGTAGTATTAAACTGCATTTAACACTACAGTGTAGATACCAGGGGTGTGCAAATCTTTGTTTTTAAATGCAATTTGTAAGTTTTGTATATAGAAACAGATATTAAAAAAACATGGGGGGTTGCCTACGAAAAAACTTAAGACTCAAAACTCATCCAATACTTTTTCAAGATTAAACTGATTTGTGTAATGATTCTTAGACCAGCAGTTTAATCTATTTAATTTATTAAATATGGTTTTCTGTGGGCAAGTAGATGGCGACTACTGCATGGCATATGTTCTGTATCAGAAACTAGATGTCTGGAGAAATTGCAGTTTAAATCAAGGACTGTGAAAGTTTGGCCCTCAAATTGTTATTTACCATTGGCTGACAATCCCTCACTATTGGTAGATGGGTGTTGTGGTCTAATAATAATAATAATAATAATGATAATAATAATAATAATAATAATAATAATAATAATAATAATAATCAGAACAAATGCAATTAAGGCCAAAATCAAAAAATCAGCTGATGAACCAAAATGCAGACTGTGCAAGGAAGCTGACGAAACCATTGATCATATCCTCAGCTGCTGTAAGAAAATCGCACAGACAGACTACAAACAAAGGCACAACTATGTGGCCCAAATGATTCATTGGAACTTATGTCTCAAGTACCACCTCTCTGCAGTAAAGAACTGGTGGGATCACAAACCTGCAAAAGTATTGGAGAATGAGCACGCAAAGATACTGTGGGACTTCCGAATCCAGGCTAACAAAGTTCTGGAACACAACACATCAGACATCACAGTTGTGGAAAGGAAAAAGGTTTGGATCATTGATGTTGCCATCCCAGTTGACAGTCGCATTGACGAAAAACAACAGGAAAAACTCAGCCGCTATCAGGACCTCAAGATTGAACTTCAAAGACTCTGGCAGAAACCAGTGCAGGTGGTCCCGGTGGTGATGGGTACACTGGGTGCTGTGCCAAAAGATCTCAGCCGGCATTTGGAAACAATAGACATTGACAAAATTACGATCTGCCAACTGCAAAAGGCCACCCTACTGGGATCCGAAAATACATCACACAGTCCTAGACACTTGGGAAGTGTTCGACTTGTGATTTTGTGATATGAAATCCAGCATATCTATCTTGTTTGCTGTGTCATAAAATAATAATAATAATAATAATAATAATAATAATAATAATAATAATAATAATACAACAACAACAACAACACACTTTATTTTTATCCCACCATAACTCTCTGAGGGGACTCATCTTGACGCGCCCTCCAGCATCTTAATGGACCCCCTCAGTGGCAATATGCCAGCTCTTCTTCAAGACGGTTCATTTTTATAGTTCCTGGCATGGAAGCCAAATCTTGCAGCACAACAAGTCTAGCAACACCCACAATTATTTTAATGTGGCATTTCCGGACGGGCAATACAAAGAGGGAGAGCAATTTGCAAGGGACAATTGTAATCTAAAGCAGAGACAGCAGCCATGGATGGAGCCTAGAGCAGAGGTACAGTGCAATATCTATAAGGATGCTACATTGAGCCTTGTTCATCTTTAACAACTATCGCTCTCTGGAATAAGTGGGGAATTGCTGGCAAATATTTATAGTTTGATTCTCTTTCGTTGGATTTTATATTTAAAAAATCAAATTCCTTTTATCAGTTTCAGTATGTTAGTCTTCTGAAACCATGGATCTATATTATGCTGTTGGGTTACTTTTTTCGTTGCCAAACTAGTCTTAGGAAAATATTTTCTAAATCTGGGTTGTTGTGTGTTTTCTGGGCTGAATGGCCATGTTCCAGAAGTATTCTCTCCTGACGTTTTGCCCACATCTATGGCAGGCAACCTCTAAGGGAGAGAATACTTCTGGAACATGGCCATACAGCCCGGAAAACACACTACAATCCTGTGATTCCCACCATGAAAGCATTCAACAACACATATTCGTTAGTATGTTAGTGTTATAATAGATTTTTGGTTGATTAAGTATATATATCTGTTATATATCTTTCATCCCCTTTTTCCCATTACACAATCTTTCTACTAGACTATTTCTGTTCTACAAGAGGTTTAACCATACTAACCACCCTAACCGCGCATTTAACATATATGTATATCAATTTTCAAATTCTTAGTTGTTAGTCTGAAAATAACATACAATAAAATACAGTAGAGTCTCACTTATCCAAGCCTCGCTTATCCAAGCCTCTGGATAATCCAAGCCATTTTTGTAGTCAATGTTTTCAATATATCATGATATTTTGGTGCTAAATTCGTAAATACAGTAATTACAACATAACATTACTGCGTATTGAACTACTTTTTCTGTCAAATTTGTTGTATAACATGATGTTTTGGTGCGTAATTTGTAAAATCATAACCTAATTTGATGTTTAATAGGCTTTTCCTTAATCCCTCCTTATTATCCAAGATATCCGCTTATCCAAGCTTCTACCGGCCCGTTTAGCTTGGATAAGTAAGATTCTACTGTATATGCATTTTAAATTTTATAATTCATGGTTTAATAGAGTTTAATTAGAGTTTTAATTAATGCGGTACTGTTTTATTGTTTATGGATACTGTTTTATTGAATGTATTTTGGGCAATATAATTGCTGACTGTTGTAAGCCGCCCTGAGTCCCTCTGGGTAAGAAGGGCGGGGTAAAAGTGATGTAAATAAATAAAATAAATAAATAAAGCCTGGCTGCTTCCTCCTGGCGGAATCCTTTTTTGGGGGAGTGTTAGCTGGCCCTGATTGTTTCCTGTCTGGAATTCCCCTGTTGTTTGAGTGCTGCCCTTTATTTACTGTCCTGATTTTAGAGTTTTTTTAAAAAAAAATACAGTAGAGTCTCACTTATCCAACGTTCTGGATTATCCTACGCATTTTTGTAGTCAATGTTTTCAATGCATTGTGATATTTTGGTGCTAAATTCGTAAATACATTAACTACTACATAACATTACTGCGTATTGAACTACTTATTCTGTCAAATTTGTTGTTTAACATGATGTTTTGGTGCTTAATTTGTAAAATCATAACCTATTTTGATGTTTAGTAGGCTTTTCCTTAATTCCTCCTTATTATCCAACATATTTGCTTATCCAACGTTCTGCTGGCCCGTTTATGTTGGATAAGTGAGATTCTACTGTACTGGTAGCCAGATTTTCACGAATCCCTCCTTTCTGTTGAAATTGTCAAGACTGGAAACAATCTGGGCCAGCTAACAACTACCAACACAGGATTCCCCCAGGCAGGAAGCAGCCAGGCTTTGAGGCGGCAAGGACATTCCATGCTAATCAAGTTGGCCAAGTGCAACATTCACTCATGCTTCCAACAGACGAGTCCTTTTCCCCACCTTGGACATTATTTCACAGATCTATAAACCCCACTGGCCTAGTTTCCAACAGACCTCACAACCTCTGAGGATGTCTGCTATAGATACGGGTGAAACGGCAGGAGAGAATGCTTCTGGGACATGGCCATACAGCCCGGCAGACTCACAGCAACGCTATGTATGTATCTGTTCGTCTGTGACAACTACATAAAATAATTCCATGGTTTCAGATTACTGACAAGGCCCTGCAAGTCACCTGGCTCCTCTCTCTTCCTGTGTTTCCTTTGGGCGCAGGCCTCGAGGCCTCTTCGTTATCTCGCCTGGAGCCCCTTCTCTCCTTCCTCCCTTCCTCACGGGCGAGGCCCCTCCTCCTCGGGGAAGGAAGGAAGGCGGAGAAGAGCAGGCCCGGCCCACGCTGCTCTCAGTCCCGCCCCGGCCAAGGCGTCCCATCCGCGGGGCCGTGGTCAGGAGAGGGCGAGGAGGAGGAGGGCGAGCCAGGCCTGGGCCGCGTCTGTCGCCTGCCAGGAGAGGGGAGAGGACAGAAGAGGACAGGAGAGCGGGCTCTGAGGGGAAGGTAAGAATGCCTCACGAGAAGGGGTCTGTAGCATCCCCTTCGCCTTCTGCACATGCACAGAAACTACCATCTGCTGCCTCGAGAAACCCCCCAGAGGGTTTCAATGGGACGCAGGTGCATCCTTTTATTTGGAGCCTGATTCTGGCATGGAAAAGAGCATAGGCTGTGTTGCACAGTGTTGCAAGGCCCCATCTACACCGCCATATAATCCAGATTATCAGAGCAGATCATTCACTTGATCTGCTTTGAACTGGATTAGATGAGTCTGTCCACACTGCCATATATATTCCAGTTCAGAGTAGATAATCCGGATTTTATATGGCAGGTGGAAGGGGCTTCAGTCCTGACATATTCAGAGACACAACAATGTTTGTTTAGCTGTTTTTTAAAAATCTTGTGAGCCACTTTGCATTTGAGTCAAGAGATACAAGCAGTATAACAGTAGTAGTAGTAGTAGTAGTAATAATAATAATAAAATGATAATAATAATAATTTTGCGAGCCACTTTGCATTTGAGTCAAGAGATACAAGCAGGATAGCAATAGTAATAATAATGTAATAATAATCATAATGGGTTGCGGTGAGTTTTCCGGGCTGTATGACCCTGTTCCAGAAGCATTCTCTCCTGACGTTTCGCCCACATCTATGGCAGACATCCTCACAGGTTGTGAGGGCTGTTGGAAACTAGGCAAGTGAGATTTAAATATTTGTTGAATAATGTTCAGGGTGGGAGAAAGAATTCTTGTCTGTTTGAGGCAGGTGTGAATGTTGGCCAGCTTGATTAGCATAAAATAGCTCGCAGCTTCAAAGCCTAGTTGCTTCCTGCCGGGGGGAATCCTTTGTTGTATAATCCTGGGTTATATGGCTGTGTAGAAGGGCCCCCAGAATATCAAGGCAGAAAACCCCACAATACTTGCTTTGAACTGGATTATCTGAGTCCACACTGCCATATAATCAAGTTCATTGTGGATTTTATACAGCTGTATGGAACTTGCAGACTGAAAGCTCCCAGGTTCAAACCCCGGGAGCGGCGTGAGCGGCCGCTGTTAGCTCCAGCTCCTGCCAACCTAGCAGTTCGAAAACATGCCAATGTGAGTAGATCAATAGGTACCACTCCGGTGGAAAGGTAACGGTGCTCCATGCAGTCATGCCGGCCACATGACCTTGGAGGTGTCTACGGACAACGCCGGCTCTTCAACTTAGAAATGGAGATGAGCACCCATAGTGGGTCACGACTGGACTTAACGTCAGGGGAAAACCTTTACCTTTACCTTATGGAACCCATGGCATCCATGGTTATTGGCATTAAAAAGTAGGCATGCAGCCATCACCCATACATATTTACTGTGTGTATATGTGGATGATATGTATTTTAATAATCTTGTGTTAATAACTTTATTTTAACCCTGTTGGGCCCCGCCTAGGAGTCACAAGGAGAGGCAGCTAATACATTTCTTATTATTATTATTATTATTATTAGTAGTAGTAGTAGTAATAGTATGCCAAACCATGGACTCTGTATTGAGTTGATATTCATATTGAAGCATAAGAGTGAGAAGCAAATCAAAACCGAAACAAACTGAATGCAGCAGTTGTACTGTATTATACATGCATTTTAATTTTAATTTACAGCATTATCTATTTATTTATTTATTGCGGGTTGCTTGATTTTAAGTTGGTAGATTCTACCATATAATAAGGGCTGGAAGGGATTGCTGTGGCTTGGGGAGGATGCAATAATCCCTGAACCATTGGGATCAAGGTTGTTTTGGGGACTTCCTCAAATAGAGGATGCAGCCGAGGAGGTTTCTTCAGAGGCTGGGGCTTTTGGTGAGATGCTGGCGGAAACAAGGGGTATGGTTTAAGGTTCACTATGAAAACAGTGTCAGTAGGCACTTAAAGGGGCAGCCGTGGACGTGGCGCCAGTAGTGTCAGCAATGGCTGTGGGCAGCAGGGTGCCAGTGTGATGCTGACGCCGGATGTCTCTCCTGTTTTCTTCCCAAGCGGGCGTTCATAGAGTCATAGGATCCTTCATCATCTTTGCTGCTGCCGGGCACAATAATTATTAGGAGAATCAGGGAGGTATTTGAAGTATGCTTCCCCATGATTGCTTAAGGAGCATTTGTTTTCCCCCTTCCTTAGCAGGGACCAATTTTTCATTACATTGCTGAAAATATGTCCTATTCAATGGTTAGTAGTGAATCACAACCCTCACTCCCCCCTGACTAGCCTCTTGCCCTTTGGTTTTGCATCGCGGATTGCTCAAATGTGAGCTTACAACACAGCTGACACTGTAGAGCATTCATGGGAGATATGTCAATGCCTTCACAATGGAGAAAGCACCACTGGATGTTTCCAGAGAGGGATTTTTTAACAATCAGCGTATTGTCACAAATCAGTATGTTTCACTGTGCCAAAATGGCACAAAACTGTCAAGGCACTTTTAGCCTCTGCAATGAAGACATCAGAATGCCGAAAGCTAGCTAGTGTATATACAAAATTTCATAAAACCTAGATGTAAATATTAGTTATTTGTAAGTCTAGAGTTTCCTTTAAAATATTAAAATCGGGGAGAGGATAAATTAATTGCTAGCATTTTGTGGCTGTATGCTTGTTATTTAGGTTCTTACTGTGAGTATATTGTCTGTTCAGTAAGTGATGTTGTTATAAGGAGTATAAGATTACAAAACCATAACATTTATAATTTTGAGAGGAGTTATACACAATTTCTTGTAAAGGGATAGCTAAATATCTTGATTTACAGGTCTTAGAACAATATATTCAGGCATATTAGTAAAATAAAACTGTGGAAGGAGATGGCACTGGAACACTTACATAATCCCAAACGTTATGTGGACCGTATACATTAAAATCAATAGCTCAGTCTTGATGTATGCGCAATATCTAGGGCTGAGAATCAAACAAGTTGTGGAACAAATGATGGTTGTGCTTGCTGCATTCTCAAAGGTTCTCAACTAGCTGAGTTGCAATGTTCTTTACTATTTATTGTTAATTGCTTAATAAAAAAATCCTAATGACATATTCCACAGGAGATCTGCTGAAATAATTGTCTGTCTGTATGTTTGTACATCAGCTGTTGGCTCAGTATTAACAAGCTTGATTAGAGTTTAATGGTTACTCAAGGATTTAGTGATTTGCTTCACTTCAACACTTTGGTTTGATATTTAAATATAGTTATTTTATATCCTCAGGCACTGCTGAATTTTATGGAATTTTTAATCTGATTAACATGGATTTGTGTGTCGTTTTATGTAATATCATTGTTGAAATTTATGTTGCCATTATTTTATATGCTATGTGTTGTGTATTTTATGTGTACTGCTCCTTGGAGTGCTTTTATGAGCCGCTCTGAGTCCCTACAGGGAGATGGTGGTGGGATATTATAATAATAATAATAATAATAATAATAATAATAATAATAATTACAGTATTATTATTAACCTGAAGATTTATTTAGTTCATTGTTTCAGAAATCGTTCAGGAAGGATTATTTTTATTGGTATGCAAGTTTTAATCCAGTGATATTGAATAATTGGTGTAGTTATGTGAACCTATATTAATCTCCCACCCGTTTCATCCTCTTGTTTTCCATGCAGTGCAATGTCAGCAGCAGAACCACAACCAGCGGAGATTTCTCCATCATCCAACTCTAATTCATCCAGTTACTATGATGCAGTGGAAGCAGAAGCAGCAAATAAATATGAACTGGTTTCTCCACATTGGTTTTATTGCAAGCTAGTTGATTCCAAAGAAAGGTGGACTCCCTTCAGTGCGCAAGACTCCGAGAAGTTGGAGATTGCCCACCAGTCATGTAAGTTGAAAGTTGGTATCTGAACTATCAGAAAAAAAGAGTGCCATACTTCTACTCTGAACTGCAGGTTCTATGTTAGCAATTTTTATTGCATCTTACATTGCATAAGAGAAATACAGAAACTTACAATAGCTTAATTGCATTTCATGAATGATTTTGATGGATTTTAAAAATCTGTTTAGCTACTGAATGTGTTGTATCTTCCTCCTCTTCTTCTGAATGATTTGAGCTTTTTTTTTTTTTAAAAAAAAGGAAGAATGAAGGAGTAAAATAAAGTAAATAAACTCTTTTATTGCTGTTTTTAAATAGAACTCCTTTGTAATCAAGGAAAAAAAGTACTTGAGGGCCTCCAGATATTGTTACACTTCAGTCCCAGCCAGCATTCCCCATTGATTCCTTTCATTTCATGATAGGCATTGGACTATAATAATATCTGGAAGGTCTGTATGCGTAGTTCTTCCACACATTAAAACACAAGATTTCAAAACTAGTTTTAATAAGTTGGAATCTTGAATATCATTGCTACCTTTGAACTTGAAATATGTAATTTCCCTTTGAGTGCCAGGTAAATCGAGGTAGCACACAACTCCCTTGTTGTAACAGCTGTATTGCCTACTGATCTATTTCCAGACCTGATTCAAAGAGCTGATTATGACCTATTAAGCCCTACACAGCTTAGGTTCAGGTTATCCCATATGATCCTGTCTGAGTTTTGAGTTATTCTGTGGAAGCTCTTCTCTCTGTCCCACCACCTTCAGATGTACATCTGGTGGCAACACAAGAAAGGGCCTTCTTGGTAGCTGCTCCCAGGCTCTTCAGATGATATCCTTTCACAGGCAGGCCCACAAATTCTCAGACTTTTTTTTTATAAATGTTGGCTTAAAGGCAATGTGCTTACTTCCAAAATAAAATGTTAGTCTTTGAATTGTGTGTTGTGCAAAATACAAAAAAAGAGGCAAGCAGAGTACATTTTGCAATCTAATTTATGGTTGCTGTTTGGTCCCTATTAATGCTCCTTTTTATGTACTGTATTAATTTCAATTCCTGCTTTATCATATTCTCCAGGTAAGCACAGCCAGGACCTGATTGTCCCGACAGAAGGGGGCAGGTATGATGTGCATTTGACGAAGAGGCTGCGTTGTGCTGTGTACTGGGAGGAAGCTGAATCTGAAGTGAGGCGCTGCACTTGGTTTTATAAGGGAGAAAAAGACAACAGATACATTCCATACCCTGAAAGTTTCAGTGAGGAGCTGGAGGTAATGTTGACTTTAGAAATAGTATGCTTTTCTTTTGACAAGTCTTACTGATTTCCTCCCTTCACCAATCCTGGGGTGAAACTTGGGAGTGCGAGACTGTGATATGAGAAGTTCTTGAACAGCATCTTTTTGAATTCTCTAGGAATGATCACAGTCTAGGCCATTCCAACTTGGCTACTCATATATTTTAAGAATAATCTCAGACTTTTTGAGATAGCCTGCAGCCCTGTTTCTGACCTCTGCTCCTATCTTGGGTGTGGAACAGCCTACCCAAAACAAAGAATATCCAGTTGTTGAGTTGGATATACCTTTAGACTGAGAAAGTTGGCAATCTGCCACAAAGTAGCTTCATGTTACACTTCCCTCTTGTGCTGTCTGTTTTGTCCTCTTCCTCCTTGAGCATCAGACATCTTATTACTACTAAATTTAGGTTATATACATTCCTTCACTAATGAGCTTTCACACATATAGAATAGTTATGGCAGTGCTGTATTTTTTTCTGGGCTTCAGTTGCCTTCTAAGATGCTGATCACTTTAGGTATAAAGAAAGGAGAACATGTTTTGATCTTGTGCTTTGTAGGCAGAATTAAACTCTTTGTGGAGTGTGTAGGAGAGGTATTGAGAAATTGGCTGGGACTTTATTAGCTTGGTGCTTGACTTTCTAATACAATTTCTCCTTATTCTTCTTTTCAGGATGCCTACATGATCTGTGTGACCTTAGATGAGTGGAAAAAGAAATTGGAATCTCCAACAAGAGAAGTAATAATATTGCATAACCCAAAGGTAAGGCTTTCAAAGAAATAGTTCTGTTAGTCTCTTGCAGCATAAAAAGCAGATGGAGAAAAAAATGGCTGCATCTTTAAGACTATCTTGTTTTTATTTTTATATGAACTTTCTGCCAGTTCATCCCTGAAAACTCATGCAAAAATAAAACAGTCTTAAAGGTGCTGCCATGTTTCTTTTTTCCCCCTTCTTCCTTCCTCCCTTTTATGCACCAAACGGCATTTGCTGTTCAGTCTTCTCGTAAGAGTTGCATGCATTGTTTAAGCAGTATTGAATTTATATCTGGAAAAGCGAGTGGGTGAGATCAACCAATGCATCTGGAAGAAAGAGAGTATACATGTCTACTTGTATTACATCTGTGTGTCCTATGGTGTTCCTGTACTTTGATGCACAGGGGTTACATTTGGATATGGCCTACATATATGTAAATTTCAGCATGATAGGTCCATGTTGTGCTGTAGTTTCCCTCAGATAAAATCTGGATTGTATGTTAAGTTCTATGCCACTTGAGGTTTATAATTTTAATTGTTTTTATTTTCCTATTTTGAGTAATTGAAATTGTCAGATTATTTGTAAGCTAACTCAAATATATTTTGCCCTCATGATGAACCATATACTTTTTTAAAAACCAACAACAGTGTACAGCTCAATTAATTTGGGGAATGTTGGCTAGAAAGTGGCCTTCCTATTGTCTTCATGCTCCTTCATCACTGACAGAGCATTTGGAAAATGTCCAGATTTGCCTGCATGTTCTATTCTGACTAGTTTTCTTTGGTTGCTTGTTTTTAGCTGATGGTACATTACCAACCGGTGGCAACCACAGATGACTGGGGCGCAACTCCAACAGAACAAGGCCGACCCAGGACAGTGAAACGAGGAGTGGAAAATATTTCTGTTGATATCCCAAATGGTAACTACATGTTTTCTGCTTGCTAAATTCATTTTGTATCTGTATGCTTTGTTTGTTTGGTATTTCTGTTGATATCCCAAATTGTAACTAAATGTTTTCTGCTTGCTAAATTCATTTTGTATCTGTATGCTTTGTTTGTTTGATATTAGTTTACAAAGAAATCTTTGGTTGACTTTTATCCCATTAGATGAATCAATTTATTCTTTTAGAGTCATGTTTTTTCTATCATCTCACACAGAAATATTTCTAAAGGTAGGCATTTTATAACATTGTTGCCTAGTGAGCTGTAAACAACTTCAGATTTCAGCCGACAGCTATTTTTTCTTTCTTAAAAGACAAAAATGAAAACAAAGAGCTGAGGCAAACATTGCTGGTTACATATCCCCTAAAAAAGGAAGCCTGACATTAACTCCAAATAAACATGCTACCTCATGGGAAAGTATGTTTTCTGAATCAGTGGCTGAGTATTTTAGAATATACTTGATTCTGTATCCACAGATTTTGACCTAGGTATGGGACATTTTAATACTCAGCAATATGCTGGAATATTGGGATCAGAAAATATTCCGATTAAGGCATTCACCAGGATTTTTTTTTATATCTGCATGAAGATGAAAATAGGTGTGGGGATGTGATTTAAATGATCATGAAGATTTGGTTCTTAAGCCCTTTTAAAAATGTATGTACTACCTTGAAATTTGTATGGAATAGCAATTGCTGATTCCCTGTGGAACTTTAAAAAAAACCAATTAGCACAACCTAAAGGACACTTATGATGTATTTTTCCTTCTTTGTTTCAGGGGAACCTTTGCAAATAGATCATTTAGTGTTTGTAGTTCATGGAATTGGACCAGCCTGTGATATCCGATTCCGAAGTATTGTGCAGTGTGGTAAGTCTATAGAAAGAAAAAGTTGCTTCTGAAGGAGTTCCATCTGACGTTACTGTGATGTAACTAATTGTTTGAACCGTTAAAGGCTTCACCAGTTTAGAGCCTGACTCATTATGAACTTGCGAAAATCTAAAAATAGTCCCTTTGAGGATATATTTTTCTCTAGTTGCCCTTTTGAGAAGTATGGCAGCAACAAACTTAAATCTGTGCACTTTTAATCAAGGTGTCAAGATGCATCTCTTTCATCTGTTTTTAAAAAAAATAGTTGATACTTTTTATTACTTTAAAGCAAATCATTGACTTTACTTTTTCCAACTTGAGTTCAGTGTTTAAAACTTCAGTTCTCTTGAAGAAAGTCTGTTCAAGTCGGTGGGTCTTACTTTTGCATAGGATTGGACGAAGGATTGGGGGAAATCCAACCCCAAATAGGGAAACAAGTTGTCCAGGAACACCTGGCCACTCTAAACGAATTCAAGTCCCCAGGGCCAGATCAGCTACATCCAAGAGTACTGAAGGAACTAGCGGAAGTTATTTCAGAACCACTGGCAATTATCTTCGAGAGTTCTTGGAGAACGGGAGAAGTCCCAGCAGATTGGAGGAGGGCGAATGTGGTCCCTATCTTCAAGAAGGGAAAAAAGAACGACCCAAACAATTACCGTCCGGTCAGCCTCACATCAATACCAGGCAAAATTCTGGAAAAGATCATTAAGGAAGTGGTCTGCGAACACTTAGAAACAAATGCGGTCATTGCTAATAGTCAACACGGATTTACCAAAAACAAGTCATGCCAGACTAATCTGATCTCTTTTTTCGATAGAGTTACGAGTTGGGTCGATACAGGGAATGCTGTGGATGTAGCATACCTGGATTTCAGTAAGGCCTTCGACAAAGTCCCCCACGACCTTCTGGCAAACAAACTAGTAAAATGTGGGCTAGACAAAACTACGGTTAGGTGGATCTGTAATTGGCTAAGCGAACGAACCCAAAGGGTGCTCACCAATGCGTCGTCTTCATCATGGAAAGAAGTGACAAGTGGAGTGCCGCAGGGCTCCGTCCTGGGCCCGGTTCTGTTCAACATCTTTATTAACGACTTAGACGAAGGGTTAGAAGGCACGATCATCAAGTTTGCAGACAACACAAAACTGGGAGGGATAGCTAACACTCCAGAAGACAGGAGCAGAATTCAAAACGATCTTGACAGACTAGAGAGATGGGCCAAAACTAACAAAATGAAGTTCAACAGGGACAAATGCAAGATACTTCACTTCGGCAGAAAAATGGAAATCAAAGATACAGAATGGGGGACGCCTGGCTTGACAGCAGTGTGTGCGAAAAAGACCTTGGAGTCCTCGTGGACAACAAGTTAAACATGAGCCAACAATGTGATGCGGCTGCTAAAAAAGCCAATGGGATTCTGGCCTGCATCAATAGGGGAATAGCGTCTAGATCCAGGGAAGTTATGCTCCCCCTCTATTCTGCCTTGGTCAGACCACACCTGGAATACTGTGTCCAATTTTGGGCACCACAGTTGAAGGGAGATGTTGACAAGCTGGAAAGCGTCCAGAGGAGGGCAACTAAAATGATTAAGGGTCTGGAGAACAAGCCCTATGAGGAGCGGCTTAAAGAGCTGGGCATGTTTAGCCTGCAGAAGAGAAGGCTGAGAGGAGACATGATAGCCATGTACAAATACGTGAAGGGAAGTCATAGGGAGGAGGGAGCAAGATTGTTTTCTGCTGCCCTGCAGACTAAGACACGGAACAATGGCTTCAAACTACAGGAAAGGAGATTCCACCTGAACATCAGGAAGAACTTCCTCACTGTGAGAGCTGTTCGACAGTGGAACTCTCTCCCCGGGGCCGTGGTGGAGGCTCCTTCTTTGGAGGCTTTTAAGCAGAGGCTGGATGGCCATCTGTTGGGGGTGATTTGAATGCGATTTCCTGCTTCTTAGCAGGGGGTTGGACTGGATGGCCCATGTGGTCTCTTCCAACTCTACTATTCTATGATTCTATGATTCTATGATTATGGTCATGCTGTCATTGGATTGTTGCCTCCTTGGGTGCCAATTTCTAATGCAAAGAAGTGATATACCTGTAATGAATAAATACAAATTATTTGTTCTGTATTTTGAAAATTGGCATGACAAACAGAGAATATTATAAGAATAGGGTGCTTATAGAATGAAGGTGAGCTTAGTCTAATACTCCAGGCTTCATTCCAATTGAATGCTTGCAAAAGGCAACATCCTGTAAATCGCAACTCAATTTGCAGTTTTTGGAAATGTTTGAAAATACATCAGTCAAGAAGCAGATTTCCAGATCAACATGATCAGCTCAACCTCCTGAGACAGGAATTTAAAATTATCTGAAGAGAACAGTATTTCATTCATTTTTGGAAATATAAAGGGGGAGGGGGAGGTATAATTGCCCTAATAATATGCTAACATTATGATGGCCAAATGTTATGGTCAACATTGTGAGAGGATAAACGTCAGAATCATGTTGCAGGATAAATGTTCTGAGGTTCAAATAATGCTTGCTGTTTATACATATGAACTGTGCCTTTTGATAAACCTGTAAGCTTAGTGAATTCTTCTGGAAGAAAAAAATGACAGCATGCTTCTGATTACATATCTTCCAGTCCCCATCCATCCACCAAAAACAGAAAAGCTTTCTTGGTTGTGTGGAATGTCTTCTCTTTGGAGATGCCAATTTTGGTTTCTTGCTGATGCCAAAACAAAACGTGCCTTTTTATTATTGCCTTCAGTGACTAATTTGTTTCAGAATGTGCAAGCACATGAGTGTTGCTGCTTTGTTTAATCTTTTTTATCTTGTTTAAACTATTTGCGGTTTTATTCTGGAGGCATTTGAAAACATTTATAATGTGCGCCACCCTGTGATTCCCATGATAAAGGGCAGGATATAAGTGTTTTAGTTAATGAAGCCATAAATAAAGCTGTCAAATCAGACCTGGAATTGAGGGGGTGGAATTTGTCTCTTTCTCCAGTGGGAATTACCTTCCCCAGTTGTAGCCTCCTTCTTAGCACCTATTTAACTGGGTTGTTGGGAGTTCCCGGACTAGATGGCCATGTTCCAGAAGCATTATTTCCTGACATTTTGCCCACATCTACAGCAGGCACCCACAGAGATTGTGAGATCTGTTGGAAACTAGGCAAATGGGGTTTATATATCTGTGCAATGTCCAGGGTGGGAGAAAGAACCCTTGTCTGTTGGAGGCAAGTGTGAATGTTGCAATTGGCCAGCTTGATTAGCATTGAATAGTCTGGCAGCTTCAAAGTCTGGCTGCTTCCTCCCTGGGGAATCCTTTGCTGGGAAGTGTTAGCTGCCCCTGATTGTTTACTGTCTGGAATTCCCCTGTTTTCTGAGTGTTGTTCTTATATACTGTGGACATTCCACAGATATATAAATCCCACTGGCCTAGTTTCCAATAGACCTCACAACCTCTGAGGGTGCTTGCCATAGATGTGGGCGAAATGTCAGGAGAGAATGCTTCTGGAACATGGCCATACAGCCTGGAAAACTCACAACCACCCAGAGATTCTGGCCATGAAAGCCTTCGACAATACAGAACTATTTAACTCATCAGTAGAGGAGTTCATAAGTACAGTAAGATGACTCTTTAATATCTCCTCCCAAAAAACCTACAGGAAAAATGTGGTTAGATTGTGGATCTCCCAATATATTAAAATTGGAGAAAAAGGCATCAATAATTTAAAATATGCATATGATGTGATATTACTATTGATGAAAGTTAAGAAGGAACTATAGTCTTGCAGCTGAATTGTAATATTGCGGTTACTATCATCTACCATCAAAACAACCTCAATTTATGGTGACTCTATGAATGAGAATGTTCCAAGTCACCCACATGTCTTACATACTCTGTGCTGTGTATATCTATTTGTAATGTAATCTTTGTTTTCCTAATCATCTTTTACATAATAATAATAATAATAATAATAATAATAATAATAATAATAATAATAATAACAACTTTGTTTTTATACCCCGCCTCTATCTCCCCAAAGGGGACTCAGGGCGGCTTACATGGGGCCAAGCCCGAATAAAAACAATAGCAATATAAAACACAACAATAGACAAAAAACATGCACAATTATAAAAATGTAAACATTAGCCAATAAAAACAAATGACAAGAACTAATAAAAACATGGATTAAAACGGAGAGGTTGTAAAAGTAGACTGGGTAAGGTACGCCATATAAATATTGTAAACATGAGGTGACTGATAAAGTGCTGCAAATTCTTGGAGGTACAAATTGGGATGGGAATAGACTCTGTGTCTTTACTAAGCATGAGTGTCCTTTCAAATGTTGTCAGATCTAAATTGGGATACCACATTGATACTGTGAGAGCCCATATGATGCCTAGCCTGGCCTTCGATATGGTCCAGTTACTCCTGATTTCAGAACTGAAATTCTCTTGCAGTCAACGACTTCCGCAACGTTTCCTTGAGCATGCTGCCTGCGCACTTCAAGAAAGCCCAGGAGCAGCAACAAATCGGCCGCGTAGAATTCCTCCCTGTGAACTGGCACAGTACTTTACATACTGGGGTGGATGTGTAAGTAAATCTCATTAATCCTTCAGTGTTCCCAGCAAGGCTGTGAGCAATCATTAGAAGCTGACAGCTTATAGGTTCATAAAATGCTAGACTATGCATAATGACAAACATGGAAAAAAAAACAGAACTGAGGTTTCTAACTTCTTGGAAAATCTTCATTCCATGGGAAAAGTAACATGCCTGTTGCTGCTTTTTCTCTTTAAATATTATTATTATTATTATTATTATTATTATTATTATTATTTAATAATACATCACACAGTCCTAGACACTTGGGAAGTGTTCGACTTGTGATTTTGTGATACGAAATCCAGCATATCTATCTTGTTTGCTGTGTCATAGTAAAATAATAATAATTTATTTATATCCCACACCTATCTCCTCAAGGGGACTCAGGGTGGTTAATGTAATTATACAAATAGGAAACCAGGAGCTAATCATCCCTCACCATCCTACTCTGTTCACCTGACATAGCCTAGTGCCACACATATTCTTGCCCTTGATCCCTCTTCATCCATTGTGTCCCCATTCCCCACAGTTCCTTTCCCATTGCACTGCATTTGCCTTTGGGAGGGAGGCAGATGGAGATCCTCGAAGCAAAAAAAAAACAGCCGAGTGCCAGATGAGAGAGTCAATACAAAGTATACAACTAAGATAAGATAGATCGAATGAAGAATTAATATTCAACATTGTTATGTTTCAAGACTGGTGAAGTGCAACTCTTGATCTGTGCTCTTCTATTTATTTGCACTAGATAAGACTCTAATCACAAGCATGAGGTTTTCACTTGTGCCGCTAACTCCCACACACGTGGGGGACTGACTGTACTGAACTCTTCCTTCTAAATGCCCTTCTCCGCTTTGTCTTTAGAGACCTGGAGAGAATCACTTTGCCCAGCATCAATCGCCTGCGCCATTTCATCAACGATACCATCCTGGACGTTTTCTTCTACAATAGTGCCACCTACTGCCAAACCATTGTGGACACAGTTGCTTCAGAAATGAACCGCATCTACTTGCTTTTCTTGGAGCGGAATCCTGATTTTCAAGGGGGAGTCTCAATAGCAGGTCACAGTTTGGGTAATAATGTTTTTCTTATTTTGTTGCATTTAAAACACATTCATACTAAAAAAAAGGGTAGGGATATTATTGCATAGACCCTCAATAGCATATTTGTGACCTCCTTTTAAGGCATTGCATCCTGTTAATTGTATTCTTTCCTTAGGATCACTGATATTGTTTGATCTTCTCACAAATCAAAAATGCACACTGGATGGAGAGGAAAGAAAAAATGAGGTACGTGTTTGTATCTCAAGCAATTTCATCATTTTAGAAGGTTTTTTTATAATGATATAGTAGTTTTTTTTATAATGATAAGGAGCCCCGATGGTGAAGTGTGTTAAAGCACTGAACTGCTGAACTTGTAGACCGAAAGGTCCCAGCTTCAAATCCCGGGACCAGAGTGAGCGCCTGCTGTTGCTCCAGCTTCTGCCAACCTAGCAGTTCGAAAACATGCCAATGTGAGTAGATCAATAGGTATCGCTCTGGCGGGAAGCTAAGGGCGCTCCATGCAGTCATGCTGGCCACATGACCTTGGAGGTGTCTACGGACAACGCCGGCTCTTCGGCTTAGAAATGGAGATGAGCACTAACCCCCAGAGTCAGACATGACTGGACTTAACGTCAGGGGAAACCTTTACCTTTTACCCTATGGTAGCATCCAAACAGGGGTGATTTGTCCACGAAAGCTTATGCTCCCAACTTTATTCTCTCACTTGGGTCTCTAAGGTTCTATATGAGCCCTTTGCATAAAAGGTGTTGGGGATAGCAGTCTTCTCAAACCTCCTCTATTTAATGTTTTGTCTGTTTTATAATGTGTTGGTTTATTTCCTGAAGTGTATGTCTCCTTTGGTTTGCAGTTTTCTTAGCTCTATGTACTTGAAGCAGTGGGAGGGGATGCAGACCATGTGACTGGTTCAGTGATTGTTTAGAGGCTTTTTAAAAGGATGACAGTTGAGGCTTGAGTCTGTTAGAATACGGAAGCCAGTGTTAGTAGTTACAGACTCAAACCTCATCTGTCTTCTAAGAGTACAGAAGCCAGTGTAAGGAGTTAGAAGAGAGTTAAGACTTGAGTCTGTAATAGTACAGAAGCCAGTATAAGGAGTTAGAAGACAGTTGAGGCTTGAGTCTGTAAGAGTACAGAAGTCAGTGTAAGGAGTTAGAAGACAGTTGAGATTTGAGTCTGTAAGAGTACAGAAGCCAGTGTTAGGAGTTAGAAGACATTGAGGCTTGAGTCTGTTACAGTACAGAAGCCAGTGCAAGGAGTTAGAAGACAGGTGAGGCTTGAGTCTGTAAGAGTACAGAAGTCAGTGTAAGGAGTTAGAAGACAGTTGAGATTTGAGTCTGTAATAGTACAGAAGCCAGTGTTAGGAGTTAGAAGACAGTTGAAGCTTGAGTCCCTTGGAAGTAGACTGTTATGAAAGAGAGCTGTGCAGAGCAATATAGTTTTGAAGAGACTTAAAGACTTTAAGTTAAAGATACAAATTGAAACGTTTTAAAGTTTAACTTGACAAGGAATGTATCTGTATATTTAAATGCATGAAGTTATGAGTAAAACAAGCATATTATTTTAAAGAAGTCTGCTGAGCATCGAATAGAAACAAGATATTAACGTGCCCCTAAAGGAACACTTCTAAAACTGCTACCAATAAGTTATGATCCTAATAGGTCATAATCCTCATTAGGTTGTGATTCTAACAGGTCATAATCCATTAGTCCAAAAAAAAAAAACAACCCAAGATATAACGGGAATATTCTTTTACTGCATGCTATTCCCATTTAGGTCATTTTTTTCTCCTCATTGTTCCACATTCTGCTCTACTTTGCAGTGTCTAGAGACTTAAGTAATGCTTCTTCAAAGGAGGAAAGTTACTGGATCAGCCCAAAGATCTAGGAGCACAATCTGAAATGTGCTACACAGCAGTCAGTTGATTTTGATGGGATTTGCTCATGCTAAAGCTTAGGAAGCTAAAGCTCCATATATTGCGATGCATCATTAGTTCCAGACAACATAGCTTTTCATGAGTAATCATGAGACTTTTAATACAGCAACATCTGTAGGAATACATTTACTACATTACTGGCTTACTTCCATGTGATCATATTCAATCATGACATATTTTATCCGTATCTTAATGACTTCCACTTACAACATTAATTTAGATGGCTGGGTTAAGAAATAAAATGTGCTTTGAAAAGAAAGTGGCACTGTCAATATTTTTAGCAATATTGTCAGCATTATATTGTCTTAAAAACACAAACACATTTCATTTAAAAGCTGTATATATGTGTGGCGATTGTCTTTGCAGATTCTCGCAACCACTCCAGAAGAAAGTAAATCCATGAAGGATATCTTAACCGAACTTGAACTTTCTGAATATTGCTCTGTATTTGAGAAAGAAGAAGTGGACAGGCAAGCACTGGTAAATTAGCTGTGAAAGGTGTTCTTAGTTTAGATGTGTGTGTTTTGCCAGGTGTTTATTATTTTAGCATCAAGGGTCCCTCATACAGATAAAGTTTGGATTCACAATGATAGGGGGCAGGTGCAGTGACATGTGGAGGAGCACAGATTTATTTATGCAGGGTTTTGATTGCGTCCTCTTAGCCTATGTATGGGTGATTCATACTAATGTTAGTAAGCCCTTGCTTGCTATAAACAACAAATATCATCCCATTTCTCCTGTGCTTCTTCATTGTAGTTACTATCTTTTATAAATGGTTTTATGTTTTTTGTTACCTTCTGTGTTGAGCAAGGTTAGAAAGAATAAGAATAATAAGAATAATGTATTTTGGATTGCTGTGAGTTTTCTGGTTTGTATGGCCATGTTCCAGAAGCATTCTCTCCTGGCATTTCGCCCACATTTATGGCAGGCATCCTCAGAGGTTGTGAGGTCTGTTGGAAACTAGACAAGTGAGGTTTATAAATCTGTGGAATGTCCAGGGTGGGAGAAAGAACTCTTGTCTGCCTGAGGAAAGTATGAATGTTGCAATTGGCCACCTTGATTAGCATTGAAAAGCCTTGCAGCTTCAAAGCCTGGCTGCTTTCTGCCTGGGGGGGAATCCTTTGTGTGGGATTAATTTATTTATTTACTGTGCAGGCTTTGTGCACGGAAAAAGAACTCAAAGACATGGGAATTCCTTTAGGACCCCGGATGAAAATCCTACACTATTTAAGGAATAAAAACAGCAACAAGGTATGAATTTATGTAATCATTAAAATAGTTTAATACCTACCTTTCGTACTCAATATAGTGCAAATATGCTTTTAACATCTTTGCATTATCTAGTAATGCAAGCACAGCTGGAGCATCCTGTCCTATCTTTTTGATTTCCTTTCCCCCATCTTTTGCAATAAGGGCTTATCTTGCCATCCATTGCCATGAAGCAACAGAATGTTGTAGTGACATGTGTACATTATTCACATTGTAAAATTGATAATTACTTAATAGCAGCAATTGTCATTTGCTAGAACTTTTGATATGAGGCAATTGTTGCTCCAAATGTTGTTGGACTCTTGTTGCTATGATCCTTTTTTCATTGACTATATTGGCTGGGGTTGGTGGTAATTATACTTTAACATCTGGATGGCTGTGTTTGTCCATCACTGTTTTGAGATAAGACTCCTGCATTGGGGCAGGCAGTAGTACCAATCATATGTTTAGAAAAGGAAACTCAAGGCGAGAGGCTTTTGATGTTTTCTTTGTTGCAGAATCTTAAAGGGCAGAAACCTGCAGCTTCTGTTGAAAGTGAAGATGCCAAGCAGGAGGCGCCTGTAAAACCCACAAATACAGGGACAGGTTGCCGACGTCTGGATGTAATGACAGGGCAGGTAACCCTCACCTCCCTTGCAACTCAGGGATGTTTTAGAAACTAGTATTAGAGTAATAATGCCTGCCTTGTTTATTTAAAGTGTAATAATTGGAAATAAACCTCTCGGGCTGTGAGCTATTGTTGACTTCTTTCGAGAGTTTCCCTGCTCTAGAGCAGTATTGAGTATCGCTAGTATAAAGACTGCCAGTTCCCAATTTTAGAATATTTTTACAGAATGTATTATGGTTCACTGTTGAGTTTCTGGTTCCTGCTGATGGTTTCCTAGTTTTCAAAGTCCAGATCAAATCCAAATTGGATTCGATTTCTCAGATCTCATAGCTGGGAGCATCAGGTTCTTGCTGCTCTGGTAAATTTCCCCCTTCTGCTTTGGTGTCTTGGTCTGACTTTTTCAGCTGGTGCTTTATAAACATCTATCCTTTGCTCAGCTGTTAAAAATTACAAAACATTGGGATTCAGTTAAGCTTGCATTAACCTATCACCAATTGAAAATAATCGATGGAGAAAAAATGTGAAGATTTTAGCATCAGGTTTGTAAAAATTTGGGCCTGGAAGAAAGATGAAGAATTGGGTGGGATTCTGGTATTATTCTTAATTTGTAAAATGTTGGATTTTGTTCAAAATTGGGATTGTTGAGCTTCAGGAATTCCTCTATACATTAAGAAACTGCTCTTGTTTCACATTTATCATGGATTAGTTCCAACTAGGTATCATGTGAAATCGGTTATTCTACCCCAATTAGTCTAATGTATCTGTATTGTGTCAGGTCCACGCAAACTACCCTCAGCTGATCTACGAGCCACAAATTTTCTTTGCCTTTGGCTCCCCCATTGGGATGTTTCTCACTGTACGTGGTGTCAATCGGATCGATCCAGACTATCGGCTGCCTACCTGCAAAGGCTTCTTCAACGTCTTTCATCCGGTACATATGATAGCAACACTTATACTCACTGGCATCAAGATCCAGATCAAGTTATTTCTGTTTGGTCCCTTCTAAAATCATGGTATGTTGGTCATCAGTGGGACCTGAGTACAACAAACATGGTCCGAATTTATCCCAAACTATTTAGTTATAAGGCCTGCGATTCCTCCACACAATATGGAATATCATCTTGGTTGTAGAATTCAGCCACTGGTATGTAAGCTCATATACAAAAGGCAGAAAATTGTGTATATGCTTGAACTTCAAAGCATATGCTCTGTCTGGAACTGCTTTAGAAGATTCTGGGGTCTTCACTTGGTCCATCATGCAGTAGCCAAATTTTTGACTCGAGTTTGATCCTTTTGGGGGAGGGAGATAGAGACTAAATGGTAATGCAGATAAGATGCATTTGGATGGTTTTTCAGAGATTTAGTTCTTAGGTTACACTGCAACTTGTTGGGTTGCAAATGTGGGGTAGAACTTCTTATCAAAAATAAAATACTGTGTGTGCTTTCCTCCGCAGTTTGACCCAGTGGCATATAGGATTGAGCCCCTGGTTGTCCCCGATGTGGAATTTGAACCCATGCTGCTCCCTCATCACAAAGGCAGGAAGAGGATGCATCTAGGTAAAACTCCGCCAAACACCGGATCTAAGTATCCTTAAAGCACAACTTCTTCTTTACATTTCTAGGAGTTCATGTACAAGCACACCGTTCTTAACAATCAGTTACAATGATCCAGATACTTGTAAGTTTCATGCAAAGACCAACAGTGCTGACTCTCAATAGCTACAGATCAGGCACTTGGCTGATGATTCCTCCTTTAATAGATGCATATCCATCAAATCATTTTGTCATATCACCTACAGTTCACTAGCATGGCCTCTTAACAGGAAGATGAATGAGATGCATGAAAAGATGTTTTCACACACATGAATGGGATCAGTCATTCAAGCAATCATCCCATAGTTACACAATGTTACCTGAAAAGTGGTCCAAGGAAAAGCAAAACTGAAGCGTATTTATACTGTACAGTTATAGCACTATAATTCTATTTTATCTGCCCTGACACCATTATTTGGAATACAGGAATCTGCAGTTTATGCAGGAGTATGCTCAACTAGAGAGTTCTCAAAACTACATGCCTCAGGTTTCCATAGGATGCAGCTAAGGCACTTAAAGGAGGAATCACTGGGTTGTGATTGTATGATGCAGAAGAAGAATGGACAGGAATCAATAAAGGAGGATACAGAATCAAGAGTCAGACACTGGCAGAAATGCAATAGGTATACTCTATTTCCTTGGCCACTGATTGGTTGGTGTTACTTCCATGAAGGCAATGAGAACATATCTATATACCATCCTACATTTGGTCAGCAGCCAGGGGATGAAGGTGAAACCAAATGCCAGGCTTTGAGCTGCAGTTGTGTACTGGAGGCAAGAGATTTTGCACAAGAAGGTGCAGGATGCTCCCTTCCGCAACATCTAAAACATATTCTACCATAAAAAGGGATTATCTCAAGATCCAAGCCTTTGTGGACATGTGATAATAGTAATACTTTATTTTTAACCCTCCCTCTCTCCCCAAGAGAACTCAGGGTGGCTTCCAAAGTAAAATGGCAAACATTAAATGCCAGCACAAAACATAATAAGCAATTAACAGACAATTAAATATAAATTAATCTAAAATATTAAACATATGCAGAAATGCACAGATTAAAATATAAATCAAAATGTAGATCTCCATAATCTGCACAATCTGTTGGCCAACAGGTCTATTAGAGTCCAGTACAGTTTCCAGAATTCCTGACCATTGGGCAAGTTGGCTAGGGCTTCTGGAACAGAGGCCCAAACAACTGGAGGGCCATAGTTTGTGCAGACCTGGTATAGGACCTTAAGCACCCCCTGTGTTTAGTTTGCAAGATGGCATTGATTCTCTCTCTCTTTTTCCAGAGCTGAAGGAGGGACTCACACGGATGAGTATGGACCTCAAAAACAACTTGCTGGGTTCCTTGAGGACAGCCTGGCAGTCCTTCACCAGGACTTCGATGCTAGCTGTGGAAGCAGGGACCACGGGAGAGACAGAGCATGAAACGGAAGCAGAAGCAGAAGCCAGTCCTGAGAAGCAAAATGGTTAGTTAGTGGGAGAACAGGATCTAAACTGCCGTTTGAAAGCCAGATAACAAAGTTTGCAACATATCTCTGTAGAGTTTGCCCATTTTGCCCATAAGTGAAAAAAGAATGTCTTGTTCTTCACTCAGTCTGTCAAAACTCCCAACTCTAATAAATCTTACAGAATGATAATGCAGATAAGATGCATTTGGATATGTGTTGTTGAAGGCTTTCATGGCCAGAATCACTGGATTGCTGTGAGTTTTCCAGACTGTATGGCCATTTTCCAGAAGCATTCTTTCCTGACGTTTCACCCAGATCTATGGCAGGCATCCCCAGAGGTTGTAAGGTCTGTTGGAAACTAGGCAGGTGGGGTTTATAGATCTATGGAATGTCCAGGATGGAAGATAGAACTCTTGTCTGTTGGAGGCAAGTATGCATGTTGCAATTGGCCACCTTGATTAGCATTGAGTAGTCTTGCAGCTTCAAAGCCTGGCTGTTTCCTGCCAGGGGAAAAACGTCAGAAGAGGATGTTTCTGCAACATGGCCATACAACCTGGAAAACCCACAGCAACCCTGCATTTGAATAGTTTTTCAAAGACTGCTTAAAGTTTGTTTGTGCCAGATATTGATTGGATGAAGAAACCCAAGGTGACTTGAAGATTTGTGTTCTCTCATTTTTAGAGCCAAACATTGATTTGGTATCTCTTTTGAGCTAAAATAAAAATTAGTTTTGCTTTTGCCCCTGTTTTAATAAAGTAGGGTACGGTTGCCTTCGGAGAGGGCTTCATGAATCAAGGCACAGAAAAGATAATTTGCAATGCCTACTACCATTGGTTAGTGTATTCTAAGCTCATAGATAACCAGTTTTATCTTATCACTCTTCTCCCTATCTTTTAAATTCAGAAGAGAAACCTGAGGAGGCATCCACTTCTGTGAAAGAAGAGCCCACTCTGATCAATGTTGGCATGCTTAATGGGGGCCACCGTATTGACTATGTGCTTCAAGAGAAGCCAATTGAAAGCTTTAATGAATATTTGTTTGCACTACAAGGCCACCTCTGTTACTGGTAAGTTTTAGGTTTTCCTTGTTTATTACTGATTCATTACATTTTTATTTAACATGTTCTCCAAGGTTGAGTTTCTCAATAGATTGCATAGAATTAAGCAGGGCCAGAAGCAGAGGCATTTAAAATAAGAGAAAATGGCTGTTGTTAATCATAGATATTCTTCTATGTAGTCTATTATTTCATGTAGGTTCTTGCTAGTACTGTATTATTTCTTTTGATATGAGAAATTTCTTTTAAGCCTGAGAAGATATCCAGCTAAATATACCTGTGCTGAAGGAATGTGGGCTGGTCTTTTATACATAGAATCATAGAAGGTCATGAAAGACTTTGTCGAAGACCTTACTGAAGTCAAGATATGCTCTGGATGGGCCAAAACCTGCCCCTATCTTCCCACATCTGTGCTCTGTAATGTTCTTTTAAAACATTTACATACTTATATTTTCAAGGGAGTCGGAGGACACAGTATTGTTGCTGCTGAAAGAAATCTATCAAACAAAAGGCATCTCTATGGACCAGCCTCTTCCATAAAAACTGACAGGCTGCACCAGGCTGGTTACCAAATGTAAGTCCCCTTGCTTAGCAGACTGACTTGATAACCATTTCCCATTCAGTCGTACTGTACAAAATGTATGCTGTACTTGTACCTTACTTGTAAACTTGTATTTTGTCTAATTTGGTAGACAATATGAGGGTTATATTATTTGTTTAATCTATTTAGGAGATTGTGTATCTCTTAGTCAGAATTAAAAAATCCTCCAAAATCCGATATTGTCTATGTAAGTGGCTGAGACAGTGACATTGTTTATATACCGTATATACTCGAGTATAAGCTGACCCAAATATAAGCCAAGGCACCTAATTTTATCACAAAAAACTGGGATAACTTATTGACTCAAGTATAAGCCTAGGGTGGGAAATGCAGTAGTTATGGGGAAATTTCAAAATAAAAATAGATACTAATAAAATTTCATTAATCGAGGCATCAGTAAATTAAATGTTTTTGAATATTTACCGTATTTCAAAGAAAAGCAATAAACTAGCTCTATAAGTGGCAACAAAAACATTATGGTATCAACAATAACCTAATAATAATAATAATAATAATAATAATAATAATAATAATAATAATAATAAAACCTTCATTTGGATCCCACCCTATCTCCCCATGGGCCGGCTTCCAACATAGTAACAGGCAAACATTCAATGCTTATATAAACAATGCAGAGCTAGATATAGATCTATAATTATAGATACTAATTTCACATATGCATTTCCCCCTGAAACGTTTGCAAATCCCTCTGTGTGTGTGTGTGTGTGCATTTCCCCTACAATATTTGCAAGCCATATATATATATATATATATAGACATGTCTATATATATTTGTGTGTTCATTTCCTCCCTGTAATATTTCCAAGCCCTATATATAGGTAGGTAAGAATATATTCATATCTATCCAGACATCTCTCTTTATATAGATATTTGCAGAGACTTGCAAACATATGAGGGTAAATTCATATATAAAAATAATGTATATGTATGGCTACAGATACACAGGTACATGGATCTATTTGTATAAAGGATTTGCAAAGACCTGCAAACATATGAGGGGAAATTCATATATAAAATTAATGTATATAGATAGATACACATATAAAGGTACATAGAGATTGCAAAAGCTTGCAAGGGGTTAATGCCTATATATCTGTAGGAGAGTTTAACAAATATTTCAGGGGAAAATGCTTTCATAAGATTAATGACTATATATTTTTCTTCTTCCTGACTTGCAAGGGTATCTTTTTTCAAAACATTCCCTTGATTAAGAGGGAGGGAGGCTTTGCAAAGGTAAACACACTGATAAGGGAGGAGAAGAGAGAAATAGATCACATACTGCAAGCAATAGCCTGCAGGCTCTGTTGCCGGCCTTGACCCGATTATAAGCCGGGGGAGGCTTTTTCAGCTCATAAATAGGCATATCTTGGAGTATATATGGTATCTGGGAATGTCCAGAACGGGAGAAAGAAATCTTGTCTGTTTGAGGCAAGTGTGAATGTTGCCATTGATCACCATTAGCATTGAATGTCCTTGCAGCTTCAAAACTTGGCTGCTTCCTGCCTGGAAAACTCACAGCAACCCACTTAATGTTGAAGATTTCTTGACTGGATGTCTGGAACCTTTCCTCTCTTTAAATCACAACTGTGGATTCATATAGTCCTTAGATTACTTTCCCTGTATTAAAATGTCCCCCATTTTATTTTTCCCTGCTTGTGGGAAAATACTGACGAATTAAAAATTGAGTCCTGCAATTGCTCTAAAGTTCAGGGATGTCAGATCTGATTGTGTTAACAAATCATTACTGTTTCTAAATAGAAGCCATTGCTCCTTGATTTCTGTGCCTTTATCAGAGAAACAGCTTAGCTGACCTTTCCTGTTGCTTCCTTAGATTTACAAGTTCATCTGGACTCTGGCTCACCTTCCTTTGTCTCCCGTCTGTTGCTGATGTATCCAACATATATCATCCCCATTGCCTGGAGCCCTTGAGGATTCACCACTGTCCTCATATTCCACAGTATACGCAGGAAGCCTGGGTCTCAGAACTTGGCATCCCCTGGTTAGAGAGTCGTGTGCGTCAAATTGCACTATCACCTGCATAAAGCCTAGCTCTGCACTAGATGGGGCTCAGTATCGGTGCTAGAACTTCATACCTCGTCTTAAGTTGGGAAGCTCCAATAACAGTTGTCAATATTGAGCAAGAGACTGAACCATCAGGGTAAAGTTGCAAAGCTCTACGCTTGGTTGAGTAAAGCTTGCAACAGGTATGGACATAAAAGAAAACTTTCTGTGGTGTTGTATTTATTTTTGTTTGTTTTGCGTAATAGATTTATTTTCCTATTATGCACAACTTTCTTGTTGCTGCTTTACCCAATAGATGGAATTGCAGACCAAAGCAAAAGGCTGTCTCTGATGCAGTAAAGTTGTACGATGAGTTGCCATTTTGGGGTCTTATAGCAGCAAAGAAATGAATGCCAATCTCCTGGGAAGAAATAGAGAAGTCACTTGAAAATCTACATTTGGTCCCTTTCCTGCACTTGACTGATGTAGAAGTGACTCCTCTCGTTATTGCACTATCATTTGTTTAGTTTAGTTGGGATCCAGCTTTGGCATCACAGAAAAGCCTGGGTTTCCATTGTATGCCTTCACTTGCCCCTGCCTTGTTGAGACCTGCGCAGTGTGCATGCAGCTGTGCATTGAGGAAGAGTGCCTGAGTAGTTTGGCTGCGTCTTTCTCTTTCGTGTAGGTATAGTAAGCGCTCCAAAGGTTTTGAAGGTAGAATGCAGCATGGTTGCAAATTCCTCATCTCAGTGGCACAAAATGGGTCTTATGTCTGGCTAAATGTATTTAAAAAAGAAACATGTCTGAGTCAAAGAAAAAAATGGACCCGGTGTAACATGTAGGCACCAGCTTGCTGTAGCACTTTGTGAGCTTCATTTGAAAGTGTGTGCAGCACAGTCCTAGCAAGCAGCCAAAACCATAATTGCACCCTCTAAGCCTTTGCACAGAGATTATTGCTGTTGGGTTTGAAGTATGCTTTTGTGTAGTTAGCAACACAATAGACTAGTGTGTTAAAACATTCAAGGCCTCTGATATTTAAGCGATGGGAGAAGTGGCTACCTTACTTGTACCTGAAGTTTAGAGAAGGATGGACATCACAGGAGGTGATTCTTTTCCTTCCACAAACTACAGCCTGTGTTGAAAGTGTTCAGCATAAGAACATGATGGCTGGCAAGTGGCATTCTGAAACATTGATTTGATTAGCACAGCAGTGGGATGCATGATATTGCAGTAGTCATTTGCTTCCACTTGTTCCAATACTTACAGGGTCGAGAATATTGATCTGGAGTTTCTTGTTGATGCATATTCAGCCCTGCAAGCTGAATACGCTATGAAGTGATGGGTCATTCTCCACTTCTGTCATGTCTCGGTGTAGTGCTGCACAGTTTTCACTGATTCACTATGTTTTTCAAAGAGTTCTCTTCAGGTCAGCAGCACAAAAAGTATTTTCGTGACCTGCCATTTTGTCTCCATATAGTCTTATCAAAATTCTCCACCGGTTTTCAACTGGATTATCCTTCTCCCACCCCAAGTGTTTGCACTATTTGTCAACCCTTAATGCTTTCTTTTGACTTTGTGATGCCATTTGGTGGAATCAACATCAGACCCTCTGCAGGAGCGGAGGTTGATATAGGAAGAACCCAACCCTGGTCAGTAAAGTCCCCCAAAACAGTGGATGTTTATGCACTTTGTAAAATATATATATCCAAAAAAACTTTTTCCAGTAAATATTTGACTTCAGTGTCTTTATTCCATTCTGCAAAGAGAACCTTGAAATTAAAGAAAGTGAAAGGATGTGTCTGCAAAAGGCTAAGAAGAGTTTCTTTACTAACATAGATGGACCTATATAAGATACAGTTGGGAGTCTTGAGCACTCTTATCTGGCTCCTACAGAAATACCTGAATTTCTGCATGGTTTGGCAAAAAATGAGAAATATATTAATTCTGAAATTACAAAAAGCATGCATTCTGCATTTCTTATTACAAAATATACTATTTTCTTCTACTGGGGACAAAAAAACCCTCTGAAATTCACCCCTAAAGGTAAAGCTTGTGTGCAGTTCCTATCCTTTTTTCTATGCTGTTAGCACTTTCTGCAACTGCTTATTTCACACAACAGTAGGGTAGTTCCAATCTAAAAATATGCAATAATGTTTACTTAGGAAGAAGTCCAAAGCAGCTAAGTTGTACTTACAGTCCAGTACAGATTGGCTTCTGTGTATCTTTATACAGATTGCCTCTCTTCCTTCAGTCCTTTCCCTGCCTTAGGCTAAAGGCAACAAAAATATTATTCACTTGGAAGAGAAAACCTAAGAGCTATATCAATTTTTAAATTATTTTGAGTGCCAGTGTTATGAGTTTTTGGCAACTCGCCATACTGGAAAATGGCTGTTTCCATTTTATAGTGCTCAGATGGAGAAAGAAGATAGTAGCTTCAGCTGACATGAAGACACCCAAGTTGCAGTCTATACTGCAGAATAAATGCATTTTGATACCATTTTAACTGCCATGGCTTTATGTTATGGACTTGTGGTAGTTGCAGTTTTACAAGGCACGGTATTTGGCTTTTTATGCCCAGAATGCTGGTGCACTACTAAACTACAAATCTCAGGATTCCATAGCCTTTAGCCATTGCAGTTAAAGTGATGTCAAACTACATTAACTGTACAGTTTAGATGTACCCCTAAGTTGGCTTTAATTTTCAGCAGTCCAGTGTTCAGTTCATCGACTGTTAACACTTAGGATTAATACAAGGACCAAAGCACTGCAGTTTTGTTTTTCATCTAGAGTACAGCAGTTTTATTGAATACTTTAAAATTGAAAACAAGCAAATCGATTTTCTTGCAATGTTGACCTCTAAAAACATAGAAAATATTGTAAGGGGGAAAACAAGTTCAAGTTCTCACAGCAACAATTGTTATCTCTGACGGTTCAGATTAGTCAAAGCTTTATAAACCTGTGCAAAATAATCTACCTCGAATTTCAATGGAAATTGCAATCAGTTCATGTTTTTACATGTTTCCCTTTTTTCAGTTCTTCAAACAACAGACTTCTCACTGCCATATCTCTCTCCTTTCCCCACAGTATGCTTATCCTATTCCCCACTTATTCCAGAGTAAAACATCCAAGGGATTCTCGCAAATGTGTATACTGACCCACAACGTAAAATGTAGCTTTGAAAGGCAGCTAAAGGGAACCCAATTAGCAGAAGCAAGTTGTCCCTTTGAGAAAAGAGAACTTTCAAGGCTAAGACTTATGGCACGAATATTTGTGGATTGACCCACATCAACGGACACATTACCCTACTGTTTACCAGTGCCAGACCTACCATAAGGCAAATGTGGCAACTACCTCATACACTCATGTATAGATCTAGAAATCTTAATAAAAAATAGATCCCCCCCCCCCCAAAAAAAAACCTTGAGTTGACTTATCCACTCTACCGCAACTCTCATCAAAAAAGGAAGCATCCCCTTCTCTGAGTCGAATGGGAAAGGCAAGAGTTTAGCCTATGTCAGGAGAA
Organism: Anolis carolinensis; assembly: GCF_035594765.1. NCBI lineage: Eukaryota > Metazoa > Chordata > Lepidosauria > Squamata > Anolidae > Anolis > Anolis carolinensis. Next base: position 12,072,486 of record NW_026943819.1, on the reverse strand, counting down.
CCTAAAAAAAGCACCCACTCTTGTGTAGAATCTTCTGGACATCAATATCTGGCCTAGACACGTAAGATTTGAGTTGCTGGAAACCAGAAAATACCTAAATTTGCAGAAAACAACAGCTGCCTTACGTTCTTGAACGGGTGGAGAAGGTTGATCCTCCAAATGTGATGGGACTGCAATTCTTACCAGGTTCATCAGGGACTGTAATCCAAAAATATCTGGAGGACAACATTCTCCCAGCCCTAGATTGCGATGCTGTCTGCTATACTGCCTATTGTTTTCTCCTTCCTTCAGGAGAAAAACCTGTCCTCCTGGAACTATTACCTATCTCTATTGGGTGCTAGTTTGGGGCTCACTCCTTGGGACTACATTACATCAATCTGCGAGGAGGCAATGTGCCCGTTGATATCCTGGCCTTGGGACAAGGGGTCAGATTAGCTTGTCTTTTAGTCTATCATGATCCTCCAGGAATCATTTTGACACTGACATGTTGGCGTGCAATGTTGACAGGTGATGGCTACAAAGGATCGGCCCCATCCTGAGCCTTTGATTCTAAGATCTTGTTGCCTGGGAGAAGCAGCCAGATGTCCTCCTTTGTTTGCCATGCAAAGAGAATCCCACCCACTCCTCATTGAAAGAGCCACAAGGAAGGGACTGCTGGCACTTCTTTCTTCCAGGCACTGGATAAGTTGGACCTCTGTGCCCTTCTCTGTTCTTCTGGATCCGAGGGCATGCAGGAAGGGGGATCCTCTAGGACTTTATACATCTAAACTGAAGCCAGAGAGTGTCAGCTTTTGCCTTTCGGCACTAGAGAGTCTAGACTTGCGCTGGAGCGGCCGATGACACTCAGGATCCGTCAGCGGAGGGTAATGCTGCCTGTAGCACAAGTACGCAAAGCCAAGGCCCATTGCGGAGCCAACCAGCACATCTTGGAGGGAAACATAACAATGGAGAACGCAAAGAGAATTTCATTTATGGCTGCCAAGTAACATCATATAACATGTTTATTTAAAGTAGTGTTCATCTGGGTAGCGGGGAACATGCACCCTGCTAGATTTTGTAGGGTTACAGCTCCCATCATCCCTGAAAACAAATTACGCTAGCTGGAACCAACAGAACCTGGAATCAACAAAATTAGGAGTCACCTTTCTTACACTGCATCAGGCTATCTTGTTAATTGAATGCAATCCTTTGCGGCAAATCTAGAGTGTCATGGAGCCAGATCCCAGGGCTGAATTTCCGAGCCCTGGACCTGGCGTCATAACATAAATAACCCTGAAAGCACCTGGCGGGAGAAGATAGTATGAGCCTGGGAACTCAGGGTTGAAAGTATAAACAATTATAATTGGTATAGTGTGTGGGAATAGTAGTAATGTGATCCAGAGGGTGGGGTTTGATGATGATATTTGCGTGTGGTGTTACGTTGCATCAGAGGTGATAAAAATGGATGTATGTAAACATTAGGTCATTCTCGACTTTTCCAAAGTCATGTATTCTTCAATAAAGATTGGATTTGAGAGCAGCTATCTTTGATCTGCGTTCAGACTGGTCCTTTGAAGTGAGCCTGACATTTAAGTCGAGAATCCCGTTCTCACCCTCCTGCGGATTCGCAGTGAAGTGATAATGAGTGGAGAAGGAGATCAAAGCCCAAATGGAGCAGGGGCCCGGCCGTTGGGAGAAGAGACGTTGCAAGCCGTAGCTTCCTCTACGGGGTACCCCAGGCCGAACGGCATGACTCAGAGGATTCCCAGAGGAGGAAGAGGCGTCTCTGCGGCTGCAGAAACCAGTTGGGGATCTGGAGGAAGCATGCCAGAGACCGTAGCCCTGCGGTTATCCATCCTGGAAACTAATTTATCCAGGCTGTCGGAAACCGTGGGGAGGTTGGTCCCACTATTGGAAGAGAATCTCCAAAAAGAGCCCATCCGATATGGCGCCGAGAGAGAGCCAAGTAAAGAAGGAGATTGGAGCCAGAGGGGCCAGCGCGCATCAACGCAGAGTCCCGTGGCGGCGAGGGACGAGGGAGATGAGGAATACTGGCGGGAGCTGGAGTTCCGAGACAGAATGGCCCGCGAAATGGAGCGCCAGCGAGCTCTGGGAACTCTGAGGCCGCCAACTCCAACAGAACTTCCAACCCCCCGAATGGGTGTCGGGGTGGAAAGGCCACTGGGGCCAGGGATCGGGTCCAGTGGATTAGCAGACGAAGGCGGAGAGGAGCCGGAGATCCAGGAAGAGGAGGAGGATGTGCCGTACGACGAGGAAAGGCGAGGTGCGGGGACTACAGCGAGGCCCGCATTCGGATGGGTGGAAGGGCCGACAGCAGCGGCAGAATGTCGGGAGCCGCGCAGAACGACTACCGGAGTGGGGCGCGGCGTGTTCAAAGGGGCCGCCCAAGGAAACCCGATGCAACCCTTCCCCATGCCCCCCAGACAGCATCAACGGGCCGCAGAGTGGATGCAAAGGAGGGAAGATCTCAAACTAGAATACGGAGGGGAATCATCTGAATTGAACTTTTTTCTCATTAGCATCAGAGGATACATGGAAGATAATGCACACACATTCCCCTCCGAAGCAAGCATGGTTCGAGCCATCGGCAACACACTAAAGAGAGGAGCTGCCAGCTGGTATGTACAACTACATGCCAGACGCGACCCATGCCTGAGGTCAGTGCCCCGCTTCCTCGCTGCACTAGAAAACCGGTTCAGAGACCGGCTAGAGCAACTGAGGGCTCGAGACCAGCTTAAAGGAATAAAGCAGAGGGACAAAACGGTGCCCGAGTACGCAGAGGAATTCCTCCACCTCGCGGAAAGGGTACCAGAGTGGTCTGAAGTGACCAAAGTGGAGATATTTAAAGAGGGACTACGCCCCGAGGTTTTTAGCTGGGCAGCGCACAGAGATGACCCCGAAACACTCCAGGGCTGGATCCAACTAGCGGGGCGCGTTGAATCCACCCAGGCCCATGTAAAGCGCTTCAGGGGCAGCGGCGGCCAGCAAAGACCGGTGGCGAGAGGTCGAGGAGAAATGAGGAAGCAAGAAAAGCCCGGAGGGAGGCCGGGGATCCCCTTCAGAGGAGATGACAACAAACCCAAACCGGGATGCTTTGTATGTGGGAAGACGGGCCATCGAGCAGCAGAATGTTGGGCCCGGAAGGGGGAGCCGCCAAAACCCTCAAAGCCCAAGCCAGCAACCGGGAGGCGTGCGGAGGAGGAGGTGCAAGCCCCAAAATCTTCGGAAAGGCTGGTGAGCCGAGACAAACGCATGCTAGTAGTGCCAATTTGCCTATCGGGGCTAGAGAACCGGGCCACCTGCAGGGCATTCGTGGATTGTGGTTGTTCTAGGAACATTATAACTCCGGAACTAGCAGGAGCGCTGAAATGCCAGCAGATGTTGCTTGACTCCCCAATTGCATTTTCGCAGCTAGATGGATCAGTTGCGGCTGGGGAAGTATCTACAAAGGAAATACGGGGGGTCCCATGTAAAATAGGCAAATGGGAAGGAAGAATATCCTTTGTGATAGCCCCTATCGCCACATACCACGTAATATTAGGGATACCGTGGCTCGAACAGGCAAATCCTGAAGTAGATTGGAGAGGAAAGAGCCTAGCATTTAAAGAACAACAGACGCAATGGGAGATAAGCAAAATTGCAGGAGAGGAGGACGAGGGAGATGAAGCAGGTGAAATAGACCCACAGCTATTGCCACCTGAATACAGAGACTTTGTGGATGTTTTCAATCAGAAAGAGGCAAGTAAATTACCTCCCAAGAGGAATATAGAAGTAGAAATTGAAATAACCCCAGGAGCAAACTTACCAAAACCAAAAGTGTATCCCATGTCTGTTCAGGAGAAGGAGGAATTGAGGAAATACATCGATAAGAACCTGGCGCGAGGCTTCATTAAGCCATCCAATTCTCCTCTCGGAGCCCCAGTGTTATTTAGGAGAAAGAAAGACAACTCCCTAAGATTGTGCATTGATTATCGAAATTTAAATGCAATTACTAAGGACAATAAATACCCTATGCCCTTAGTAAAGGATTTAATCACCGTATTGAAGAAAGGGAGCATATTTACTAAACTTGATTTAATTGAAGCATATCATAAATTAAGAATCAAACCTGAGGATACTTGGAAAACTGCATTTTCCTGCGCATTCGGCCATTTTGAATATAAAATTTTGCCATTTGGATTAAAAAATGGCGGCGGTTGCTTTATGCAGCTTATAAATGAAATACTACACCCATTGTTGTACCGAGGGGTATTCATATTCCTTGATGATATCTTGATCGTGAGCGAAGATAAAGAAAAGCACGTGGAATTGGTCCGGGAAGTTTTGCAGAGACTAAGGGAAGCAAAGCTGTACGCAAAACTGTCCAAATGTGAATTTAATAAAACTCAAATTGACTTTCTGGGGTATCGGATATCTCCAGAAGGGTTAGCTATGGATCCGTCTAAAGTATCAGACGTAAAAGAATGGGGAGTACCTCAAACTAGGAGGCAATTGCAATCATTTCTGGGGTTTGCAAATTTTTATAGATCCTTCATAAAAGGCTTCGCGCAAATAACCGCACCCCTTACTGAACTTTTAAAAACAAAAGGGAAAGGGGAGACAGCAAAAGTGAAAGCTCCTGGCGCCAAACTGAGTTGGACGCCAGAATGCCAAAAGGCATTTGAAACCCTAAAAGGATGCTTCACAAAAGAACCCATCCTAAAACACCCCGATATAAGGAGCCCTTTCATAATTCATTGCGATGCTTCAGACTGTGCATACGGGGCAGTACTATTGCAAAAGGATCAAAATGGGAACTTAAAACCTTGTGGATATTTGTCCCGGAAGTTCAGTGAAACTGAAAAATGTTGGCCCATATGGGAAAAGGAGGCATTAGCCATATTAAAAGCCTTAGAATGCTGGCGACACTTCCTCGAAGGAAGCGGAATCCCATTTGAAATTTGGTCTGACCATAAGAACCTCCAGTATTTAAAATCGCCTCGGAAATTGTCCCCCAAACAAATTAGATGGGCACAATACTTCAGCAGGTTCGATTTCCAATTAAAATTTTTCCAAGGGAAGCAGAATGTCTTGGCAGATGCTCTTTCACGCATGCCTCAACACGAAGGCGTAACCACAGCCAAAGAGGGAACAATATTCTCTGATAAACAATGGGGCTTAGTTGTCAGGACAAGAGCGCAAACCCAAAAAGAGAACACTGCTATTGTTGAAATCGACGGGGAAAATAGTTGGGGAAAAGAACTGAAACAGTCTTATGAAGGAGATCAGTGGATCGCATCCAACGCAGAAAAGGGGGAGCAGAAGGGGGGATTTTGGTTTGTGAACAAGAAACTGTATATCCCAGCAATATTAAGGATTAAGATTTTGCATCGTTTTCACAATAACCAGAGCGCTGGTCATACAGGAATTACAAAAACAACAAAGGCAATAGCAAAACATTGTTGGTGGCCAGGAATGAGGAAGGACATAAAGAATCATGTTGTTCAATGTGACGATTGTGCCAGAAATAAATCGAGAGGAGGGAAGCCAATGGGATTATTACAAACAGTAGCGGAACCTACCAGACCTTGGGAATGTGTAGCTATGGATTTTGTGGGGGAACTGCCGGTTAGCAAAGGACATCGTTATATTTGGACAGTATTAGACCTGTTTTCTAAACAGGCCCACTTTATAGCACTGACGAAATTACCATCGGCAGAGAAACTAGCTGAATTATACATAAACCATATTTACAAACTTCATGGATGTCCCAGTAGAGTGGTCAGTGACAGAGGAGTTCAATTCACAGCAAAATTTTGGGAAAAATTCTTGGAAATGCTAGGAGCAGAAAGGAGTCTAAGTTCTGCTTTTCACCCCATGACAAACGGGGCAGTAGAACGTACTCAACAGACACTGGGGCAGTTCCTTCGAATGTACTCTAACATGAGACAAAATGACTGGTCTAGGTGGCTGGCTTTTGCGGAACTAGCTTTTAATTCGACTATACATTCAGCAACAAATAAAACTCCCTTTGAAGTAGTTTACGGGTATGAAATACAGCCTTTGCCCCAGTTGCCAAGATGGACAGAGGATGAAGAAACAGGGGCAGGGAAATGGAAAGCTCAAATGCTAGAATGCTGGAGTCAAGTGACTGCATCCTTAAAGGAGGCACATAAAAAGTATAAAACGTTCGCAGACAGAAAAAGAGTGGAAGGCGATAAATTAGGGAAAGGAGATCTAGTGTGGTTAAGTACCCAAAACATCAAATTGGGGCTACCTTCGAGAAAATTGGGCCCCAAATATATTGGACCATTCAGAATACAGGGTGTTATCAATGAAGTAACTTTCCAGTTGGCATTGCCAAAGAGTTTAGGGAAAATACACCCAGTATTCCATCGCAACTTACTGAAAAAGTATATGGGGACTTTGGACAAAATGGACACATAGAGTTATTGTTTGATTTATTTCAGGATTGTGATGAAAGAAGAACCGAAGAGGAGGATGAAGAAAACGAGGGCGCCATGTCATGGAGCCAGATCCCAGGGCTGAATTTCCGAGCCCTGGACCTGGCGTCATAACATAAATAACCCTGAAAGCACCTGGCGGGAGAAGATAGTATGAGCCTGGGAACTCAGGGTTGAAAGTATAAACAATTATAATTGGTATAGTGTGTGGGAATAGTAGTAATGTGATCCAGAGGGTGGGGTTTGATGATGATATTTGCGTGTGGTGTTACGTTGCATCAGAGGTGATAAAAATGGATGTATGTAAACATTAGGTCATTCTCGACTTTTCCAAAGTCATGTATTCTTCAATAAAGATTGGATTTGAGAGCAGCTATCTTTGATCTGCGTTCAGACTGGTCCTTTGAAGTGAGCCTGACACTAGAGCACAATGGTTTTTACTTAAAGTGTCCTCTAAGGGATATGGAGAGTCTTTCTGATACATTTGGAAGTTCTCTAGACCGCCAAGGATAATGTCTTTTTCCCCAGTGGTGTGGGGAGTATTTCCAACATATTTGGACCAATTTAGGCTTTTTCAGAAACATGCAAGAAGGAATTTCCTGCCAGCTCCTCTCCTCCTTCCCTCACTCCTTCCTTAGGTTGCTTCTAAGAGTTTATTAAAGGCTTTTTGCTAAGTAACAGCAAGGATCTGAACCATTTTATTACAGCAGTAAAGCAGTAGGCTTGAGCAAATTTTTCGTTAGTTCGTTAAATTAGTTAAAAATTCGTTTCGAAAGTACTTTTGAATTGATATTTGAAACATCTGCTCACTGCCTTACAAATATTATGAATTTGAATTTTAAAAGTACCTTTTTTCGTTTGTTTCTGATGTCTTCGGATGTAGCTGTAGCCCCTCTGATTGGAGAAGCCATGTTGGCATGCCTCTCAGCCAATCAGAGCGGAAGAGAGAGGGAGGGAGAGGCATGGCCATCGATCTGCTAGCATTTTAAAAAAATGTTGCTTCAAAAATCCCCAAAAAATCAGTGGATGGGTCAAACATTATGAAACTTGATAGGCAAAGAGTACTTAATTTTTGCTTCCATTCTGGCAAATTTCATCATAATAGCTTTCAAAATGCAGGAGAACGAAGCCTCTGAATTTTGACCATTCTTTTAAGTGGAAATGAAGCAAGTCGCCATTAGGAGAAAAAAACTCCATTTCCCAGAAGCCTTAGCAAGCCAATCAAAGTGGAAGGAAGAAGGACAGGGAGGCGTGGCCATCGATCTGCTAACATTTTTAAAAAATGTTGCTTCAGAAATCCCCAAAAATCAGTGGATGGGTCAAACATTATGAAACTTGATAGGCAAAGAGTACTTAATTTTTGCTTCCATTCTGGCAAATTTCATCATAATAGCTTTCATAATGCAGGAGAACGAAGCCTCTGAATATTGACCATTAATGAAGCAATTCGCCATAACGAGAGAAAAAACTCCATTTCCCAGAAGCCTTAGCAAGCCAATCAAAGTGGAAGGAAGAAGGACAGGGAGGCGTGGCTATCGATCTGCTAACATTTTAAAAAAATGTTGCTTCAGAAATCCCCAAAAATCAGTGGATGGGTCAAACATTATGAAACTTGATAGGCAAAGAGTACTTAATTTTTGCTTCCATTCTGGCAAATTTCATCATAATAGCTTTCATAATGCAGGAGAACGAAGCCTCTGAATATTGACCATTAATGAAGCAATTCGCCATAACGAGAGAAAAAACTCCATTTCCCAGAAGCCTTAGCAAGCCAATCAAAGTGGAAGGAAGAAGGACAGGGAGGCGTGGCTATCGATCTGCTAACATTTTAAAAAAATGTTGCTTCAGAAATCCCCAAAAATCAGTGGATGGGTCAAACATTATGAAACTTGATAGGCAAAGAGTACTTAATTTTTGCTTCCATTCTGGCAAATTTCATCATAATAGCTTTCAAAATGCAGGAGAAGGAAGCCTCTGAATATTGACCATTTATAAAAGCATTGGGCTGAAGCAAACATTTCTCCAATAGTACTATGCCCACTTTAAAACTACAATTCCCAGGTGTTCCAGGCCCTCTCTCCTCTTAACATTCCCCACCCCCTTTTGTCCTCGCTTAGAATCATAGAGTCATTGAACAGTAGAGTTGGAAGAGACCTCGTGGGCCATCCAGCCCAACCCCTTCTGCCAGGCAGGAAGACACCATCCAATCCCTCCCAACAGATGGCCATCCAGCCTCTGCTTAAAAGCCTCCAAAGAAGGAGCCTCCACCACAGTCCGGGGCAGAGAGTTCCACAGCTGAACAGCTCACAGTGAGGAAGTTCTTCCTAATGTTCAGGTGGAATCTCCTTTCCTGTAGTTTGAAGCCATTGTTCCGCATCCTAGTCTGCAGGGCAGCAGAAAACAAGCTTGCTCCCTCCTCTCTATGACTTCCCCTCACATATTTATACATCATGTCTCCTCTCAGCCTTCTTTTCTGCAGGCTAAACATGCCCAGTTCTTCAAGCCGCTCCTCATAGGGCTTGTTCTCCAGACCCTAGATCATTTTAGTTGCCCTCCTCTGACCATCTTGACCAAACTTTCATACAGTATGTGAATTCTTGGAAGGTATGAGAAGTTTAGAGAGAAGGAGGGAGGGAGAGGTTTGAATTTTGGACTCCAATTGTGGCTTGATTCCCCACTCAGCCACCCACTTGGGCAAGTCACACACTCTCAGCCCAGAAAAGCCAATGAAACAGGAAATAGCACTTTCAAACCAGGAACTATTTCCTTATTCAGAGGCTGATGGCCATCTGTCAGGAATGATTTGATGGTGTACTATGATTTCTGTTCCTGGGTGATAAATGTCATTTCCTAATTGGTTCTGTCATAGAAACATGGCAAAATCTATGACACTGCCTGAACTTTGTGCAAGCGACATGGATGGAACATATTATGGTTTGGTCCACCAATTTAACAAAGTTTCAGCCACAAAAACAAAGTTTCTGAAGTAGAACAATGACTTTCACAGTAAAGACAACCCAATGAAACAGGAAATAAGACTTTCAAACCAGGAACAGATTTCTGCAATTATTAAAAAATGGTTTATTATAAAAGCTATGAAAATTCGCCAAAAATCAGAGGATAAGGGAAACGTTCCGAATTTTGGTGAGCTATCAGTGTTAAATGTGTTCTACCACTGTACCAAGTTTGAAGAAGATAGCTCAAAAATGAGGGCGGGAGAGTCCTGTAAAGTCTCCCCTCGTGCTGTTTTTTTTTTTTTTGCTACTGCGCATGCGCGTCCGCCATTAACGAATTACTTTTGAAAGTAACGAATTTTCGTTAAATTTTGAAAATTTTTGAGGGCAAAATTCGGAAATGACATCAGAAACGAAACGCTAGCGCCCCCTACTTTTGAAACGAGTTTAGAATCAGTTTTTTCATGGATCGCTCAAGCCTGTAAAGCAGCTGTTATGGCTTAGCTGAGTGTATTACAGTAGAGTCTCACTTATCCAAGCCTCGCTTATCCAAGCCTCTGGATAATCCAAGCCATTTTTGTAGTCAATGTTTCCAATATATCGTGATATTTTGGTGCTAAATTCGTAAATACAGTAATTACAACATAACATTACTGCGTATTGAACTACTTTTTCTGTCAAATTTGTTGTATAACATGAAGTTTTGGTGCTTAATTTGTAAAATCATAACCTAATTTGATGTTTAATAGGCTTCTCCTTGATCAGTCCTTATAATCCAAGATATTCGCTTATCCAAGCTTCTGCCGGCCCGTTTAGCTTGGATAAGTGAGACTCTACTGTATTTGTTTACTGCATAAAACAAAACTTTGGGTTTGCTTAGTTTAGCTTAGTTCTGTTTAGAGCTGGTAGCTCGCCGGAACTGGAAGCAGCAGGTAGTTGTTTTGTTGACATACGGCATTTGGAAGCTAGAAACAGAAGCTGAAGTTAACGCCAAGAAAGACTATTTATCTAAACTACAGATCAAAGGCGTCTTATTTTCAAGAAAGAAGACAGAAACTGAACAGTGTACTATTTTTTTTCCTGTCGTCAAACATTGAAGAAAGTGTTTTGTTATTATACTGTGGTGAGATCAACTATTCTGATTTGCTTTGTATCATTGTTGAACTAAAGTGAACAAACTAGTTTCTTTCCTACTTAAAGTCACAACTGACTCATGTGTATTTTTGAGTTCAGGGTCATACTATATTAAAAGGGGCTGAAATATCTTTAACAGGATATGTGCTCACTTCCGCAATCTGCTATCAGTCTGACAATTTATTTCTGAGGCACCTGCTCCGTCCTGCACCAAGAGTCCACTCACCTTGCCAATGGTGCTTGTAATCACAGGTGCGGGACAAAGCAATGAGCATGGCGACAAAGAGGGGTGCGAGGAAGGCACAGAGGCGCCAGGACTGCCCCCGTCCGCCAGGGGCAAAGCAGCGCAGCTTCCCGGCAATGTAGAAGGATCCAAAGGCCAAGCCAGCAAAGGCAACTGCAAGATGGGAAGAAGCATCATGACTTTCAATAATGCAAACTGCGATAACTATACTTAGCAATGCTCTTGTTTAAGGACATTTGGAATTCTCAGCCAGTGCGCTCCAGGCTTTTGACAATTTTGGTCGCTCTTCTCTGGACACAAATTCCAGTTTTTCAATATCTTTCTTGAATCGTGGTGCCCAGAAATGTGAGATGCCAGAGTCCCATGTGAGGTCTGAGCAAAGCGGAACAGAGTGATACTATTACCTCCCTTGAGCTAGACACTATATATAGTCAAGGACATGGTAAGATACGATAATGAAAATACACCACAGATCTACGGGATGGACTGAAGCGGCCTATCTTTCAGGGATTTGCTCCTGCGTATTGTCTAGAAGAGGGGAACTTCAATTCCTGAACCTGGCTGCACCCTACCAAATGAAATGGATACTCACATGACGAATGTCCGCTGGGGAAACTCTTGCGCCCTTCAGTCACCACGTCTGCATCACCTGTGCATAGTAACTGAAGGGTTTCCCGGCCATCTGGAAAGCAGCGGTAAAAGAAATCTGGCCGTGGCCTAGAGTGAGGAAGAGAAACAAAGGATGAAGCTTGACTGTGAAGGCGAGACCAAGAAGAGGTAAGGAACTGAGAGCAGCAGGAGAAGGCAACAGCTGACCTCCAGTTAGAACACTCGAGGGGCAGAGCTTCCCAGTTCTCAATGTCTATGCCAGTTTTTAAGGTTAGCTTTAAGCCCATTTTTAGTATCTTTTCCTGTCTGGCAATATTCTATTTTCCATTCTTGATTTGAGAGTATAGTAACTGTTTTGGGAGATGGTGATAGGGCATTCAGGCTATGTGGCCAGTTCAACAAAGTGGATAGCATGGGGATATTGAACATGGGTTGGACCCACTCCACCGTATCACCTTAGGCGAACATCACTACCTGGGGAAGATCTGGCCTAACTCCTTGCAACTGGAAGTGACAATAGGAGCATAAGCTATCCCTGCAGAAATATCAGAACAAATGCACTTAGAGTAGGTCTCACCTTCCCACGGCCAGCTTCACAGCATTGGTGAAAACACCATTCAGGGCAAGAGCCAGGCTAGCACCTGGGGAAAAAAAAAGGAAAAATGAAGTCAACCAATTTCTGATTTAGTTCCCCAGCAGACATGTGAAGTATTTGCCATTCTTTTACATAGGTGATCCTCAAATTAAATGGGTAACCATCTTGAAGGAGACCATCTGGATTAAGAATGACCTATTCCTATCTGAGTAACCATGAAGATTATCATATGATACAAAGCAGAAGGAAAGGGAAGAGCAGCAAGGTTGTTTCTCTCATTGTTTTGTCCCCAAAGTTCATCTGGATGCAAGCAAGATTCCCAAACTGTTCTATCCATGTAGCCATCGTAATAAGAGTAACCCAAGGAGGCGTCTTTCTTCTACTTCTCCACCAATTATTTTTGTGTGCACTTATAATGTCTCCAATTTCCATAATATTTATCTTTGTAAGGTCATCTGGAAGCAAGATATAACTAATTTAAAGAAATATATGCTATGGCTCAACGTTAATTCAGCGTTTGCCAAACTGAGCTTACCTAAGCATGCTTCTCGTGTATCTTCTTGGTCTGCATTCAGGAAAAATTTGGCCAGAAGAATCAAGACCAGGGGAGACAAAAAGGAAATGAACTAGGACAAGATGAAAGAGACAGAATTAGTTAGCAGGACAGCAAGAGACAGAAAGGCAAATGCATTTTTTTAAAATGTCAAATGTGAGTTTAATAGATAGTAGTGGGCTAGATGGACAAATAATCTGATTGGGTATTATGAGGCAAGTTGCCATGTTCGTATAGTACAATAGGGTCAGCTCTAATCCCCTCGTTGTTTTCTATCCAAAATACAGCATTATGTCAGAGTTGGAATGTACCGCAAGGTCCACACTCCCCATCCATCTGCCACTGGCCCAGCCCATGCCTGAGATATATTAAATTATATATTGTATAATATATAAACATTTATTGGGGGTCCACAAGAAACTTTTGCTTCAAAAAGGGCTGAAAAGCTTAGAGAACCACTGACATAAAACATACATTAATTTTACGTTTAGACTTGGATCCCCGTTCTAAAATAACTCATGATATATGTGCATACGAATATTTCAAAATCGGGGCCGGGGGGTGGGTGGGAATCCAAACACCCAAACAATACTCCTGGTGCCAAGGGATACTCAAGGTGTATGTGGCAAGGCAACTCAGAACATATACAGCAGATGCCTGGAATGAGCTGCTACTCACAAACATGGGCTTGGCAGGCACATGGTCAGACTCAATGTAGGGGTTTTTATACAGCCACATTTCTTCAGGCTGGATGACGCGCTGGAATGGAGGCAGCAGTTCTGTGAACCTAGAGAGAGCACAAACCTGATGGGAGACCGGCCAAAAGGACAACATGGGGGCTTTCTCTGACCAAAGACGCCTTTGCAAGATCTATTCCTTGTTCTTTTCAAACCACTTTATGTTATCCCTTTGCAACATGAGGGTGGAACAGGAGTATTTTGGTCAAATTAGTCAGAATACACATTCAAAATAACTGAAACTCATTTTCACTGAGATCCACATGAGACTTCTGGCTGCCTTCAAAGGGCTGATGAATCCATGGATGGAGAATTAGCGGACACAGAGAGAGGGCCAACTATAATGGTTGCACATAGTGGTCGGTGCTCTTTCGATTTTACCCAATTTGGGTCCTATGACATTACTGAATGACAACTCCCATCACTTTTGATGATCCACCATGAGAGCTGGGGATAATGGGAATTGCAACCCAACAGCACTTGCAGCTCTGAGGCTGGAGAAAGGCTAAAGACATCAAGCATCCTATCCACAAGCACTGTCTCTCAATTCAAACCCTACTCTTCTGACTAGACAGAACAAGCTGCAGCCTCCCATCAGCTCTGGTTATGATATCTAATGATAAGGAATATAAGGGTTGTAGTCCAGCATCTGGAGGGCCACATAAATGGACATGGCAGGCCAGATTTGGTGCTTTGGCCTTGAGTTTGACACATGGGATGTAAAGTAATGCAGTGTATTTATGTGTTCATAGAGTGGTCCCAACTATATGAAAAGTTCTTTGCAATCTATAGGGAAAGTTGTGTTGTCAAAAACTTTCATGGCCGGAAACACTAGGTTGTTGTGAATTTTCCGGGCTGTATGGACATATTACAGAAGCATTCTCTTCTGACATTTCACCCACATCTATGGCAGGCATCCTCAGGGATTGTGAGGTTTGTTGGAAACTAGGCAAGTGAGGTTTATATATCTGTGGAAGGTCCAGGGTGGGAGAAAGAACTCTTGTCTGCTTGAGGCAAGTGTGAATGTTGCCATTGGCTACCTTGATTAGCATTGAACCACCTTGCAGCTTCAAAACCTGGCTGCTTCCTGCCTGGGGGAATCATTTGTTGCGAGATGTTTGCCGGCCCTGATGGTTTCTTGTCTGGAATTCACATTTTCTGGACATTGTTCATTATTTACTATCCTCATTTTAGTTTTCTAGAGTTATGGAAAGTTGTTTGCGAACATGTTTTTGCCATGTTTGCAGAGCTGATTTCCTCATTCCAGAGCCTTCTCATTCTCCTGCCCTGAGCTGGAGCACAGAAAAGATAACACAACCCCTTCCCTGTTGCAAATCCCCATTTTGTGAAAGCTGCTTAAAATAACATTTCACAGAGTCCTCTCATGTTTGCAAAACCAGTCCTGAACTCTGGACTCTTGTCATCCAAATAGCAACGGGAGAGCTCCCTTCCAAAACAATCAATGTCAGCACTGGAGCCAAGACTTTCAGGAAGCTGAAAGGTAACGTACATAGTGCATATCTTCTGTGGCTTGGTTAGAAGGCTAAGCAATAAATTGATGAACATATGGATGTAAACACAGCGAATACCAACATCTGAATTATGTAAGTCATTGCACTTGCGATCTCTATGTATGCATTTGAAAGCTGACCGGAAGAAAATCAACTGATATGAAATGTGGTCCTGAAGATGTATTGTGCGAACCTTTGCAAATTGGATTGGATTTTGTGAATATGATTCAATCCAGCTGCTTCTCTTCCTAATCTCACTTCCGTGAGTCTGAGATGCTTCCTCCCAACTCTTACATCACAGCCAATGCAACTGATGTAGAGCATCCTCTATGCTCTGCTTCCCAACCGCTGCTCTGGTATCTATTTTGGACTTCAGCTCCCAGAATCCCTGTCCATTGGCCAAGGCAGCCGAGGCTTCTGGGAAATGAAGTCCAAAGCACCTGGAAGGAATCACTGCAGTGGGTGAATCATCACGGCCCTGTTTATTGCAGGCAAAACAGCACAGTAGACTCTCCATTAACTCAAACACAAGCAACCAGCAAAATAAATCTACAAAGTAATATTTTACATTAAAAATGACCTCAACTTTGTAAAAAATGTAAGTTTAAGTGTATTTATATTGGTGTGATTGTTCAATATAAATATCAAGTCAATGCAGAGTATATGACATAGTATGAGTTAGGCCTTTTGTTGTTAATTCGTTCAGACACTTCTGAGTCTTCACGACATATGGACCAGCCCACTGATAGTAACTCTCAAGCAACCAGAAACTCCCACTTATCCGGCACCTATTAATGCCTATGGGAGAAGAATGAATGCAGTTTGACTGCAGTTTATGGTGTATAGTGTGGGTTTATTTTTAATAGTAACTCTCAAGCAACCAGAAACTCCCACTTATCCGGCACCTACCAACCCCTATGGGAAAAGAATGAATGCAGTTTGACTGAAGAGTTTATGGTATAGTGTGGGTTTATTTTTTAAATAGCAACTCTCAAGCAACCAGAAACTCCCACTTATCCGGCACCTACCAATATCTATGGGAGAAGAATGAATGCAGTTTGACTGCAGTTTATGGTATAGTGTGGGGGTATTTCTTCAATAGCAACTCTCAAGCAACCAGAAACTCCCACTTATCCGGCACCTACCAATCCCTATGGGATCCCATTGTTCCCAATGACACGTGTTGTCTAACGCAAGGGGCGTTGCGTTTCCCGGCCGGGGAGGGAACAATCGGCACAAATTGCAAGGATATCAACCAATTAAATGAATTTAAAAAATGATAAATAATTCTGTGGCTGCACCTGGAAGCTGTACAGTGGGCGGCGCATCCTATGGGTGCCTCGATGCGGGGTCATTATGCGTCTGAGGTGTCCCCAAGGCCGATGACAACACATCCCCCTCCCCACAAAAAAAGCACCAAACTCACAGGAAGAGCCCCAGGAGCAGCGCGCGCACCCCGATTTCCAGCAGCAGGAGCAGCGCCAGCCCCGCCCGCGGGAAACGCCGCCGCATCCTTCGCCGGGGACGCCGAGGGAGCCGCCAAGCCACGCCCACTGCCCGGCGAGGCCCCGCCCACTCGCTCGCTGAGGCCCGGGGAAAGGGGCGGGGCTTCATGGGAGCAAACAGAAGACGTCCTTGCTTGTATTTGCATCAGGCCTGGGCGCTGTACCACGATTACAGTTCTGCACCACTCGAACCACCATGGATCCTGGGAGTTGCAGTTTTGCAAGGTCTTTTTATTTAGCCTTTCCCTGGTAAAGAGGCCTGGGGCTAACCCAAAACTACAGCTCCCAGGATTCCATAGCATTGAATGGTGGGAGTGGATATTTATCTTCTTCATTCGTTCAGTCGTTTCCGACTCTTCGTGACCTCCTGGACCAGTCCACGCCAGAGCTCCCTGTCGGCCGTCACCGGCCCCAGGTCCTTCAAGTTCAACCCAATCACTTCAAGGATACCGTTCATCCATCTTGCCCTTGGTCGGCCTCTCTTCCTTTTTCCTTCCATTTTCCCCAGTATCGTGATCTTTTCCAAGCTTTCCTGTCTTCTCATGATGTGGCCAAAATACTTCAGCTTTGCTTCTAATATCCATCCCTCCAGTGAGCAGCCGGGTATTATTTCCTGGAGGATGGACTGGTTGGATCTTCTTGCGGTCCAAGGCACTCTCAGGATTTTCCTCCAGCACCAGAGTTCAAAAGCGTCTATCTTCCTTTGCTCAGCCTTCCTTATGGTCCAGCTCTTGCATCCATAGGTTACTATAGGGAATACCATTACTTTGACTATGCAGACCTTTGTTGCCAGTGTGATGTCTCTGCTCTTCACTATTTTGTCAAGGTTGGCCATTGCTCTCCTCCCAAGAAGGAAACGTCTTCTGATTTCCTGGCTGCAGTCTGCATCTGCAGTGATCTTCGCACCTAGAAATATAAAGTCTGTCACTGTCTCCACGTTTTCTCCTTCTATTTGCCAGTTGTCAATCGGTCTGGTTGCCATGATCTTGGTTTTCTTGATGTTTTAACTGCAACCTAGCTTTTGCACTTTCTTCTTTCTTTCCCCTTGGTGATAAGGCTCCTCAGCTCTTCCTCGCTTTCGTCCATCAGAGTGGTATCATCTGCATACCTAAGGTTGTTAATGTTTCTTCCAGAAATTTTAACTCCGGCCTTGGATTCCTCAAGCCCCGCATGTCGCATGATGTGTTCTGCGTATAAGTTGAATAGGGAGGGTGAGAGGACGCAGCCCTGCCGCACTCCTTTCCCAATCTTGAATCAGTCTGTTGTTCCGTGATCTGTTCTTACTGTGGCTACTTGGTCTTTATACAGATTTCTCAGGAGACAGACAAGGTGACTTGGTCTCCCCATACCACCAAGAACATGCCATAGATTATTATGATCCACACAGTCGAAGGCTTTAGAGTAGTCAATAAAGCAGAAGTAGATGTTTTTCTGAAACTCCCTGGCTTCCTCCATTATCCAGCGGATATTGGCAATTTGGCCTCTCGTTCCTCTGCCTTTTCTGAACCCAGCTTGGACATCTGGCTACTCTCGCTCCATGTATTGCTGGAGTATTGCTCCATGTATTGCAGGATCTTGAGCATTACCTTACTGGCATGGGAAATAAGTGGACATGTATAGCAGAACAGATATATAGAGAGAAAGAGGGGTGCATATATATTGCAGACCAGGCGTGTATATATATGTGTGTGTGTGTGTGTGTGTATGAATGAATGAATGGTGGGAGTGCAGATATATTGCAGAGCACGCATCTATATATATAAAAGGATAATTAAATTTCGGCCTAGGACAAAACAACAAAACTGCACATCCCAGAAACACTAAACTTAGCAGCACAACCTCTCATCCATGCCTCTATGTTCATACAACAAAAAGAAAAGAAAAATAAAGTCCTAATTAGAGGGAGATGAATAATTGTTTTTATTCCAATTACTGCTAGTTAGAAGGCTAAGCTCCGCCCACTTGGTCTCCTAGCAACCCACTCAGCCCAGGGGACAGGCAGAGTTAGGCCTCACTTAGGCCTCTTCCACACTGCCTATAAAATACAGATTATCTGATTTTAACTGGATTATATGGCAGTGTAGACTCAAGGCTCCTCCACGCAGCTATATAACCCATTTATAATGGACTTAATGTCAGGGGAAAAGCTTTATCCTTTACATTAACTGCCACCAATTCCTCAATACTTTAATTCCCATACCACCATACTTCGCCACAGCAACGCGTGGCCGGGCACAGCTAGTTATATATATGAGAGAATGGTGGGACTGTTTGTGTGTGTGTGTGTGTGTGTGTGTGTATATATATAGTGGGAGTGCATATATATTTCAGAGCAGGTGCATATATATGTATATTTTATATATAATTGGTGGGAATGCATATCTATATACAGTATATGGTGGAAGTGCATATATATTGCAGAAAAGGTATATATATGAGAGAATGAAGGGAGTGCATATATATATATCAGTTCTTCAGAGTGCTGTCATGTCAATTATGCTACACTGATTTCTAAGTGTCATCCCTTTTTTTGGTTCACTCTTTGCAAGGGAATCAATGAAAATATTATTGGGGAATAGATTTTTTTATTCAGGTGACAATATCTTCAAAACGGAGGATCTGTTTGTCTGTTTTGTGCTTTTGCCTTCATTATGGTTTCTACTAGGGAGATCTTAAAATATTTTTTCATTGCTGGACACCACTTGTGGCTTAAAAAGATAGATTGATGACATGTAACTATTTTAGATTGTGTTCAAGACTTGTGCCTTATATTGGTTTGTTATGTGCCTACATATTCCATATCAACATATATTATTTATGTATGTATTTATTTACTACATTTATATCCCACTCTTCTGACCCCAAAGGGGACTCAGAGTGGCTTACAAATCAAATGAACATACAATATATTATTAGCATAGCACAATATAAGCATTAAATTACTATATTGTACTATATCATTATATGGTAATATTACATTTAATATAAAATATATAATTAATATTATTATATTGTATTATTAGTATAATATTGTATTACATTATAATATTATCAATATTATATGTATATACAATATGTTATATATTTATAGATTATTATAAATTATATATATATGTATGTATATAAAATTAGCATAGCATGTTGCTATGGCACAGGAGACAAGATGGAACTATCTTCCTGGCTCTCAGGTTGGTACGATGTATTCCTGGGCCCCCCGTTCTTCACTCTGGCCCCATACAGTGATCTCATGAATTTTATAGGTTTTTCTTAGGCAAGGAATACTCAGAGGTAGTTTTACCAGTTCCTCCCTCTGAAATATGGCCCACAGCAACTGGTATTCACTGCTGGTCTCCCACCCAAGTTTTAACCAGGGCTGAACCTGCTTAGTTTCTTAGTTCAGCCAAAATTTTTGAATTTTAGAGTATTTATTTAAACCCTTGCTCAAAACAGACTGAATGCTACACTTGTCGAACAGTTCAAGGCATGCAACTTTATTACCAGTATTACAGACAGAAAAAGGAAGTATACAGTAAATATTTGAAATACAATTTCACATTGTAGCTGCAGAAAACAGTCTAAACAGATTGCAACGCTTGCATTGGTTTCAGGGCATACATCATCATTTCGTCAGAGATAAACAGGAATGAAAGGGTAAGGAGTATCTTCCAAACCCGATTTCTACATGCCAATTGACATTTCCCATGAAGTTCAACTCATCTAGAAGTCCGTAGATGGAAGGGCATCAACGTATATGCTTTATAATACACTTTATTTATATTCTGCTTTATTTCCCCAGAGGGACTCAGAGCAGATTACAGCACACACATATGACAAACATTCAGTGCTTTTTTCACAGTGAACAACAATGATATACAATACACAGACAAAGGTAAAGGCCTTCTCTTTATAATTTATGCTCAACTCTGGCCATGGGGAGGTGCTCTTGTTCCATTTTTCCATGCCAAGGAGCCTGTTGTCCTTAGATATCTCTGATCGTGTTGCCAGCATGTTTACATGTCTTCATGTGTGCCCTTTTATCTTCCAGCCAAGGTGGTACCTATTGATCTACTCACAGTACATGCTTTCAAACTGCTAGGTAGGCAGAAGCTACGGCTAACACCTGGAGCTCACCCCGACTCACGGCTTCGAATTGCCATCCCTCTGGTTAGCAGATTTCTTGCAGCTAGCCTTTAACCTGCCGTGCTTTGGACAGAAGAAATGATAACCAGATAGACAAAAAGACAGATGGATAGATATATCATCTATTAGCTAAAGTAGGAAATAAAAGCTGCTTTAAAACAGGGTTGAGAACTTGTGGCTCTTTGAATATTAATGAGGGCAAACTCCACAGTGGAAGAAATACATCATCAACATGTATACAACTCTCCAACATTTCTGAGATGAAAAACAGGATATGTGTAGCCAAACGCTAAAGCGGAGGATGCTCAAAGTGATAGAAGTTATCAATAAAGACAAACACAAGCTAGCAGAAGCTGCAGCAGTTTGCTTTTAAAATGTCATACACAAATATTCCCACTCCTGGGCAAAAGAGTTTTTTTTTTCTAACGGCATATGCTTGCATGGAAACTTTTGATATCAGTAATGGAAAGATGAGTTCTCCATTTTCCATCCACTACCCCATCATGACCTCAGAATACATCACAGCAAATTATTTCTGCATTTCTAATGAGCCTCATCTTCACCAGTCTGAACTTTCCTTCCCATTAACCTCAAGGCACTTCTCTTAAATCATCAGAAGAACAAAATCCATTAGCTGGACCATAACGTCAGAGGGCCCAACCTGCTGCAATGTTGTTCTGTGGCTCCCATTAATTCCATTTGGGATCACTCAGAACGAACTCCCACTGGATTGCAATGTGTTAGTTTATTTATTTCTCCTTCTCCATACATAACTTCCTTCCAACCACACACTGTTGTTTGGTCACATATGTCCCCAGTTTCCACACAGCTGTGTAAATACCACATTGAACTGGATTATATGGCAGTGTGGACTCAGATAATCCAGTTCAAAACAGATATTGTGGATCATCTGCCTTGATATTCTGGGTTATATGGCTGTGTGGAAGAGCCCGTAGATAATATGGCTACAGTCGGACCTACGCAACAGGCAAATCACAATGATGGGAAGATAAAAGCATATTTCCCTTGGAGTTATCACCAGACACTGCTTCTTTCTCTTTGCTCGCCTTGGAAAACATTTCCTTACAAACATACTTTATTCCCTTGACAGATCCTCCTCCTTTAACAATAATAGCAGACAAGTATCACAGCCTCCATTGTTTTAGTTTGCAGGATCTGAAGTATGCTGATAACAAAAGGAGAAAGCAGCAGAGGAAAGAGAAACTGGGATATTTTGAAATCAGCTGCGGCTGGACCTACACTGCCATATTATGCAATTTCAGAATGCAGACTGATGAGTACATTATATGACAGTAGACTCATATAATCCAATGTAATGCACTTAATCTGCATTATATGGCAGTGTAGATCCAGCCTAAAAGAGGCAGGGGATGACTGAATTGTATGTATATATCTATCTCTACTCGTTTTCAGTTGGCTTCTGTGCACAGAATAGTTCGGAACATGGTCTTGTTCTCCCCATCCTTTAATGTCATGCTCCATCTCTACTCATACTCATCAGATGCAAGACAATTGGGTTGCTAGGCAAAATCCTATTCCCTGCCTATCCTTGTATTCCCAGTGGCATTTCTATTGCATTTGTAACTTAGCGGATATAATTATATTCTATCTAATCTCTTCTCTATTTGACAGTGATTCTCTTGAGTCCTGAATGGTGGGAAAGGATGGAGATTTCATTGCGGGTGAAGTTAAGGTAAAGGTAAAGGTTTTCCCCTGACGTTAAGTCCAGTCGTGACCGACTGGGGGTTGGTGCTCATCTCCATTTCTAAGCCGAAGAGCCGTAGACACCTCCAAGGTCATGGGGCTGGCATGACTGCATGGAGCGCCATTACCTTCACACCGGACCGGTACCTATTGATCTACTCACATTTGCATGTTTTCGAACTGCTAGGTTGGCAGGAGCTGGTGGCTAACAGCGGGCGCTCATTCTGCTCCCGGGATTTGAACCTGGGACCTTTTGGTCCGCAAGTTCAGCAGCTCAGTGCTTTAACACACTGTGCCACCAGAGGTTAGTAGAAGACAAATAATGGTGGATTTCTATGTTCGCTGTCAATCTAATCTTATGCATAGCTGTGGTTCAATGGCTTCTTGGAATTTATCATCAATTAGAATTCACCCTCCCTGGCTAGTCAGGGGATTAATGCAACAGGCAGTAATTCTATGTCAGAGACACCAGAACTGGCTCACCAATTTTGGGTTATGGGTAATTGGCTGTTGCCGGTACCCCAGAGAATGGGCACAATTTCTTTAGGAACTCACCAGGCACAAATGACAATTGACAACATGCTTAAAAATGAGTATACAGATATATTTCTTTTTTACTTTAGGGAGTTAGAAAAAAGGAGCAGGACAAGCTGGGTGAGGAGCAAAAGGAAAAGATAAAAAAGCAAAAGTGGACCAGAATTGGGGTAATTGGATCACTTGCTACATGATTTACGCAGGGATGCTCATTAATACATATACAGCTTGGGCTTGCTTATTCCCTTTTCCAGTACATGAACATTATTTACATCACCTATGTAAATTTTACAGGGAATGCCTGACCGTTGTATGATTAAAGGTTCAGATTTGCCACATACCCAACATTGCGCTGGGACCTTTTTGACAGCCAACTGTGGATGGAGGTTATGACTCCTGCTTGTGCAGTTTCTGGGGAGAAAGCGGACTGTGGGCATACTATCCAGAATGTTAAAAGTGGGCAGTCCTTTCGTCAGTCAGCCCCACAGCGGTTTTCCACTTTTGTTTGGGGTCCTCTGCTCCTAACCTCAATGAATGTGTGCAATCAGGATAGCTCACGACAATATGTTGTCAGGAAAATTCATCCGCACTCCTTCCTTCCCACCATCTGATGTACTGGGAAGATTTCAGCTATGCTTAGTGGGAGCATGGAAGCTCCACAGGATGCATATGATGCTAAATCTCTGATAATAAAAACTGCCACAGCTATTGAGTAGAGATACTGGCAAAATAAACATATGCATTGAATGAAATGATGGGTCTGTCTTAGCTTCAACCATTAAGGCTGTGATAATCTAACTTCAGTGCTGATGTAGCTTTAAAAAAACCTATATGCAACATCACAGGAAATTTTCAAAACATATCCATAAGTATCACATTTGACATTGAATTAGACCTTATATTTCTCATTCTATACAAACAAGGGGCCAGCTACAGATAACTGCGGTCTTTCTAATAAGCCCCCCAAATAAATCACTGGTTCAATGCTATAGCGTTTGCATTTTTCTCTCCCAAAGAGGTGGAGCAGAATCACAAAGCCAACAAGTAAGAAATGGCTAGACATGTATCTCTAATGTTGCTTATCAGTTTTAGAAATTCAAGTGTAGAATTAACAGAAGAATTGGAAGCCTTGCTTAATTTCCTGATCATTTATATCTAGTGCTTTAACCTTATTTTGCAGAAAGAAAAGAGCAACCAATTAGGCCAACAAATACAGTGAGTACTTGGCCAATATAGTGGAGATTTCCAGAGTTTTGGAGCAAAGGGCAAGGCTGACCGCACGACTCATTTGCACACAAGTGATGAATCAAGACCCACATCACCCTCTCCTTTGTGTTGCTCAAATCCTTGCCTTTAGGTAGGTTCAACTTATTTGATGCAATGGTGAAATTGACGCATTCACCAACGAGCTCTTCTTTGGTCATGTTGGGCTGCAGAAGCAAGGAACAGTTGGGATAATAAAGTCCATCTGGGAAAATCTTCAGGTTTGCCTTGTAATAGACTTTGTCATTTGGCTCGAGGTCCATATTGTCAATCATTTGACCACCACGACAAAGATTTCCTTGGAAGGTTGTGGCTGTGGTTGAGCTTTGAAGTTTGGGAGCACTTGTGGTGGTGGAAGTCTTCTTATTCCGCCTATTTGCAGATCCGCTCACTCGCCGACAGAGACAGACCTCGCTCCATAGGGCTGTCAAAAGGATGGCTACTACCAGAGGTCTCTGCATCATGGTATCTTAAAATGAGAAAAGACATAGTGTTTAGTTCACATCGGATCTTGAAAAGCCAAATCATTCTAAAGGCCAGAAGTGATGCCGCACTGTTTACATGAACTTAAACACAATGTTCATTTAGATTGCATGAACATTGACATTATGTCTTTCAATATTATAATAGGTAACACACAAGAGCGGTCCTACAAAAATCTGAGAAACCAAAAATCACTTACCCTTTTTTGAAGATTGTTTCTGGGGGGCTTTGGCAAGCTCTCTTCCTTTAAAGGGCAGCTTTCTTCATGTGCTCTAAAGTCCACTGTTCTCCCAATTTATAGTGGTCTGTAGGGCCAATCATTTCCCTCGGAACACATTCCATCTCTGTAGTGTGTTAGGTAAAATAAGCATTCCCAGGAGCTTTCTTGCAATGTGGAAAAAAAAAGAGAACAGAACCAAAAAACCCAACAGGAGCCTCATCAAAGGAGCACAGACTTCTGCTAAAAGCCACGGATTCCACTTTAGTTTCTCTGTTTCATTTGCTAATTAGTTTTAGAAACCACAATTGATGCAAAGGGCAATGTGTGATCATGAGGAGAAACGCTGAATATGTTTTTGTGAAATCTATAGAAGTCTAGATAATTCAGAATGAGTCCATAATAGTTCTAGGTAGGAAAGTGGCAAGGAAAGGTGCAGGATGGAATCCTATAAGGAATTCATGGACGCTAAAGTGCTATAGTTGCCGTACTATGCAGTAAATCCCAGTGCCCTCACCCCAATCACTACTTCAGAGAGGGTCTACTTCCCCATCACTTAGAAAGCACTTGGCTGACATTCCCACCCACTCCCATGAGCCATCCCCAATGTGGCAAGCAGAAGCCGGGCTGTGGCGCAGCTGGCTAGTAACCAGCTGCAATAAATCACTACTGACCGAGGGGTCATGAGTTCGATGCCCGGGTCGGGTTAAGTCTCCAACCATTAAATAGCCCGGCTTGCTGTTTACCTAAGCAGCCAGAAAGACAGTTGCATCTGTCAACTAGGAAATTTAGGTACACTTTATGTGGGAGGCTAATTTAACTAATTTACAACACCATAAAACTGCCAGCAGCATCCGGAAAGGAATGAGGAAGTACAGCACTCGGTGTCACTCGTGGATGATGAAGCAACAGCTTCCCCTGTGGCGAGAATCGAGCATACCCTCATGAAGCTGGAAATGTTAAATTGCCTCTGTGTCTATACCAGTGATTCCCAAAGTGGGCACTACTGCCCCCTGGTGGGCGTTGCAGTGATCCAGGGGGCGGTGATGGCACCTATTAGGACACGAGGGCGGGGCCAGGGGAGGGGCGGGGCCTCTTCCCAAGTGCTGGAGACAGGGCTGAGCACCTGAGGTGCCTGTTAGGACATGGGGCGGGGCTAGAGGAGTGGGCGTGGCTTCTTCCCAAGAGCCCGAGACAGGGCTGAGAATCTATAACTCTCCTGAAGCGCTTGTTGGGACACAGAGGGCGGAGCTAGGGAAGGGGGAGAGGCCTCCTTCCAAGAGCCTGAGACAGGGCCGAGCCTCTATATTTCTCCTGAGAGGCCTTTTAGGACTAACGGGCGGAGCTAGGGAAGGGGGCAGGGCCTTCTTCCAAGAGCATGAGACAGGGCTGAGCCTCTATATTTCTCCTGAGAGGCCTTTTAGGACTAAAGGGCAGGGCTGGGGTGGGGGTGGGGCATCTTCCCAAGAGCGTGAGACCGGACTGAGCATCTGAATACCTCCCCTGAGGCACTTGTTAGAACACAGGGGCGGGGTATAGAGGTTCAGCCTCATCAAGCACTTGGGAAGAGGCCACGCTCCCTCCTCTAGCCCCACCTCCTGTGTCCTGGGAGGTGTCACAGGACAGGGATAGAAGCTCAGCCCTGCCTCAGTGCTCGTAACTCTGCCCATCCCAGTCCTGGCTGCCCATTTGTGGCCCCGCCCACCTCCCCCTCCCCCTCGCAGCCCTGCATCTTGGATTAGGGGAGAGGCTCAGCCCCGCCCTCTTGAGCAGGGGCCATTCCCACCCCTCTAAGCCACGCCCCCTTTCCAGGGGGAGCTGAGTCATATTTTTTCTGGAAAGGGGGCGGCAGGCCAAATAAGTTTGCGAAGCACTGGCCTATACTGTATGTTGTTTGTCTGATGGCATTGAATGTTTGCCATATTATATGTTCATTGTAATCCGTCCTGAGTCCCCTTCAGGGTGAGAAGGCTGGAATATAAATACTGTAAATAAGCAAAGCCTCACAATTGCGCCTTACACATTGGACAGCTGCTTCCCAATCTACAGGGGAACAGATGCTGCTGCCTGGTGAGTGGGAACTGGAGGGCTTTACAGTCCTTCTTAAGCCCGATACAGCAAAGCTGCCACTGTAACAGCTGGGAGACCCTTCCCACTTCCATTACAGCATTGGCTTTGATGGAATTGGACTTAGGAGGAATTCATACAGGATGGAATGTTTAAGTACAGTATACGTGTCTGTTCCCAATTGCAATGAATGTGCAATGCTTTCTTTTCCAGATGAGCAACTACAACTTGTAATAATAAAAATAATAAAACTTTATTTATATACCACCCCATCTCCTTGAGAGGACTCAGGGCGGTTTCTAACGTGAACATGAAAACATTCAGTTGTCAAAAAACACCATACAACAAAGTTAAACATAATAAACATAACAAACAACATCACAAGACATAACCAAAACAGCATTTGCAATACATACTTGCATGCATACTTGGACTTGTATATACAGTATGTAGATGATATATGTGTGTGTGATGTCTATTGTGAGAATTAAATGCATTGCCTTTCGGAAAGCCTGCAAAACCTTGCTCTTCCGACAAGCTTTCAATGGGTGAAAAACTCGGGGCCATGTCTGTTTTTATTGTTGCTTTTATTGTTGTTTTTATTGTTATTTTAAAGCCAAGTGTATTGTTTTAATCTATTTCTGTAAACCAAACTGGGAGCCAAACTGGGAGTAGCGGTATACAAGTTTAATAAATAAATAAAAATAAATAAATTCTTATTCAGTTTAAGGGGAAAGAGGGGAAGCGGATGGGACAGAGGAGCAAGAACACTTTACCCTCCTTTACAGTCAACCTGAAGTCTATTTTCCTTGGCATAAAACCTCTTGATTTATTTATTTATTTATCTACCCAAAAAACTAATACAAATGGAAGAATCTACACTATTGGGAAAACCTAAACAGAGGGAACTAAAGCAGAGGAGAGGAAAAGGCAGGCGCAGAGCCAAGATTTCACAGATGGTGAGGAGTCGTAAAGTGCCAGCAGTAGTCCATGTCTTAGAAAGATAATTGGCATCTGGCGTTAGGGTATTTAAAACCCTAATGAGTGATAGTTAGGCCAGCAGCTACAGAGGGAAGCCACGGCTGCAGCAATGACATTGATCAGTAGATGATGTCAAGAGCACTTGCAGGAGCCAGAAGAATGACAGACAGTAATGTGCTGCAAACAGAATGGCGGCCAGGGCCTGGTCTCTTCCCTTTTCTCGGTGATCGCTATTGAAGTTGCAAGATATAGTCTGCTCTTAGCTTCAATGGGCTCCAGGTGGGTGTCCCAGGAGGAATAGGAGCCCCAGGTGTTAAAAGATGTTAAAAGGTGTCATGATTTGCAAAGGCACTGTGCTGTATGTGTTAACTTGGAAAATGAAGTGCATGAAGCCAATTGGATGAGCCTGCAAAGATCTGGGGATTGATTTGATACTGTTTCTGTTTTGCTGCTGCAAAACCTGTTTGGACAAGTTTTCAGTGCTGATTGAGTACTGCTGGTGAAAAGAAAGCAGTGTACTCAGAGAGGCCTTACTCTTTTGAGGCCTGTTTGCTGCTGAGAAAAGAGGGAGAAGAACGAGGACTGTATTCTTCTCTGATGCAGATTTGTGGACTGAGAAAGGACTATTTATAACTGTAGATATCTGTAAGTGATCAGAGGGATCATTGTAAATACTACTGTTTTTTTATTTCTTGTATCAGTAAAGTTCCTGTATGTTAGTTTTGCAAACCTGAGTGGCATACTATTGTTCTGCGGGTGACTCTGGATCGTGGGCACACGTAAGAGCTTTTATTTATTATCATCAAACCACTACAAAAGGGACCTCCAGAGTTCCAGATACTCATTGGGGAGCATCTGGCCAAGATGGCATGGTGGCAGAAGTGACACTCAACCTCTCTTGAAGGACAAGTGACTGTGTTAGTTGATTAAAACCATTTCTGTTCAAAACTTCAGTCCAGTTAATGGGTTTGAAATGTCACTTTAAAGGCTGTCTAGATGCTAAAGAATGCTCAAACTTCTGTACAGTGGCCCTTATTTCCCATGCCAGTAAGGTAATGCTCAAGATCCTGCAAGGAAGACTCCAGCAATACATGGAGCAAGAGTTGCCAGATGTCCAAGCTGGGTTCAGAAAAGGCAGAGGAACCAGAGACCAAATTGCCAATATCCACTGGATAATGGAGGAAGCCAGGGAGTTTCAGAAAACATCTACTTCTGCTTTATTGACTACTAGGCTTGATCGATCCACGAAAAATTTGATTCTAAACTCGTTTCAAAACTAGAGGGGGGCAGCTTTTCGTTTCTGATGGTATTTCTGAATTTGTCCCCCCCAAAAATTCGAAATTAACGAAAATTCGTTATTTTCTAAATTAATTCGTTAATGGCGGACGCGCATGCGCAATTCCTAAAAACAGCACAGAGGGAGAGGACTTTACAGGACTCTCCCACCCTCATTTTTTGAGTGATCTTCTTCCAACTTGGTACAGTGGTAGAACACATTTAACACTGATAGCTCACCAACATTTGGAACGTTTCCCTTATCCTCTGATTTTTGGCGAATTTTCATAGCTTTTATAATAAACCATTTTTTAATAATTGCAGAAATCTGTTCCTGGTTTGAAAGTCTTATTTCCTGTTAAATTGGGTTGTCTTTACTGTGAAAGTCATTGTTCTACTTCAGAAACTTTGTTTTTGTGGCTGAAACTTTGTTAAATTGGTGTGTGTGTGATATATACTGTGTGTATATATATAATATATATATAGTCCCTGCATAATGTGTGTGTGTGTGTGTGTGTGTGTGTATAGGTAAAGGTAAAGGTATCCCTTGACGTTAAGTTCAGTCATGTCTGACTCTGGGGGACTGCTCATCTCCATTTCTAAGCCCAAGAGCCAGTGTTGTCCATAGACACCTCCAAGGTCATGTGGCCGGCATGACTACATGGAGTGCCATTACCTTCCCGCCACAGCGGTACCTATTGATCTACTCACATTGGCATGTTTTCAAGCTGCTAGGTTGGCAGAAGCTGGAGCTAACAGCGGGCACTCACTCTGCTCCCGGGATTTGAACCTGGGACCTTTCGGTCTGCAAGTTCAGCAGCTCAGTGCTTTAACACACTTCGCCATCGGGGCTCATGTATATATAATATACATACACATACACACAATGTGGAGAATATGTGGAAAGGTAGATAGATAGATAAGTTGGGAGCCACAGCGAAGGCACCTTCCTGGGAGCAAGGTCTAATAATAATAATAATAATAATAATAATAATAATAATAATAATAATAATAATAAATCCCTTACAATATCCAAGATGGCTCACTGCTACAGAATCTTGGGAGGTTTAGTTTGATATGGTACCATTATTGGCAGAGAAAGCTAAGCTGTAGGAGTTGAAATCCAATCATTTATCCTCCCTATAGAATCAATTTTATATGCATTTTTAGCTACAGAAAAGCTAAAATCAGGACAGTAAAAGAACAACACCCAGAAAATGGCAATTCCAGACAGGAAACAATCAGGGCCAGCTAATACCTCCCAACAAAGGATTCCCCCAGGTAGGAAGCAGCCAGGCTTTGAAGCTGCAAGGCTATTCAATGCTAATCAAGGTGACCAATTGCAACATTCACACTTGCCTCCCACAGACAAGAGTTCTTTCTCCCACCCTGGACCTTCCACAGATATATAAACCCCACTTGCCTAGCTTCGCACAGACGTCAAAACCTCACCACCGGGCCCCTCTCTGTCTCTCTCGGTCTCTCCATTCCCGGCTCCATCTGCCGCCTTCCCGCCTCACAGAGAGACACCAGGCCTGAGCTGAGGCGAGGCGGCGGCGGCGGCGGCCATTTCCCCCCTCCGTCTTCCTCCTCCTCCTCGGCCTCCTTCCCCCTCGCCCCCTCCCATTGGCTGAGCCCTTTTGCTGAGGGGCAAAAGGAAAGGGCCTGAATGGTGGGAGTTTGGGTGATTTGCAAAAGCTTTTTTTTCCTAACGAAAAAAACGACGACATAACGAAAAACGGCCTCTCGCGATTCGAAACCGCGATATCCAGACGTGTGGACAACCAATGCTTCAAAATTGCTTCAAAACAAACGAAAATAACGAATTAATAACGGTTAACGGGGAAAACGAATTATTTGAGCAAGCCTATTGACTATTAGCTTGGGGACCCGGCAGTGCCCGGGTTATTGGAAAAAGGCATTATTTGTCTTTGAATGTTATGTATTCTGTTTAGACTGTGTGGATCATAATAAACTATGGCATGTTCTTGGTGGTATGGGGATACCAAGTCACCTTGTCTGTCTCCTGAGAAATCTGTATAAAGACCAAGTAGCCACAGTAAGAACAGATCACGGAACAGGAGACTGGTTCAAGATTGGGAAAGGAGTGCGGCAGGGCTGTATAGTATACTATCGCCCTCCCTATTCAACTTGTATGCAGAACACATCATGCGACATGCGGGGCTTGAGGAATCCAAGGCCGGAGTTAAAATTGCTGGAAGAAACATTAACAACCTTCGGTATGCAGATGATACCACTCTGATGGCTGAAAGCGAGGAAGAGCTGAGGAGCCTTATCACCAAGGGGAAAGAGGAAAGTGCAAAAGCCGGGCTGCAGTTAAACGTCAGGAAAACCAAGATCATGGCAACCACACCTATTGATAACTGGCAAATAGAGGGAGAAAACGTGGAGGCAGTGACAGAATTTATATTTCTAGGCACAAAGATCACTGCAGATGCAGACTGTAGCCAGGAAATCAGAAGACGTTTACTTCTTGGGAGGAGAGCAATGGCCAACCTTGACAAAATAGTGAAGAGCAGAGACATCATACTGGCAATGAAGGTCCACATAGTCACAGCAATAGTATTCCCCATAGTAACCTATGGATGTGAGAGCTGGACCATAAGGAAGGCTGAGCGAAGGAAGATAGACGCTTTTGAACTCTGGTGCTGGAGGAAAATCCTGAGAGTGCCTTGGACCTTGGCAAGAAGATCCAACCAGTCCATTCTCCAGGAAATAATGCCCAATGGCTGCTCACTGGAGGGAAGGATAGTAGAGGCAAAGATGAAGTATTTTGGCCACATCATGAGGAGACAGAAAAGCTTGGAAAAGATCACGATGCTGGGGAAAATGGAAGGAAAAAGGAAGAGAGGCCGACCAAGGGCAAGACGGATGAACGGTATCCTTGAAGTGACTGGGTTGACCTTGAAGGAACTGGAGGCGGTGACGGCTGACAGGGAGCTCTGGCGTGGACTGGTCCATGCGGTCACGAAGAGTCGGAGACGACTAAAGGACTGAGCAGCAGATGCAGAAATTATTGCATTTTAAAGATGTCTTAGAATCACTATGAACACTAGGGGGTGTTGCAAACCAGAGGAGGCGTCCTTTTACAAGCCTGCCATTATTTTTCTGTATTTTGTATAGCATTGCATTGCCTTAGTTATATCTTGGCCTTTCCCCTAAACTGGGATGAAAAGAAGCTTGCAAGATACAAAGGCGTACAAGGAAAAACAAACATAGATAAAACATATACAGTAGTATGGGTCAAATGGTACGGAGCAGTCTATAGAACTGAAATCATTTAGTTCAGGCATGGGCTTAAGCGGTTGAGGGGGAAAAGGAAGGGACCTGAGGCTGTTAGGAATGGTGGGAGTTGCAGTTGAAAACACCTGGAGGGCCAAAGTTTGCCCATGCCTGATTTATTGTAACACATTAGGAACAGCAGAGCCCCTGGTGGTGCAGTGGGTTAAACCACTGAGCTGCTGAACTTGCTGACCAAAAGGTCGGAGGTTCGAATCTGGGGAGCGGGGTGAGTGCCCACTGTCAGCCCCAGCTTCTGCCAACCTAGCAGTTTGAAAACATGCAAATGTGAATAGATCAGTAGGTACTGCTCCGGCGGGAAGGTAATAGCGCTCCATGCAGTCATGCTGGCCACATGACCTAGATGACAAATACCGGCGGAGCAGTTACCACCAGTATTGAAGGTGTCTATGGACAATGCAGGCTCTGCAGCTTAGAAATGGAGATGAGCACCAAGCCCCAGAGTTGGACACGACTGGACTTAATGTCAGGGGAAAACCTTTACTTATTAGAAACACCTCTCCTCTCGCAAAACAGTCAGTTCTGATCAGAATAATGGGTCCACCTATTGCTTTAAAAATACTCCAAGGTTTGTAAAAAAATTAAATGTATTAAATTGAATTATTACATCTTTCATTCTCAGAGCAGATGTGGAAAGCTGAGATGTTGCCTGGCTTCTGAGGTTTCTGGTTTTTCTCCAAGGTGCTTTTTGGAACATCTCATTTCCTAATCCATTAGCAGAATGAGAGGCCGGATTCTTCAGCGGCTTCTTAAACATTGGATGCTGTGAGATAAGAATAACAAGTCGAGATATTCGTCATGGTCTGAATGTGCCCCACCTCTTATTCCACTGTGAGAGGATTTTCAGATGCTCAAGAAGAGAGCCTCCAAAAAGACTCCCTGATAACTGTAAGTTACACTTGTGTATATTATGATCACATGGAAAATGTTTAAACTGAAGCATTTTGTGGGGCATATCTGGACGTTTTGGGTCTATATTCAACTACCAGAACAAGCAAGAAGGAAGCTGACAAACAGAAAGGGGGAAAGCCAGTCTTACAATATAACCTTTAATAGTGGATTGAACCATAGATCTTTTTGTAGTAGGCCAGAGAAGCATAAGCAAATTGTACAAATGTCAATATTTACAAATGAATATTGCTAACGGTCAGTGATGCTCTTTTGGGCGTGTCTGCTGTTGTTTTCCCTTTGCTTTGCCGCTCTGCTTTTGTCTCACTGTTTGCAGAGCAAATGTAAGCACGATTTATTACAGGAGACATCCAATATCAAAAACCGCTAAAAAAAAGCCCATTATGGATTTAAACGAGATAAGAACTGAGGAAAGTCAGGTCTCCATTACAAGAGAAAGAGACTTTTTGAGGAGATGAAATGCAAAACTCTGCTTCCCCACTGTTGTTGTTTATTGTTCAGTCGCTTCTGACTCTTCGTGACCTCATGGACCAGCCCACGCCAGAGCTCCCTGTCGGCCGTGGCCATCCCCAGCTCCTTCAAGGTCAAGCCAGTCACTTCAAGGATAAGATCCATCCATCTTACCCTTGGTCGACTCTTTTTCCTTCTATTTTACCAGCATCATTCTCTTCTCCACTACCTTTAGCATAATGGGGAAAGCTGACACCAGCAATGGGAAATATACAGATGTGAAATGTGTTGTCAAAGGCTTTCATGGACGGAATCACTGGGTTGCTGTGGGTTTTCAAGGCTGTATGGCCATGTTCCAGACATTTCACCCACATCTATGGAAGGCATCCTCAGAGGTTGTGAGGTCTGTTGGAAACTAGGCAAGTGGGGTTTATATGTGGAATGTCCAGGGTGGGAGAAATAACTCTTGTCTGCTTGTTGCAAGTGTAAATGTTGCAATTCGCCACATTGATTAGCACTGAATGGCCTTTCAGCTTCAAAGCCTGGCTTCTTCCTGCCTGGGAGAATCTTTGTTGAGCGGTGTTAGCTGGCCCTGATTGTTTCATGCCTGGAATTCCCCTGTTTTCTGAGTGTTGTTCTTTATTTATGGTCCTGATTTTAGAGGTTTTTTTTTAATAACAGTAGCCATATTTTATTAATGTTCATGGTTTCCTCCTTTCTGCTGAAATTGTCCACATGCTTGTGGATTTCAGTGGCTTCTCTATGTAGTCTGACATGGTGGTTGTTAGAGTGCTCCAGCATTTCTGTGCTCTCAAATAATAGTCTGTGTCCAGGTTGGTTCATCAGGTGCTCTGCTATGGCTGACTCCTCTGGTTGACTTAGTCTGCAGTGCCTTTCGTGTTCCTTGATTCGTGTCTGGTGGTCCCTATGTAGGCTTGTCCATAGCTGCATGGTATATGGTAGACTTCTGCAGAGGTGAGAGGATCCCTCTTGTCCTTTGCTGAACATAGCATTTGTTTGATTTTCTGAATGAGTCTATAGATAGTTTGTAGGTTTTGTTTTCAGCAACCCAGAAATGTGGTCCCCCCCCCCCCCAAACCTGCTGGTGTCTCACACTTTGTCAAATTAATAGTTCTGTTGGGATTCTTGAATTTGGATGGGAGAAAACTTACTGTCAGTTGTGATCTTTTCTTTGAGAATGGCATTCTGTACATTCCTGTGATGGTTACAACAACTGCTATTTAATTACACTGATAGGCTCTAAGGACTAAAATTTGCAGCTTTGGAACCCTCTACAATGTAGAATTAATGCAGGTTGTTGACGCTACTTTAACGGCCTTGGCTCATTGCTGTGAAATCATAAGTGTTGTAATTTGGTGAGGCACCAGCTCTCTTAATAACAACAACAACAATAATAAAAATAATAATACACTTTATTTATATTCCGCACTTCTTCCCTAGGGGTGAATTACAACATTTACAGCAGACATAAGCAAACATTCAATGCCTTGCAATCACATACAATGAGACATACAAACACAGGCAAGCCAAAGGCTTCTCCTTTCATTTCCGGCTTCTGAAGGAAACTCCGTTGTCACCTCCTGGTTGTGGGCCGAAAAGACTGCTTGGAGCATCTCTTTGACTTTTCCTGCCAAAGCGATACCTATTTATCTACTCATATTTGCATGTTTTTGAACTGCTAGTTTGGCAGGATCTAGGGCTAACAGCGGAAGCTCACCCCGTCCCACAGATTCGAACTGCCGACCTTCAGGTCAGCAGTTCAGCAGCACAAGGGTTTAGCCCATTGCGCCACTGTGGCTCCATAGACAGAGAAGACTAATAACATGGTTGCCTGCTTTCAAATGTTCCTCTTGGCGTCTTTTTTGTTTCCTTTTTGATGAAACCATGCCACTCTTGTGTTTTACAGGACAACCATGGAGAGGAAGTATGTGGTCCAATGCTCAATAGCATTTGTCTTGATTCTTCTTCAGGTTGATGTCATTGATTCACGAGGATCAAGGGGTGGATCTCGTTCAGGATCTTCAAAAATTAATTTTTGGAGTTCTTCATCCCGATCTGGCAGTTCTCGTTCTACTTCTAGTTCTAGTTCTCATAAGATCAAATCTCACTCTGATTCAAGCCGTTCTGGCTCTTCTTTTAGCAACGGCTCAGGAAAGAGATATTGGTCATATAACAGCCCTGCAGGAAGTTCCACCAGTTATCGCCGACCTACACAGGAACCAAACCTTTACTCTCAAAACTATAGATATTCTTCACGATATCCCTGGGATTCATATGATGCCAAACCATGGAGGCCGAAGCCACCCAAAGCTAAACTAAAGGATGTGGCTGGAGAGGTCATTGTGGGAGCTGCCGGGGGCTTCCTTCTTGGCGGCTCCTTGTCCCACATGGAATTGTATTTTTGGGACCCAAAGGAGGAACGGTGGTGGTACGAACACCGCGATAGCTATCCCGACATGGTTTATTTTCGAAATTACGACCAGCGTCCTGCTCCATTCATGACCTTTATAGAAGACTGTGTGAATATCACTGTGAGTAAGTTTATTGTGAACCAAACCGATGAGATGGAAATCAAGGTTGTGCCACATGTGGTGCGCCAAATGTGCAAAGAGGAGTATATTGAAAATCTATTTAGACCTTCAAGAGAACGCAAACCTGGGGAGATAGCCAAGATGACAAATACCGGCGGAGCAGTTATCACCAGTTTTGAAGGAATCAGTAGTGGTCATGATATGGTTGTGGCTCTAGACACCTCATTTTTGGTGATGCTTTTCTTCCTAACAAAGCTCCTCTGTTATTGATCACTTGTAGATCATGGGCCGCCTGCTACCCTGAGGTTATACACTTCCATACAAGCCTCTGCTTTGTTGTCGATCTCATGATATCTCTTTAAATAATTGCTGTATCTTGGAAGGAAAAACTCTAAAGGGCAAAATATGAGAGTGGGTCCTGATCAGGAGGGGACTAAATGCAAGCTTTGTGTAAGAAGGAAATTAGGGTGAAGAGCTCTCAGATGAAAGATGAGAAAGTGATGGCAAACACAATCATGTTGGAGGATTTCATCTGACGCCACAGGAACCACAGTAGGAAGACCCCAATTTGCCTGCTTCTGTCTTGGATAAAGTGAACATTATTGATGTATTCAAATTGCTAAATTAAAAAAAATCTAGCATAATAAAGACCCTGGAATCTCTGTGTAATGTGATTGATCTAGCAAACATTGAGAAACAACTGGTTCCGACACAACAGATATTCTTGCCCTTGTTTTTCTCACGAAGTGTTTCCCAATGTGCCGAATGTGAACTCTTGCTCTTTTCAAGTCATTTCTGGCACCGTCTTCTGCCAAAGAAGCTCAAAGGCGGTTTTGTGCTAAAGAGACCAAACCACCGTGAAAGCATTTCTCATTCATATTGTGTAAATCCTAATTTAACAGAACGTAATCATGAAAATATAATTGAGAGACTGGAAAATGTCTCTCTTGGTAGCCAATTCTCATTGCACATTTTCTTCCGGGAAACCTCATTTAGCTTGGAGAAAATATGATAATGCTGTAATGGTAAGGAGAGAAAGAAGAACACTTGGATCCTATGTGACCCATTTCTGCATAACTTTATGTGTAGTGAGTTACGCAGCAAAAGAGCTAAGGGACACTTTGCTGCTTTGTGAAGATCCAGAACAGGACACCAGCATGAGCATCTGATGTCCATGACAATGGATGAGCATTGTGCACTTATGTGCAGTTGTGCATGAGTGCACATTGCACCCAGTTCTACATGGAACACTATACATTGCATACTGATATGCATAGGTGTGCACCATGGTACACTGGATACCGATGTGCATTAGGCATCATTGAGTATTGGCAACTTCGCTGGGAATGTATACCTTCCTGTTCTCAGCTCAGCAGAGGGACAAGGAGAGAAGAATCTTACCCTTCTCAGTAGACCCAAGTAAAAGCAAAGTGCTGCAGCCTCCCTCATTCATAACGTTGGCCATCTAGACCACACCCTGATATTTCTTGGCATTCTGGTTTTCATCTCCAAAATGCTGGTAGATTATGATTATTATTTATTTACAGTATGTATACCCCACCCCTTTCACCCCAAAAAGGACTCAGAGCGGCTTGCAGAACACACATACGGCAAACATTCAATGCTGATTATACACTTAACCAGGACAGACAGCACAAACAGAGGTAGAAACAGTTTTTACCATCTTATTCCCAGCATCTTGAAGGCTGTGGTTGACTCCGGCCATGGAGGGTACTGTCGCTCCATTTTCCATGCCGAGGAGCTTTCCTCTGATCGATGTCCTTAAGTAAAGGTAAAGGTTTCCCCTGACGTTAAGTCCAGTCATGTCTGACTCTGGGGTTTGGTGCTCATCTCCATTTCTAAGCTAAAGAGCCAGTGTTGTCCGTAGACACATCCAAGGTCATGTGGCCAGCATGACTTCATGGAGTGCCATTACCTTCCCGCCAGAGCGGTACCTATTGATCTACTCACATGTGCATGTTTTTGAACTGATAGGTTGGCAGAAGCTGGGGCTAATAGCAGGCACTCATTCCGCTCCCCTGATTCAAACCTGCAACCTCTTGGTCCACAATTTCAGGAGCTCAGCACTTTAACACACACTGCTCCACCGGAGGCCCTTTATTACCTCTCTGCTAAAAGTGATATCTATTTATCTACTGCATTTCTGCTTTCGACCTGCTAGGTGGGCAGGTGAGCTGGGGCTAGCAGTGGGTTCTCACCCTGACCTGGGCCCGAACTGCCGACCTTTCAATTGGCAGGATTTTTCTGCAGCACAGAGGTTTGGCCTGCCGTGCTAAACTTGGCCCATTATTTTATTGTATGACACAGCAAACAAGATAGATATGCAGGATTTTGTTTCACAAAATCACAAGTCGAACACTTCCCAAGTGTCTAGGACTGTGTGATGTATTTTCGGATGATGCGTGCAGATCCCAGTAGGGTGGCCTTTTGCAGTTGACAGATCATAATTTTGTCAATGTCTATTGTTTCCATCATTATCATCATCATCATCATCATTTAAGACTGCATGCAGTCAATTGTGTTGAAAGAGGAAGAGAAATGTTCAAACTCCACTTTGGAGTCAAGTAAATAATGCATTGGAAATTGTTTCTGTTGTAAATGGATGAAAGAGAGTCTTAAGTAATGCAAAAAAAAAAGAAATCAAGGATATTAAATGATTCAGTAAATGAGGAAGTTCTAATTCCTTCTTAAATTATGGCGTAATAATGTACAGAGATTCTGTTCCTTCTCTAATAAAGCTGAAACAACAAAAAGGCAAACCGTGACACCAATTCTGGTGGAAAGAGCATGCCTTCACAAATACAGTGATCATGTGGTGAAGATAACTGTACCAAAATAGACTGGTGAGAAGGGGGTCTAAATACGGTAATCCCTACTGTTGTCCTGGGTCTTCTCCTGGGTTTTCTCCCCAATTCTTTCTCTTTTTTGTGTCAGGAGTGACTTGAGAAACTGCAAGTCACTTCTAGTGTGAGAGAATTGGTCGTCTGCAAGGACGTTGCCCAGGGGATGCCCGGATGTTTTGATGTTTTAACCATCCTTGTGGGAGGCTTCTCTCAGCTGGTGCTGATCATAGTATCATAGAATAGTAGAGTTGGAAGAGACCTCATGGGCCATCCAGTCCAACCCCCTGCTAAGAAGCAGGAAATCGCATTCAAAGCACCCCCGACAGATGGCCATCCAGCCTCTGCTTAAAAGCCTCCAAACAAGGAGCCTCCACCACGGCCCAGGGGAGAGAGTTCCACTGTTGAACAGCCCTTCTCACAGTGAGGAAGTTCTTCCTGATGTTCAGGTGGAATCTCCTTTCCTGTAGTTTGAAGCCATTGTTCCGCGTCCTAGTCTGCAGGGCAGCAGAAAATAAGCTTGCTCCCTCCTCCCTATGACTTCCCTTCACGTATTTGTACATGGCTATCATGTCTCCTCTCAGCCTTCTCTTCTGCAGGCTAAACATGCCCAGCTCTTTAAGCCGCTCCTCATAGGGCTTGTTCTCCAGACCCTTAATCATTTTAGTCGCCCTCCTCTGGACGCTTTCCAGCTTGTCAACATCTCCCTTCAACTGCGGTGCCCAAAATTGGACACAGTATTCCAGGTGTGGTCTGACCAAGGCAGAATAGAGGGGGAGCATGACTTCTCTGGATCTAGACGCTATTCCCCTATTGATGCAGGCCAGAATCCCATTGGCTTTTTTAGCAGCCGCATCACATTGTTGGCTCATGTTTAACTTGTTGTCCACGAGGACTCCAAGGTCTTTTTCGCACACACTGCTGTCAAGCCAGGCGTCCCCCATTCTGTATCTCTGATTTCCATTTTTTCTACCAAAGTGAAGTATCTTGCATTTGTCCCTGTTGAACTTCATTTTGTTAGTTTCAGCCCACCTCTCTAGTCTGTCAAGATCGTTTTGAATTCTGCTCCTGTCTCCTGGAGTGTTGGCTCTCCCTCCCAGTTTGGTGTCGTCTGCAAACTTGATGATCGTGCCTTCTAACCCTTCGTCTAAGTCGTTAATAAAGATGTTGAACAGAACCGGGCCCAGGACGGAGCCCTGTGGCACTCCACTCATGACTTCTTTCCATGATGAAGACGATGCATTGGTGAGCACCCTTTGGGTTCGTTCGCTTAGCCAATTACAGATCCACCTAACCGTAGTTTTGTCTAGCCCACATTTTACTAGTTTGTTTGCCAGAAGGTCGTGGGGGACCATCCATAGTATTCCCTGTATCGACCCAACTCATAACTCTATCGAAAAAAGAGATCAGATGAGTCTGGCATGACTTGTTTTTGGTAAATCCATGTTGACTATTAGCAATTACCGCATTTGTTTCTAAGTGTTCACAGACCACTTCCTTAATGATCTTTTCCAGAATCTTGCCTGGTATCGATGTGAGGCTGACCGGACGGTAATTGTTTGGGTCGTTCTTTTTTCCCTTCTTGAAGATAGGGACCACATTCGCCCTCCTCCAATCTGCTGGGACTTCTCCCGTTCTCCAAGAACTCTCGAAGATAATTGCCAGTGGTTCTGAAATAACTTCCGCTAGTTCCTTCAATACTCTTGGATGTAGCTGATCTGGCCCTGGGGACTTGAATTCGTTTAGAGTGGCCAGATAGAGGGAGCTCATCCGTGCTCTCCCCAGGTTGGATTTGAACCTGACAGCTTCAGGTCAGCAACCCAACCTTCAAGTCACAAGGCTTTAACCCACTACACCACCGATATAGATCTTGAGGTTATCATCCAGGGATGACTGCAGATTAGATTCTAACACTCGGCAGGACTCTTTGACATGAGAGTAAGTCTTAATCTAGAAATTTGGTGGGATGAGTATTACCTACAATATTTCCTCTCCTATGATAGGTTTCCTTCAGAGATATTTGGGACTTTATCACATGAAGCTGCTATTCCGTTGCTGACACACAATTACAGATAGCAGATATATATTGGGATGGATATCTTTGATACTGCATGACTTCCATACATGCAGTCCCACTATTTTACCATTCCATGGGTCCTGCGATGGTTCCTTCCACATTCCTTTGTAAATCCAACTTCTTGCATTTCCGCCGCTCTGATGCATAACACAAGTTAGGGATGAACTGGAGAATCCAAATAGGGAATATTCTGGAGGAAGGCACATCTGACTGGCCAGAGCAGTGAATTGGGGCACTGTGCACAGCCACATTTTGTTCCAAGTTTCTTGACTCGCCAAGCTTTTCTTTGTGTTTGTGTCTTCCTTTCTAAGCCTTAACAAGAACAGTTTTCTGAATAGCCAGACTTTTGTAGTTAGCTGTTATAGCCCAATAACTATTTTCTTGAACTGCTTACAAAGAAGTAGAATGAATGTTTGTCATCTATATTTCCATTTACAAATACATAGCTTGTTTAGAAAACCTAAACAATAATATTTAATGGTAATACAGAGCATTTTCCCCATCACACAAAAAGGAGCTGCAGATAGAACTGCTGGGCTTTTGTTTCCAAGGGCTCCCCAAACCCAAGTATACACATACGCTCAGACATTAAAGAAACAAACATTTTGAGAACTGAAACTGTTGGTAATTCCACAAATGACTAAGTGTTTCTTTAATAAATAAAAAGGGGTAAGTGCTTTTTTTTCTTTCTAATTACAAACTTTCCAAGTTTCACAAAAACACAATTTGGATACATTAGCTGTTGTTGTTCCAAATTAGCAGGATGTGCATTACTTAATGGGTTAGGGAAAAATACTGACAACGAAAGATTGCAAATTAAATCTCAAATTGTATTTTTAAGGGCATTTTGAAAGAATCATTTGTCTTGAAAGGAAGACGAGAGATTCCAAACTGTATTGTTTTTTAAACACAAAGATTTCAACCATGTTATTTTAATAAAACTTTGGGGAACTTGGCATTGGAATTTATGAAGTTATGTTTTTTTTTATTTTAAAAATAGTACCTTAAATAAAAATTAAAATAAAATCAATTCTTATAGAAATGTTACATTACGTCATGATTATCTTTATTTAACTGGCTTTTAATTACTGTATTTCAGTATTAATGTCAAGACCATACAGGGTATATAGTGTGCTTTGTATGGGGTATAGTATTAATTCAGGCTGTTTTTAATAGTAACTCACAAGGAACCAGCGTCGACTAATTCCGATAGGTGCTGGTTAACCTACCTCAAGCTGTGAGGAGAGGTGGGTAAGAAATAAAATTATTTATTATTATTATTTTTATTATTAACAACAGAGGCTCCTTTGTCATATAATCCAGATTATCAAAGTAGACAATGTATGTGTTGTCAAAGGCTTTCATGGCTTGAATCACTGGGTTGATGTGAGTTTTCTGGGCTGCTATTTGCTTTGAACTGGATTATATGTGTCTACATTGCTTAAGGCCTCTTCTACACTGCCATATAATCTAGATTAGGGGTCCCCAAACTTTTTAAAATGGGGGCCAGTTCACGGTCCCTCAGACCATTGGAGGGACGGACAATAGTTGAAAAAAACCCTATAAACAAATTCCTATGCGCACTGCACATATCTTATTTTGAAGTAAAAC
Source organism: Anolis carolinensis (assembly GCF_035594765.1). Lineage (NCBI taxonomy): Eukaryota > Metazoa > Chordata > Lepidosauria > Squamata > Anolidae > Anolis > Anolis carolinensis. The sequence continues at coordinate 12,029,735 of NW_026943819.1, read as the reverse complement.
AAAACAAAACAAACGGGAACAAATACAGCCTCAATGTTAATAATAATCATAATCATATTAAAAACAATAAAGAGGGTTGGAAGAGACCCCTTGGGCCATTTAGTCCAAACCCCTTCTGCCTTTGTGCACCAAAAGCTCTAGCAAAGCACCGCTTAATAATTAATTATTAATTAAATAATAATTAAAATACCATTATAAACAAGCAAAGCTTTGGAAGGCGCACACCAGGCGAGGGAGCAGGTGGGAAAGGTGCGCGCCTTTCCCTCCCTTGCGCCGCATGCGCCTTCCTCAATGGAGGAGGAGGGAGCTGTCACCGTGGCGGGGGCCAGATAAAGGGCTTCAATGGGCCGCATGTGGCCCCCGGGCCTTAGTTTGGGGACCCCTGATCTAGAATATCAAAGCAGACAATCCACATTATCTGCTTTGAATCAGATCATATGAGACTACACTGCCAGATAATCCAGTTCAAAGCAGATAATCTGGATTTTATATGGTGGCATAGAAGGGACCTAAGATTCTATTGTATTCCAGTTTGTAGAATCAGTGGCTATAATATGGTACTTTAAAATGCCTCTCCACCGTGGGCACATTCTTCAGTTACATCGGCAAAACTTATATATTGAATGCACAGTTTTTACTTGAAGCTTGTGTCTAGCTGGAAAGATTTCTGCTTTCTCCTCCAACGTCTGGAAATGACCCCATGACTATCTAATTTTCTAATCCATTTAGAAGATGGTGCGATGGCTCGGGGGCTGCTTTGAAACGGCTGCATCTGCCAAGACAAACAACTGGCCATTTTAGGTAGTGAACATGCCCCACCTACTGCTTCATATTTGGAGAGAGGCAGACTTTGGAACACAGAAAGAGTTTCCTCTCCCAGAGAAGGGAGCCTTGGAAAGCACACCAGAAAATCGGCCGAATAAGGGTAAGTGAATGCCGCCTTTATTAAATCTCATTAAATTAAGTTAAGCGTTTACGGCTGCTATGTTACATAAATCATCATAGCTAATGCCTGGCACTTTCTATTTCTTTTCAACTTGCTTTGAATGGAAACATTGTTTGTTAGGAAGTCTTACATAAAGAAGGCATCCTGCGTTCACATCATTCTGGTTTAGGATGTGCGAATTATCCCAGAGGACTGAATTTCTAGGCTGTGGTCATATTCAAGGGTTGTGACACCAATTTTATTTTTCATGACTAATCATCAATCTGGTTCATCTTTTGCAAAGGATCCACATACATCCTGGCAACAGTAGCAAATTTATATTACTTGTAATATTACTAATAATATTGCAATATAGTCGTATAGTACAATATAATAATATATAATGCTTATATAGTGCTTATATTGTGCTATACTAATATTATAATATATTGTATGTATATATAACTTGTAAGCCACCCTGAGTCCCCTTCGGGGTGAGAAGGGCGGGATATAAATGTCAATAATAATAATAATAATAATAATAATAATAATAATAAATGACATGACTTTGTTTTTTGCCCTTGAGGATGTTCCAGTTCATGAGATCATTATATAATGTAAGAAATACATGGCATCTTGCTGGTTTTGCCCATGACAGCTCTGCATTTAGAACGAATCCTACTGTTAGTGAGCAACAAGGATTTTTCAATGGCTGTAGCAACATAGTGAAATCTGCGTTGTCTGTCCCAACTATTCAAAACAGAGTGTGAAATTCCCAAGAAGAGGGGGAACAGGTTGTTTTGTTGGATCAATGGGAGTGGGAGGCTAGGCATTTGGAAACAAGGCATGCCTAGGACGCAGGCTTCCCAGCAAACAGAAACTCCTTTCCCAGCAACTGCAGTTGGAAGACAGAAAAGAGCAGGAGCCAAGAGATATAAATAATTCTGAGTAATGTGCCCGCTCTTAAGATTCTGTTCATTTCCATTTCCAAAAGCTGCCAACTGCGCTGCTTCTAAGCTATAGAAAAAGGGAGGGAAAAAAACATATTTTTCTCAGAAGGCATGTCTTTGCACATAGGAAGGGGGAAATGATTCATACTGATGGGAAAACAGTAGCTCTGTTCAAATGATTTGGTGTTACAAGGTAGCAAGCAGCCACCCTGAGCCCAGCAATAGCATGACTCATGTTGTGCTACATATTTAGAGAAGCAGGCTTTGGAATAAATCCAACGTGAATGTCTTTCTCTCTCTTTCCGCTAGCCCTGTGTGAAGGACCATTCTGCCCATTAATGGTGGATTTGTGAATATGAAAGAAAGCTGGCATCAGCACCATCTTCCATGGTCTGAATGGTAGAGCGACACATGACTGTTTTATTGCCAAATTGTGTTTTATGCACTGTAACGGACACTGATGTAGTTTTATTTATTTATCACGTCAGAAGCGAATTGAGGATACAATTATAATGTATTTAAAAACACAAACAAAGTTAAAAACTTGACATTATACTAGATTCCTTTTGACCAGAAGTTGGCCACTTGGAGTGTCTCTGGTGTCGCTATGAGAAGGTCTTCCCTCCATTGTGCATGTGGCAGGGCTTAGGTTGTATTGTAGTGAGTGGTCTGTGGTTTGCTCCTCTCCACATGTAGTGAACTCCACTTTGTAGCCCCACTTTTTAAGATTGGCTCTGCATCTTGTGGAGCGAGAGTGCAGTCTGTTCAGTGCCTTCCAAATCACCCAGTTTCCTGTGTGCCCAGGAGGGAGTTTCTCACCTGGCATCAGCCACTGATTGAGGTTCAGGGTTTTAGCCTGCCACTTTTGGACTCTCACTTGCTGAGGTGTTCCTGCAAGTATCTCTGTGGATCTTAGGAAGCTGTTTCTTGGTTTAAGGCGTTGGCATGCTGGCTGATATCCAAATAGAGGATGAGCTGGAGATATCCATGCCTTGGTCCTTTCATTACAGGCTGCTACTTCCTGACAGATGTAGATATACCAGTGTAGATACAAGTCCTTGTGTATATATGATGCTATATCATAGATGCCACATTCCTGTTGTCCTATCTTACATGAAATGGGCACCCATAATTTTCTGGGATAGTGTCCTTTGACTCTTTGACTCCATATTACAGTAGAGTCTCACTTATCCAACATAAATGGGCTGGCAGAACATTGGATAAGTGAATATGTTGGATAATAAGGAGGGATTAAGGAAAATCCTATTAAACATCAAATTACATTATGATTTTACAAATTAAGCACCAAAACATCACGTTTTACAACAAATTTGACAGAAAAAGCAGTTCAATACCAGCAATGCTATGTAGTAATTACTGTATTTATGAATTTAGTACCAAAACATCACAATGTATTGAAAAGTTTGACTACGAAAACCTTGACTACTAAAAGGTAGACTACGTTGGATAATCCAGAACATTGGATAAGAGAATGTTGGATAACTGAGACTCTATTGTATCTCTGTTTTAGGACTGTATCTGAATAGTAGTCAACCTTTGAGAATGTCAGTTACCATGAAAGTTGAATAGAAATCCTTGACATTTCCCTGAGCAATATAGGGAACATGGTTTATTGATCTCCCCTCGTCCTCTGTAGGTCAGGTTTGCTCTTCAAGAACACGCTCTCCACAGCCTGGTCTTCTCCTTAGGGTGAGATATATATATATATATATATATATATATATATATATATATATATATGCAGAGTTCAGTTCTATCGTAAACAGAAATCTATTTGTTTCTGTTGCTCACAGAAGCATATTTTAAGGTAAAGACAGGCAGGCCCATCTCATCCTTCTCTGGATACCTTCCCCTGTTGCATAATGAAATATTAGTGCTCCAGATTGGAGCTTATGGAGAAAGGTTTTAGTATTTGTTTTTTTAATGCAGAGTTTTTTCTTCTTCTGGAAGCCAACTTGCAATGTGCCGATGACAGCCGGAATCTGATATCACTTTATGTATAAGTAATAAGAAACCTTGTTAGTGAATGGTGAAGATGTGTATTGGGACAATAATACCAGTGAGATCCAATGTGCATTGGTGCTAATGTGCATTTGGTGTCCAGTGCGTATTGGTGCCAATGTGCTTCAGTCCCATCCAGGCCTGTAGCAAGGGGGGGGGGGTTTAGGGGTTCAACCCCCCCCCGAAATTTTTCAAGTTATAAAAAAAATCTCGTTTACTCATGAATTTTAACTGGTTAACCAAATCCCCATGCTAAGTCTATGAGATGCAAAACATTAAGAGTCCCTCCAGGCACTATCTGGAGGCACCCAAGCAGATATTGACAGGTTTGTAGCGGGGAGTGGTATGTGCTAGGGGTTCAACCCCCCCCCCCGAAATTTTCAAAACCCCTCCCGAATTTTTTTTCTGGCTACGGCCCTGGTCCCATCATACATCAATTCCGTTGTGTAACACTCCTTTCAACAGTTTTACTATGTAATAATGTAACAGCTGCCCTCTACTGAATACTACTGCCCAATTCTAATTATTATTGTATTTATAAGTCCATTCCCATACAGGATTCTGGTCTTACTCTTGCAAGCAATCTCATATTGAAAAATACATTTGGATGGAAATTCTTTTAAAAAAAACACCATGAAACTCTCAGTATCATGTAACCTAAGTGGTTAAACAAAGCTCTAGCCCTCTCTGATCTTTTTTGCTCAGTCAAATCTATAATTTGGATATGGAAGGCTGGGTGGGGTTTTCTCCACCGTGATACAAAACATAAGAACTTTTGTGGTTTGACCAATGAGAAGGAGCATCTCTCTTTAAAGGAAAAGGCCTGGCACTTGCATTTTCTTCAATAGGTGTGTTATTTACTGATGTGGAGGCTTACGTTCGAATCCAAAATGGGACTTGCAGACTCGGCTGCTTTGCTTGGCAGCCGGCCACTTGTTATGCTTTCCTCCCATGATGCCTCCAAGAGCTCAGAGCTGTAAACAAGGGCTGGGTTTACAGCGAAATCCAGAAAATCCTAATTGGCATTTCTGGTTCTGCATGTTCTGAGAGCATTAAGGGTTTGCATTGACAGCTTGATTATTATTGCCATGAAAGGCGTACATTGAAAAAAGCAAATATTTACACAAGATTTTAAAAACCACCAGATAAAAGAACTAAACAACAATAATCAGGAAACCACAGATTAAAATCTTGTAAACACAGGACTTGTGGCAGCCTATAAGTCCTGTTTCATGATAGAAGAGCCATAGGAAGCTATGCCCATCATAAGTTGCCCATCAGTTGATTGAGCAGTCAGAGAGAGGGTCAAAGTCTTTTTCTTTATGGTGAGATGTATTGCATTCGTTTTTCCAAATAGCCATTTATACACAGTTAACAAAGCCTTTGACATTTTTTTCAACGTATTTTGTACTTTCCCACCCTCTCTCCTCATCTGCTGTCTAGAAGGAAGGTTTTTAAGCATCATCAGCACTAAGGGGATGGAGAAATACAGACTTTCAGGGTTGAGTTCCAGCAAGGTGCCTAAAGTGAATATAGTGGGTCCTTGCTATTCGTTGGGGTTTAGTTTCCCGCAGATACCAAAACCTATGGATTCCCAAGTCCCATTTTATACAGCAGCATGGTAAAATGATGCCCCTGATGTAAAAAAGCAAAAGCAAGCTGGGGAAGCTGTTTTTGAATATTTTCAAGATATGAATGGGCCGGGCTGTGGCGCCGCTGGTTAGTACCCAGCTGCAATAAATCACTATGACCAAGAGGTCATGAGTTCGAGGCCAGCCCGTGTTGGAGTGAGCACCCGACCATTAAAAATAGCCCTGCTCATTGTTGACATAAGCAACCCGAAAGATAATTGCATCTATCAAGTAGGAAATTTAGGTACCGCTTGGGCCCCTGGTGGCACAGTGTGTTAAAGCGCTGAGCTGCTGAACTTGTGAACTGAAAGGTGCCAGGTTCAAATTCCGGGAGCGGAATGAGTGCCCGCTGTTAGCCCCAGCTCCTGCCAACCTAGTTCGAAAACATGCAAATGTGAGTAGATCAATAGGTACCGCTCTGGTGGGAAGGTAACGGCGCTCCATGCAGTCATGCCGGCCACATGACCTGGAGTTGTCTATGGACAATGACGGCTCTTCGGCTTAGAAATGGAGATGAGCACCAACCCCCAGAGTCGGTCACGACTGGACTTAACGTCAGGGGAAAACCTTTACCTATGCAAGGAGGCTAATTTAACTAATTTACGACACCATAAAAATTGTCCAGCAGCATTTGGAATGAGGAAGTATCCATCAAGGACTCAGTGTCACAGTGGATTATGATGTGGCTGCTCCCCCTGTGGCCAGAAATGAGGATACCCTCAGTAAGCTGGAAGCTGGAGAAAGTTAAATTGCCTCTGTGTAGCTGTCTGTCTCTATGTTCATATGGCATTGAATGTTTGCCTTGTATGTGTACAATATTATCCGCCCTGAGTCCCCTTCGGGGTGAGAAGGGCGGAATATAAATTCTGTAATGAAATAAATAAATAAATAAGAATCTGTGGATCCAGAATCCGTAAGTATGGAGGACCTACTGCAATGTGATAAAGCTTCAGTAAGAAGACGAGAGACTGATACATTTTAAAAGCAAAAAAAGCAAAAGTGGGATTCATCAGTGTTGTCCCTTTGAGATCAGGACTCCCCAACATAAAGATCCTCCTGCAGCCTTATTAATGCAACACTGAGGATATTGTCATGGATGATAGGAGGTCTCCTTTGGGTTGCTATAACTTCAGCACTGTCACAAACGAAGCAAAGACCCATTTTGCTGTGTCAGAAAAAGGTCACACACTTGAGATAAGCAACTCTAAACTAAACTGTAGCTGTTCCATACTAGATCAAATTGTTTTTCCCCCTTCGGAGGCATTACAGACTGTTGTACAGTCATGCAGTTTGAATGTAACTAAAGCATGTCCTGTCCTGTCATACTCAGACCTACCTTGTTAAAGGCATCCGGGCATTGTGAAAACACAGGTGGCTAAGAATTACATTATGTAACAAAATTTGAAAAAAAAAATCATGTTCCTGGTTTGAAAGTGTTATTTCTGAGGTACTTACTTTCAAATTAGTTATTCTACTCCAGAAATTTTGTTTATGTGGCTGCTACAAACTATGTTGAATTGCTAGAGATATTCATTGAAAAACTATAGCAGAATGTGTTGCAGGGTGTCCCACAAAAACATAGTTCCCCATGTTTTTAATGATAGAACCAATTAGAAAATGACATTTATAATCCAAGAATGAAAATCGTATTACATAGTATTATGGGAAGAAAAGCAAGGGGCCTGAGGCTGTTAGGAATGGTAGGAGTTGAAGTCCAAAACACCTGAAGGGCCAAAGTTTGCTAATGCCTGGGCTGTAATCTATGTTCCAGTTTTCTGTAGTTTATAAACATTGATTTCCCCCTTCATTTTTGGAATGAGAAAGAATTTTGGTGTTTTATAAAGTGGAATGTAGGGATCCGTAAGCAGATGAATTCATCCACCCAGTATGGATTATTTCATGTGTTTGTTTTTGAAGAATTTTGGAGAACATGCTGTATTTTAAAAATGTTTAGGATGGAAAAAAATGATTCCAAGTTTCACTGAAGGAGATTGTGAAACTGGCATATACCCTTGGCTGTAGTCAGCAAAACCAAATTAAAGTATATGCCTCCCAAGCAGTATCTTCTCAAGCTCACCTGCATCATGGGAACCTTTTTCATATGATGCTGGGTATTTGCCAGATGATTCCTAATATTGTGAAATCCAGTTGCATAGATCCTAATGCTTCACATGTGAAATTAGAGAAAGACTTCCAAATCCATTCCCTTCCCTGTTACTGCAATCTGTCTGATATGATGGATTACTGCCAGAGCAGCTCCACCCATTTTTACATATCGTTGAAGGCTATACATAATATGAGGCCCCCGGTGGCACAGCGAGTTAACCGTTGAGCTGCTGAACTTGCTGATTGAGAGGTTGGCGGTTCGAATCTGGGGAGCAGAATGAGCTCCTGTTGTTAACCCCAGCTTCTGCCAATCTAGCAGTTCAAAAACATGAAATGTGAGTAGATCAATAGGTACCACTCTGGTCAGGGCCGTAGCCAGAAAAAATTTCGGGAGGGGTTTTGAAAATTTCGGGGGGGGGGGGGTTGAACCCCTAGCACACACACCTCCCCGCTACAAACCTGTCAATATCTGCTTGAGATAGTGCCTGGAGGGACTCTTAATGTTTTGCATCTCATAGACTTAGCATGGGGATTTGGTTAACCAGTTAAAATTCATGAGTAAACCAGATTTTTTACAACCTGAAAAATTTGGGGGGGGGGGTGTTGAACCCCTAAAACCACCCCCTCGCTACAGGCCTGGCTCTGGTACATGCAGTCATGCCGGCCACATGACCTTGGAGGTGTCTGTGGACAATGTTGGCTCTTCGGCTTAGAAATGGAGATGAACACCAACCCCCCAGAGTCAGACACAACTAAACGTAATGTCAAGGGAAAACCTTTACCTACCTATACACAATATATTACATTATACTCACTTAATGTTCAACGTTCTGTTGTACTGCTCCTGTTTTCAAAGCTAGGGTGCTTGTTCTTGAGACTGCACATGTGAAATTATTTAGTTTGCAAATGTGGAGACATATATGGCAGGAGGTACATGGAGGCGAAAGCATGTACATCAATCCTAGGAATGCCACCGAAAAGTAGCAGATGGAGGAAAGGAAAGAGCAAGTCGCTTCCTCTGTGTTGCTTGCATTGTTACCTTGCAGATCTTTAACATTGTTTCTACTTTGCTTTCTAAGCCTTATTTTTTTCCTTCTGGAACATCTTTCTCTTGCTTTTTCTGGGCAACGTCTGAGCAGCAAGGCAGGTGACGCTGTTAGGAAAGAAGAGCATTAGTGAAATGCAGCACAGCATATCCATGAGACTAGTATCCATGGTTTCATCCATCCACATCTGACAAACAACCTTTTATTTGCAGAGCATAGGTCATCCTCTTGTTTAATATTCATTGCAAAATATAGCACCTTTTTCATTTCTAAAATTTCCTCAATACATACAGAAGAACAATTGCATGTTCATGATGCACTCCCTCTCATGATACAAAGAATTAAGCATAGGCAACACAATATGAAACAAAGAGCCCACCATTTGATTGTTTACAGTTATATCAACCAATTGGCTTGTTGATCAATGAGCTTTATGCTATATTCTGCTGCTGGAGCTGTGATAACTGTGATAAATCATGTAGGACCAAGGCCCCAAGTAATAGCTTTCTCTGCCACCAAAATGTGCCTGATCCTGAGATCGGGGCCAGATTTACCTCCACCACACATACATGCAAGACCTGTTATTAATACACATGGAGCACTGTTAATCCCCCAGCCACCCCCAGAGTTGTAACAATGCAAGAAGCAGACACAGTAAATATACACATACAATACAATAACAAACCATGATGCAAGGAAGGTAGGTGAGATGGTGATCCATAAGTGATTGCTGATTGGGTTGCTGTGAGTTTTCTGGGCTGTATGGCCATGTTCCAGAAGCATTCTCTCCTGAAGTTTTGCCCACATCTATGGCAGGCATCCTCAGGGGTTGTGATTGCTGATTGTTCACTTGAGCAGTCACATGCCACTGCAGGGAGGAAATGGAAACCATTATGCTCTGGACTGCCCAGTTTGGCAACTCTTGAGTCATGCAAGGTTGTTTTAGAAATTCTATTATTGCCTGTTTGCAGAGATGTATTTTACACTGTCTTCTTTTTTCTTATTTGTCTTCAGTTTTAATGAGATTTTTTCACTCTTTTGTTTTTCAGAACAGTCAACATGGGAAAGTACCTGGTGCTTTGCTCAATAGCGATCCTCTTTATTCTGCTTCAGACAGAAGTTAGCATGTCCCTTTCCAGAAGAGGAAGCAGCAGACCCAGTGGTGGCGGTAACAGGGGGAGTCACCACAAGCCCAGCCGGCCTGCACATCAGCCTAGTAAACCCAGCAGGCCAGTCCATCAACCTAGCAAACCGAGCAGGCCTGTGCATCAACCTAGCAAGCCAAGCAGGCCTGTGCTTCAACCTAGTAAACCTGGCAATCCTGTACACAAACCTATAAAACCTGTACAAAACCCTGTAAAACCTGTACAGGAAGTACCGGTCCAGTCTGCACGACAACCAGTCCAGCCTGTGCAAAATCCCATGGTGCCACAAAACAAACCCGCAAATAACCCTCCACCATATAACCCTGCATACCAGCCACATAATCCTGCCAACCCTGCACAAAACCCTGCATACCCGCCACATAATCCTGCCAACCCTGCACAAAACCCTGCATACCCTCCACATAATCCTGCCAACCCTGCATACCCTCCTCATAATCCTGCCAACCCCGCACAAAACCCTGCATACCCTCCACATAATCCTGCTAACCCTGCATACCCTCCTCATAATCCTGCCAACCCTGCATACCCTCCTCATAATCCTGCCAACCCTGCATACCCTCCTCATAATCCTGCCAACCCCGCACAAAACCCTGCCTACCCTCCACATAATCCTGCCAACCCTGCATACCCTCCACATAATCCTGCCAACCCTGCACAAAATCCTGCTTATCCACATAATCCTGCCAACCCTGCGTACCCACCGCAACATCCTGCCAACCCCGCACAAAACCCTGCTTACCCACCACATAATCCTGGCTACCCTCAACACAACCCTGCCTACCCAGCCCCAAATCCTGGCTACCCCCATAACCCTAATTACCCACAAAACCCTAGCTATCCCCACCCTAACCCTGGCTACCCACAGAATCCTAATTACCCCCAGAATCCAAAATGGGGTCACTATGATGCTAAACCATGGAAGCCAAAGCCTCCCAAGACCAATTTGAAGCATATGGCAGGAGCCGCTGCTGTGGGAGCCCTTGGTGGCTTCTTTTTAGGTCGCGCCATGTCCAACATGCACTTCAATTTTAGAAACCCCGCGGAGGAACAGTGGTGGTATGAAAATCGCAATCGCTATTCTGATCACGTCTACTATCCAAAGTATGAACAACCTGTTCCAGCGGATGTCTTTGTGAGGGACTGTTGGAACATCACAGTGAGAGAATTCATTGAGCCCAGTGGGAATGAAACAGCAGATGAGATGGAGAGCAGAGTTGTGGCCCAAGTGGTACATGAAATGTGTGTTCAACAGTACCGTAGCTATTCTGGGCAAGCAGAAGGAGGAAGCATAATCCACAATACCAACATTCAGGTGCCTAACCCAGCTAACCCTGCGATAAAGCACACACAAGGAGAAGCTGTCGCAGGTACTGCAGTGGAAAACAGTGAGATCAGCTTTGGTGGCCCAATGGGCAATATGCAGTTTCAGTTTAATGGCAGCGAGGAGCAACAGTGGTGGAATGAAAACCGCTATCGTTTAATGGGCCGTATTTTCCAGCCAAACTACAGCTATCCTGTTCCGATTGATGTTTTTGTGAATGACTGCGTGAATGCCACGATGGGCGAGTACATGAAGCTGAGCAGAAATGAAACGGCCATTGAGACAGAAACCAGAGTTCTGAAACGACTGGTACCCGAAATGTGCACGAAGCTATACCATAACTACTCCAGAAATAGTGAAAAAGAAATGGCTTACAACAGCAACGAGAAGCTGGAAGAATCGATTATACCTGTCAAACTTGCACTAGAGGACAGGGCTTCAGCACCTGCCAACCCCCCCGCAGGAAACAGTGCAATGTCTATGCATTTTCATTTTACAGATGCCGTCCTCCTCCCTTCCATGCTCTTGGGCACCGTGTTATCCACACGTTTCCTGATACCTTGAGGCAAATCATTCCCATAAGCTTGTATTTGTTGATGTAGCAAATGTCCAGAAGACAAATCCATATAATTTTGTAGTTTTGTCGAGAATGCACTCTTACATCTTGTTTATTGAAGTGTCTTTAAGAACTGTGTAAATGATCTCAAGCTGCTATCTACACTTTTTCATCTAGGGCTATCTTTGCTGTTTCAGAACAGTTTCTAAGTAAAGATGTTAACAAGTTAGTTTGAATATTTCCACACTCTTGCCATAACCTCATCACACTAGAGCATGAAACCACTTTAAATCCGGCTTCTGCCTCCTGCAGAATTCTGGGATTTGTAGTTTGGTGAAGCTCAGAACCTGTCTGGCCGAGCTGTTTAAAGCCCCCTCCCTAAAGTGGAGTTCAAGTGGATCCAAGCTCTAGTGTGATAAGGAGGGTGCATTTATACTTTTTGGTGCAACTTTAAGAACCATAGCTCAATATTATGGAGCCGTACTGGTGCCTCACCATGATTCCTTAGCACTGCGTTATGGCAGCTAAAGTGGTATCAAGCTGCATTAATTCTACAGTGCAGACGCAGCCTTTGTCTGAATACTAACCATACTGGAAATATTAGAAAACATCTTATTTGACAGCCTATACCCATTGACACAGGACTGCATGTTTTATTTTGTAATATGGCATTTTACATTGAATAAAGTCTGTTTTAGGGAGAAAGGAGCAATCCTCCCTCTTAATCTTTGCTGAAAGAACATCCTCCAACAGTCTAGATTTAGTAGGGACCGTTCTGATTACTCCTCCGTTGTCCTGCATTTTGTATCTGCTTTCAAAATGTCCCCATTCCTACTTCAATTCCTACAAAGTGAGTTCAAGGAGCAAAGTTTGCACTGAATTAACTTAACACAGGGGAGAACAAAGGAGGATGCCGAATCTTGCCTTTCCCAGTAGACTTAGGCAAAAGCAAACCGCTGCAGTGATGTCTCACTTGTGTGTCGTTCCATAATCTCATGTTGCTTAGCTACTTGTTCTGTCTGTGAAATGTTGGAGTGTATGTGGAAGTGGTTTATGGTGTTACATAACTTAGGGGAAGACCGGAAACGCAAGCATCTTATGCTTCCTGCTGTCCAAAATACAACTCCACGTGACGTTTCCATACCCATTTCTTCAGTGAGTCACATGAGTCTCATCACAATGGAAGAAAATGGGGCATAAAAGTTACACTTCAGGCGTTGTGGAAAGATGCCATGAACCCCTTTGGTGTTGTAAATCGAGTTGAGGGTCTGATTCATTCCTGAAGGGAATGAAAACAAAACATTAATGGAACAAGGACAAGGAAATGCAAGTTTCCTCTTATAGCAATGTGAAACATCCTTTGGATGTTTCTTGTTTGAAGAAAAGTTCATACAGAGATCCATTTTCCAGGCAAAACATTATTCAAATTTCGGTATGGTGGCAAAGCAAAAGATGCCTGTTTCAAAAAGACAGCATTTTAGAGGCTTCACAAAGGTGGCTGTTTGGAGAGATGAAGGACGCTCTGTGTTTTCTGCTTTTGCCACAGGGCTTATGGGGATGCGGTTCACTAAAATACTCCCCAAAGAGCCCTAGGAATATTTAGAGGAATGTGCTTCTTGCATGGTACACTTCACTGTAGTACTTTCACATATGGATTGTGAAAATCAGTTTTCTGTGAAACCCAATCCTTGCTTCTGGCAGTTTATGTCCATTCTGCAAGATCATGAGTCCTTTCTATCTTGTTGAGTCAGTCTTTTTTTGTGCTGAGGAAGTGGACCAGGATGGAAATTCTCTTCAATTAGTTAGCTCTAGATGCATAATTGGTGAGGTTCAGGGTGCTCTCTGGTTGTAGGTTGAACTACAACTCCCACTATGGTGAGTCAGTTCCCTCAAACCCCTTTACTAGGTTGAGTTACTCATGGGGGTTCTGTGGGCTAAGTTTGGACCAGGTCCATCATTGGTGGGGGTTGCAGTTTCTCCGGTTGTGGGTGAACTACAACTCCCAGAAAGGAAGGTCAGTTTTCCCCAAACCCCTCCAGTAATCAAATTTTGGCACATTAGGTATGTGTGCCATGATTGATCCAGATCTATCAGTGTTTGGGTTCATAGTGCGCTTTGGATGTAGGTGAACTACAACTCCTATAAGTCCCTCCAAAGACCACCAATAATTTTTGTTGGTCATGGGGTTCTGTGTGCCAAGTTAGTCCCAGGTCCATTGTTGGTGTTCAGAATGCTCTTAGATTGCAAGTGAACTATACATTCCAATACCTACAAACCTCCCCAAATCTCTCTAGTATGTTCAGGTGCTGATAAATTCCTTTGTTTGCTGTGGGCTATAGAAAATAACAGGAAAGGGTTATGGGAGAGGCAGTGGGCGGAGTCATGCAAATTCCACACCAATGGAGAGAGTAAGGAACACTGGGATGTCTGTGGTGGAGGAAAAACAGAAAATCTAGGATGAAATTGTCCCCATACGAAAGTCTTCACTTCAGTGGTTGTCAGTATGGTGTTTGTGGAGGACATTGGCAGGACTTTTGTGCATGTTCATGGCGCTCACTATAACCTGCAATGTCATTGGAGGGAGGACCATTGATGTCTCCTGAGTAGTGGGAGCTATAGCTCTTTGAAGAGGCAGGAGCTTGCCTGTGTAAGTGGACACCCCAGCCACACACATGCATACATATTTTCACTTTTATTATATGTACAGTAGAGTCTCACTTATCCAACATAAACGGGCCGGCAGAACGTTGGATAAGCGAATATGTTGGATAATAAGGAGAGATTAAGAAAAAGCCTATTAAACATCCAATTAGGTTATGATTTTACAAATTAAGCACCAAAACATCATGTTATACAACAAATTTAACAGAAAAAGTAGTTCAATACGCAGTAATGTTATGTTGTAATTACTGTATTTACAAAATTAGCACCAAAATATCACGTTATATTGAAAACATTGACTACAAAAATGCGTTGGATAATCCAGAACATTGGATAAGCGAGTGTTGGGAAAATCTCTAAAGGGAAAATATTGCTTTTCAGATATGCATGGTTACAGAGGCCTATGTAATTGGGAATTATTGCAAAACTATTTGGAGTTTTGCAGCTATATTCAGATGAATGTAGCTGCAGTTCCCCGAATCCAATTATTCTGGCAAACTTGGAAAGGTCATGGCTACAGAGAAAGGGTTGCAGAGTCCCTTGGACACTGAACAGGGTTTCATTGTATATCTTATGTTTGAGTGTCCAACTGATGAACTTCAGCATTCTAGTATTGTAGCACAGCATTATAGAAAAAACAATAACATGCACATCCGTTTTATTCTTAATAAAAAGTGATTTCCTCCCATCAAAATCTCTCTTGTTTTCTAGCTCTGACCATAATGACCTATGATATTTCTATTTTTCAGAGGTGGGCAGTCATTAATCTCCAT
This sequence comes from Anolis carolinensis, assembly GCF_035594765.1. Lineage (NCBI taxonomy): Eukaryota > Metazoa > Chordata > Lepidosauria > Squamata > Anolidae > Anolis > Anolis carolinensis. The sequence continues at coordinate 12,014,578 of NW_026943819.1, read as the reverse complement.
ACAAATGAACTACACTGGCCCCAAATATGTCCTGCCGTGTACAAGAACTGACTGGGTTGTGGTATAGATGCAACCTAAGAGTCACTGGCAGGGTTTCGTCCTGGGCCCGGTTCTGTTCAACATCTTTATTAATGACTTAGTCGAAGGGTTAGAAGGCACGATCATCAAGTTTGCAGATGAGACCAAACTGGGAGGGATAGCTAACACTCCAGAAGACAGGAGCAGAATTCAAAACTATCTTAACAGATTAGAGAGATGGGCCAAAACTAACAAAATGAAGTTCAACAGGGACAAGATACTCCACTTAGGAAGAAAAAATGAAATGCAAAGAGACAGAATGGGGGACGCCTGGCTCAACAGCAGGACGTGTGAAAAAGACCTTGGAGTTGTCACTGACAAGCTAAATATGAGCCAACAATGTGATGCGACAGCTAAAAAAGCCAATGGGATTCTGGCCTGCATAAATAGGACTCGAGTGTCCAGATCCAGGGAAGTCATGCTCCCCCTCTATTCTGCCTTGGTCAGACCACACCTGGAATCACACTGTGTCCAATTCTGGGCACCACAGTTGAAGGGAGATGTTGACAAGCTGGAAAGCGTCCAGAGGAGGGCGACTAAAATGATCAAAGGTCTGGAGAACAAGCCCTCTGAGGAGCGGCTTAAAGAACTGGGCATGTTTAGCCTGCAGAAAAGCAGGCTGAGAGGAGACATGATAGCCATGTACAAATATGTGAGGGGAAGTCATAGGGAGGAGGGAGCAAGCTTGTTTTCTGCTGCCCTTCAGACTAGGATGCGGAACAATGGCTTCAAACTACAGGAAAGGAGATTCCACTGAACATCAGGAAGAACTTCCTCACTGAGAGGGCTGTTCGACAGTGGAACTCTCTGCCCCGGACTGTGGTGGAGGCTCCTTCTTTGGAGGCTTTTAAGCAGAGGCTGGATGGCCATCTGTCGAGGGTGCTTTGAATGACTGGATGGCCCATGAGGTCTCTTCCAACTCTATTATTCTATGATTCTATGACTCTATGAATGTGAATGGCACTTTTCCCGTAATGCGGAGTACCAAGAATATGTCACCAGTACCATTAAAAGTTATATGGCTAAAAACAAATTTCCACAGACAAACATATTTTTATCACATTTTATTTATTTATTTACTAGATATCAAACATATATATATATATATATATATATATATATATATATATATACATTGGAAACTCAATATTAAGCACATGCAAAATTACAAAGTTAGCCAGTATTTCCAGGACAGCATTTGTATCACTGCAGAGCCCTCGTGGTACATTTTCTTTCGCTTGTACCATATTTAAAGCTGGTTTGAATCACAATCATTTAGCAAAATGTACAGCATATATTAAGATACATACTCGGAAAGGTACCTGTATGTGCTTTGCATTTTAATTTCACTTACAAATCTATATTCCATACAATGCAGTGTCGCCGTCAGCAAGTACGAAAATACAGACAAGCCTTTATTAATACAACTTTGTCCTGACTCTTTATAATGACAACAGGCCATAAGCGGTAAGACAGACGGAATAGGTACAGTCCAACACGTAGGTCGCATCTATCAGTTCAAGGGCTGGCTATTACCCACCTCAACACAAATAGCCCACTTATATACAAAATAGAAAATAAACAAGTTCAGTGAATAATTTGAATATTAAGCTAGTTATACTGTTCGAATTCACAGTAATCACAAACAATGTTGTACGGATATTGTACAACCACTTTGAAATAGTATCAGCGCCGTATATTCTTGTGCCGAGTTGAACATGAATCAGCCGCACCATGACTTTGTAAGTACCTTGAAATGTGTTTTTAATCTGTGATGGTTAATGGCTATATTTGTAGCATATGTTGATGTACCATATATACTCGAATATAAGCCAACCTGAATATAAGCTGAGGCACCTAATTTTATCACAAAACTGGGAATACCTATTGACTCGAGTATAAGACGAGGGTGGGAAATGGAGCAGCTACTGGCAAATTTCAAAAATAAAAATAAATATAGATATTAATAAAATTACATTATTTGAGGCATCAATAGGTTAAATGTTTTTGAATGTTTACATAAAATTGTAATTTATGAAAATAATAATAAGACTTTAATAAGATAAGACTGTCTAAGTCTTATTACCTATATACTTGAGTATAAACGACCAGAACATAAGCCAGCCAGGATCCTCACTGGAGTATAAGCCAAGGGGAGCTTTTTCAGCCCTAAAAAAGGGCTGAAAAACTAGGCTTATACTTGAGTATATACAGTATATAATAATTTCAGACCAGTAGAGTAAGGCTGATACCAGTCATGGTAGGAGCCCCCAGATGGCGTAGTGGACTAAGTGACTTGAAGGTTGGATTGCTGACCTGAAAGCTGCCAGGTTCGAATCCCACCCGGGGAGAGTGCAGATGAGCTCCCTCTATCAGCTCCAGCTCCATGCGGCGGGGACATGAGAAAAGCCTTCCACAAGGATGGTAAAAACATCAAAACATCCAGGTGTCCCATGGGCAACGTCCTTTTAGACGGCCAATTCTCTCACACCAGAAGCGACTCAAGTTGCTCCTGACATGAAAAAACAAAACAAAAAAAAAACAAAACAAAACAAAAAAAACAGTAGTGGTGCGCCTGATTCATGTTCAACTTGGCACAAGAATACACGGGGCCGATACTATTTCAAAGTACAAAATCCATACAACATTGTTTGTGATTACTGTGAATTTGAACAGTATAACTAGTTTAATATTCATATTATTCACTGAACATGTTTATTTTCTATTTTGTATATAAGTGGGCTATTTGTGTTGAGTTTACCTACCCAGGAACCCATTCATATTGTATTACCCACCTCATCCCACCATGGTTGGGATGTCTGGGGGGTGGGATGAAACCAGTAATGCCATTGTAGCATTATCCATGAAGCACCAAAGAGCTCCTGGTTGCTGCTGGGCACTATTGCCAATGACACAAAGGTGCCCGTGCGACTTGGAGAAGGAGGGAAGGGGAACAGCTAGGTGATCCCATGATCTCCCCAAGGCATACGGCTACCTTTGATGACATTGGCAAGGGTGCTGAGAGATAAAGAGTTCTGCGAGTGCTGCTATGTATGGTTACCAAAAACAAACATAGATAAGAGCCACCCCTTTCCCCCCATGCCATGGGGCACAGGGAAAGTGGGATGGTGACAGTGACCCAACTGTTCACACCACACTGAAGTCTAAGGCTGCTCTGGAGCTTTGGAAAAGCTCCGCAGCATTCTCTGACTATTCCCAATGCATTAGGCAACGTTGCCCTGTATTGGGGGGAAAGATGACCTCCTGTTTAATGTAAATACTATAGAGAAGATCCTCTCTTACTTCAGGGTATATTCCCTGTGTAGATGCACCTAACGTCTTCCTTTAGAATATCTGCCTTAAGAGCTCACATATACCATGTTCAAATCAGATAAACGATTGAAATGGATAAATTCTACTAGCGATGGATGCATTCCTGACAGCCCAATGCCAAGGCCTGCTCTGTAAATCAAAATGCACAAAATGAAGCACAGCAAGTGTGAGGCATGCAAAAACAGGTGAGGATATGATATAGGAGCAGGAAGCCGTATGGCTGTATGGCTCCCCACCTAAACCGATGCCGTCTATCAACAGGACCTTACACATGCCGACTTGAAAGCAACTTTTTTGAACTCAAGATAATTTTGCATATGTGTTTAGGATTCCAGTTCACATTGCTCACATCATTATTCTAGAAATGCTTAACAAATACTATGCTTACTATGTTGAAGACAAAGGGAGTGTTTCATGTTGCTTATCTGTTCTTATGTCAATATTGCAAGGACCAGTTTAGATGTTTTTGGCCACTTATGCAGAATTTGATTCCCCAAAGATTCAAGGGCTCTTCTGAATGTCAAATTACTATCTGTAAGTCCTATTTGTTCATGAATAGATGCAATATTTGGATGATTAAGAGTCAGTTGCAGACTCCTATAGGGACCAAGGACAGAAAGCACAAGTCATTACTCCATACTTCCCATTGTAAACTGGAAACCATTCTTAGTGAAAGTTGACGACAACAAAGCCAGTCTTCGGTAGTATGAGGAAATGGCTTACTCTTCCGAGAAGTAATAGGAGCAGGAGTAGCCAGAGAAAATGCAGAAATATGTGGAATCATATACATATTTTTGCATGAAGTTAAGCTCAATGATCTATTAAGACGGATGCCACTTGATGGATGGCCAGCTCCCTGCATTGTAACAAAAAATAACCCTTCATCTTCTTCCCTTATAAAATTATTTTGTACCACTACAAACAGAAACAGGGATAGCTATAAAAGAAGTGTGTGAGGAGGAAGCCTGTGTTATCCATTAATACACAGCAGGTGTGACAGCTCTTGAAGACACGCTACCCAAGAGGTGCAATATGAAGACTGTACTCTTCCACAAAACTGTAGCTTTATGTAGATCTCTTTCCTTCTCCACCACTGGGATGTTAGCGAGGTGGAGGCTCAAGGAGGGCAACCTCAGTGTATCAAGAAACACAGGGCTAATGTGATGGTAAAGACCAGAGAAGGGTTGGCAAGAAGGCTGAGAGCTACTCCTGAGAGCAACCGGTATTGTTCTGTGCACATTTCACGCACCACAAGTGGCACCACTCTCATTTCCACTTCATCCGCGGTCTGATTCCCAGTGGGCTGGATGTACTCCGTCACCGTGACATTCACACAGTCTCTCACGAAGACTTCCCTCGAAACAGAAGGGTTGTAGGGAGGATGGTATACTTGGTCAGAGTAACGGTCACGGTTTTGATACCACCAGCGTTCATCATACTGGTTGGGAAAACCAAACTGCATGTTGGACATGGATCTGCCCAAGAGGTAGCCACCAAGGGCTCCGACTGCAGCTCCCCCGACAGCTGCTCCTGCCACGTGCTTCAGGTTGGTCTTGGGTGGTTTGGGCTTCCATGGCTTGCCACCATATGGATTGCTTCCATAGCCTCCACCATACCCCCCACCGTAGCCTCCTCCATAGCCCCCACCGTAGCCAGGTTGTTGGGGGTAGCCAGGATTGCGTTGGGGATAACCAGGTTGTTGAGGATAGCCAGGTTGTTGAGGATAGCCGGGGTTGCGGGGATAGCCAGGCTGTTGGGGGTAGCCGGGTTGTCGCTGCCCCCCTGTATTCCAGCCACCACCACTGGGTTTGGGCTTCTTTTTAGCAAGGGAAACATTAGCCTGTATCAACAGAAGAAAAATGGCAAGCCAGCAAGTCATCTGGTGCTTCCCCATCGTGACTGTTCTGTAAAATAAAAACAAAGATGCAATCTTGTTCAATACGTTTTCTTTAAATGGCATGCAACTATACTGTATACTGAGCAAACACGTGCTAGCATTAACAATGTGAATATTAAACCATGTATTGGACTGAGATTAAAAATGGCATAGCCCAATCGTAAGATGAAACGAAATCCCACCACAACTGGCAACAATGTATGTATGTATGTATGTATGTGTGTATATGTATGTATGTATGTATGTGTGTGTGTGTGTGTGTGTGTGTATACACACACACACACACATGTGGTTATGCAAAATACAACTCCATGGGAAGTAAGTTGTAAACAAGCACACTGCAGCACATAATTTCTGATCATGGGGTACACTTCTTAAGTATGAGCCTTAGCTTCCAATTTCCTGGCTTTGTAGATCCTGAGCGAACATGAGATAGCTTTAACCTTGGTCTTAAAACAATAAGTGATTCATGGCAGAGTGTTGTTTTGTCGTTGTTGCAGTAGTACTGGATAGCCTTTGGGGTCTCTTCCAACTCTGTGATTCTATTTTTTATACCACTGAATTCTTGTAATATCTTGCTATGTCTCGCAACTTGGTCCACTATGTTGAAAACTAGACTGTAAGGACTGGTGTTTACAGGGAAGTTAAGACATTTTGCTGATTCTGATAGAACTTTTCTATAGTTCATGATTTGAGTGCAGATGTGATTGATGCACACTTTCGTATGTATGCGTTTCAGAAGGGTAATTAAACATAGTCTGGATTTACACCTAGGAACAAAAAGTTCTGGGAATGCATTGTCGAACATGCTAGCATTCTTGAGAACACAATGGGATGTTTAAACAGAACTAGCCCTATACTCCAATGTGCTCCATGGCAATCAACCAGGTGTCTCTCCAGACTGAGATCACCGTACAAAAGGCAGCATCTGTTGAAGCATGTCACTGCTTGTATTACTTCTCGAGAACATATCTATCCGCTTTTAGAATGAACTTACAGTAGGCTCTCCACATTTGCTGGGGTTAGGGGTGCAGGACCCCTTGCAAAAGTGGGGAAAAAATGAGTAAAAGCACATTACAGATCCTTAGATCCTCCACGGTGCCTCTATTGTTATCCAGCAAAGCTGACCACAGAGCTGCACTGGAAAACTTAGAAATTCCTAGAGATATGAATTAATCAAATCTGTGAATAATCAAATCTGCAAAAGTCAAACTCGCAAGTAAAGAGGGCTAACTGTAGTGTATGGTTGTTCAACCCTCTTTTGAAAATAGGGCATGAATATAACCGCACCCTCCCACACCTCCTTAGTGAATCCATGCACCAATGCCTGATATATATACAGATATATTCCTATATATCTGTAGTGAGTAGCACAGGAGTGCCAGGCTCCAAGTGTAGGCTCTTTAAGGCAGAGATAAAAAAACTTGGTGTACTCCCAGAAGCAGCAGCGGCATAATGCAAATGTCTGCAATACTTCCAAACAAAACAAATGTTACACCGGAGAGCCATTCTTTCACTTTTGTCCAGCTGGGTTGAAACCATATTTAGTGACTTCTTCCTGGAGAGTTGCTATAGTAGGCTCTCAGTTTACTGTGGCACTCTTGGGAATTGGGGGGGGGGGGGGTGCAGATAAATGTAGTTTCTGGCCACTTGAGAGTTACTATGACAAATAGGCCTAATTCATACTATGCACCATATAACACCATATACAATAGAGTCTCTTATCCAACATAAACGGGCCGGCAGAACGTTGGATAAGCGGATATGTTGGATAATAGGGAGAAATTAAGAAAAAGCCTATTAAACATCTGTCCATTCCTGGAAGGAACACAAAAATAGGCTCACACAGCTGGTCGCTATGGAAAACTTTATTGAATCCACCTTGCCAAGATGACTGCAAAAGCTTTTACTGCCCCTCTTCCGCTCTTCCCCTCGGTATATTGGGTTGTTGCCTCCCCCCTCCCTTCTTCTCCATCCACACCTCCCTTTCCTTTTGTCCTTTCCCACGTTTGAAGACCAGACCCTGTCATAAATCTTCCTTCCCCGCCAAATGGTCTTCTTCCTCTGTCTTCTTGTAGTCAGGTGCGAAAAGAACAGCTTTGAGGATGCTGGTCTTTCTTGCATCCTGACACATCAAAATAGGTTATGATTTTACAAATTAAGCACCAAAACATCATGTTATACAACAAATTTGACAGAAAAAGTACTACATTAATGCTATGTAGTAATTACTGTATTTACGAATTTAGCACCAAAATATCACAATGCATTGAAAACATTGACTACAAAAATGCGTTGGATAATCCAGAACGTTGGATAAGTGAATGCTGGATAAGTGAGACTCTACTGTAACACCAAAACCACAATAAAACTATTTATATAAAAATACTATGCACCATACCATACCATACCATACCATACCATACCATACCATAAATTCTGCATTGACTCAGTAGTAATATTGAAATATAGTAATTAAAAACAAAAGAACTGTTCCATTATCTGGCGGAGGCCACTAGGGGGTGCTAGAGAGTGAATTATAGTCCATTTTAAGGGGGGGGGAGCTGAAGGAGGAAAACCATTTCCTCCATTTTGCTGGTTATCCCCCCTCCTTACTTTCTTTATCATAAACAAGGGTTGTTTCCACCACGGAGACATGGGTGGGTGAAATAACAGGAAAACAAGGGGAAATGATTTTCCTCCTTCAGTCCACCCTCCACCCGCATAAAATGGACTATCCTTCTCTCTCTAGTGCCCTCTAGTGGCCTCCGCCTGGATAATGACACAGGACCAAATCGAATTAAGACAAATAAAGATAAATTTAACTTAAAGTAACAATTTTACTGTATTGGAAAAACAGCTTTGTGAATGCAGTATGCAATATTAGTTAAATAGCATCAATAAATATTTCAACTTAATTTATTTATTTCGTGTCAAAAGCATTGTACATTTCAAATAATGGAAATAAATATAAAAAATTTTAAAAAAGAAAAAAAGAAATCACAAGCAACTAAATAGTTTTGGACCAAAAGCGGGCGACAGCAACCGCATTGTCTGTAGCTTTAAACAACTCCTCCTCCGTACATGAGGCAGGGCATTGTGGGCAAGCATACATATGCTGAGTTGTTTGTTCAGCTCCACAGTCACACAAGGTGGAGGATTCCTCCAGGTAGTGCCACCTTGCCAAGTTGTCTTTAGATCTGCCCACTCCACTTCTGAGTCTGTTCAGGGACTTCCAAGTTGCCCATTCTTGGTTTGCCCCTGGAGGAAGACCCTCATGGGGGGCCATCCAGTTAGCATTGCCAGGTTTAGCTGCCCAGAGGGACACCCTTGCTGCTGCTGGAGGAACATCAAGAGGAGTGGTGGTTCTCATGAAGCCCTTCCTTGATTTGAGTCTGGTGGGAGGAGGCTGATAGTCATGCAGTGGGTGGCTTTCACAATGTTCGACCTTTTTTCTCTCACCATTAGCAGCAACTTCCCGTCGCATGTCAGGAGGGGCAATGCCAGCTAACTTGTAGAGTTTATCAACAGGTGTAGGTTTAAGGCATCCCGTGATGATCCTGCATGTTTCATTCAGTGCTATGTCCACCTGCTTTGCATGGGCAGACTTGTGCCAAACAGGACAGGCATACTCTGCAGTTGAGAAAGACAAGGCCAGGGCTGATGTTCTTATTACTTGTGGGTCTGCACCCCATGCGCTGCCAGTCAGTTTCCGCAGGATGTTATTGCGTGCAGCTACTTTGTGCTTAGTGTTCATGCAGTGTTTCCTATATGTTAGTGTTCGGTCTAAGGTGACACCAAGGTATTTAGGATGGAAACAGTGTTCGAGCTCTTGGCCTTCCCAAGTAACTTTCAGTTTCCTGTTGGCTTCGCGGTTACGTAGATGGAAAGCACACACTTGTGTCTTGGCAGGGTTCGGCTTCAGGTGGTTCTCTTTGTAGTAGCTGGAGAGATCTTTCAAGGCATTGGTGAGTTGCTTTTCAACTGTTTCAAAATCTTTTGCTTGTGTTGTAAGGCCAAGGTCATCAGCATATATAAAGCTCTTTGTGAGTGGAGGTTGTGGCTGATCGTTCGTGAAGATATTAAATAAGGTCGGTGCAAAAACGCTGCCTTGGGGTAAACCATTCCTCCATCTGCTTTTCTGGCCCTGAAACTCCACATAGAAGCTGCGGTTTTCTAAGAGGGTCTGGACAGTTTTTGTAAAGTCAAAGTCCCGGGTGATATGGTAGACTTTATGCAGCATTTTTCTATGTTGCACCATGTCATAGGCTGCCGTAAGGTCCACAAAGACTGTTCCCGTGATGCAGCCTTTCTCATAGCCTTCCTCGATATGTTCAGTCAGATGAAGAATTTGACTTGTACAGTTTTTCCCTGGTCTGAAACCTGCTTGTTGTGCAATAAGCTTGGGTTCGATAACAGGTCCTAGTCGATTTAATAGCATCCTCTCATAGACTAGAAAGATGGGCCAAAACTAACAAAATGAAGTTCAACAGGGACAAATGCAAGATACTTCACTTCGGCAGAAAAAATGGAAATCAAAGATACAGAATGGGGGACGCCTGGCTTGACAGCAGTGTGTGCGAAAAAGACCTTGGAGTCCTCGTGGACAACAAGTTAAACATGAGCCAACAATGTGATGCGGCTGCTAAAAAAGCCAATGGGATTCTGGCCTGCATCAATAGGGGAATAGCGTCTAGATCCAGGGAAGTCATGCTCCCCCTCTATTCTGCCTTGGTCAGACCACACCTGGAATACTGTGTCCAATTTTGGGCACCACAGTTGAAGGGAGATGTTGACAAGCTGGAAAGCGTCCAGAGGAGGGCGACTAAAATGATTAAGGGTCTGGAGAACAAGCCCTATGAGGAGCGGCTTAAAGAGCTGGGCATGTTTAGCCTGCAAAAGAGAAGGCAGAGAGGAGACATGATAGCCATGTACAAATACGTGAGGGGAAGTCATAGGGAGGAGGGAGCAAGCTTGTTTTCTGCTGCCCTGCAGACTAGGACACGGAACAATGGCTTCAAACTACAGGAAAGGAGATTCCACCTGAACATCAGGAAGAACTTCCTCACTGTGAGAGCTGTTCGACAGTGGAACTCTCTCCCCGGGGCCGTGGTGGAGGCTCCTTCCTTGGAGGCTTTTAAGCAGAGGCTGGATGGCCATCTGTCGGGGGTGCTTTGAATGCGATTTCCTGCTTCTTAGCAGGGGGTTGGACTAGATGGCCCATGTGGTCTCTTCCAACTCTACTATTCTATGATTCTATGATTCTATGATTCTATGACTTTATATAGATGACATAAGAGGGAGATTGGTCGATAGTTCCTGGCATTGGAGGAAAGAACCTGAAAGAACTCAGAGAAGCCATCAAGCGATGTAAGACTGGTAAAGCACCTGGCCTAGATGACCTGATGATGGAGCAAATCAAACACTTGGGCCCCAAAGCTGAAAACTGGCTTTTGAAATTCTACAATCAATGCCTGGCACACAAACATTTCAACTTAATGAATTTCACAAACATAATTTTAATAATTCTAACATTGCTGCTAAATATTGATTTTATTTTATGTAAAGTATAAAAAATTGCCAGTTGCTTGAGAATTCCAGTTGCTTGAATTTTAGTTATCTGAGAGTTTACTGAATATGTAGGGCCATGGCAAAGAAAGAACCTCGCTCTATTCATTCAATGTGCCATTAAACTTAACAGGACAGAGCAGAATCTAATTAATCAATTACTTTACTATATTTTTACCCCACCCTTCTTGCCCTGAAGGGGACTCAGAGCGGCTTCCAAGTTGGCAATATTCAATGCCATATAACAACAAACAAATACAATATTAAAAAACCCCATTAAAAGTAAAAAAAAAATCAAAGCATATCAATACATTAAAATCCACTATTAAAACCACACAAATCCAAAGTCATAATCTGCATAACCACTAATGGCTTAAAGGGCCAGATACCTCCTCTTGAAATGGCTTTTTCAAAAGGCCTGAAAGCAACACCTCTCCGTAAGCAGATTGCTGAACAAACCTTCCAAGCTCAGTTTTCCTTTTCTAGGGAACGATAGTGTGTGTTGTTGCATAATGGAGGGGCGTTCCTGCAGAGGAATTATCTCTGCCTGCAAATGCATGGTACACAATGTATGGCTAAATATAAAGACACCCTTATCTGTTGTCTAAAGCATGGAGGGAACAATTTAAAGCTTTGCTGGGACAAAGCTTTCATTCCTCGGAGCGATTAAAAATCGGTCCTGTGACATGATGTGTTTTGTGACAGGCAGAAAAAAAAACCCAGCTAACAAAACAGATGTTTGCTAGTAAGCTCCCAAGGCATGTGTCTTAGTTGGGTTTTACTAACAAAGCTTTTGTGTTGTCGAAGGCTTTCATGGCCGGAATCACTGGGTTGCTGTCAGTTTTCCGGGCTATACGGCCACGTTCCAGAAGCATTCTCTCCCGGTGTTTTACTCACATCTATGGCAGACCTCTTCAGTGGTTGTGAGGTCTGTTGGAAACTAGGCAAGTGGGGTTTATATATCTGTGCAAGGAAGAATTCCCCCAGGCAGGAAGAAGCAAAGCTTTGAAGCTGCAAGGCTACTCAGTGCTAACCAATGTGGCCAATTACTCCATTCATACTTGCCTCAAGCAGATAAGAGTTCTTTCTCCCACCCTGGACCTTCCACAGATATATAAACCCCTCTTGCCTAGTTTCGAACAGACCTCACAACCTCTGAGGATGCCTGCCACAGATGTTGGTGAAACGTCAGGAGAGAATGCTTCTGGAACATGGCCATACAGCCTAGAAAACTCACAGCAACCCAACAAAGCTTTTCTTTATCAGCAATTATGCAGAAACACACACATACCGAGGAATATTTATCTACCTCAAAATACCAGCCTGGTTTATAAGAACACCACAAAATAATAAACAAAATACAATGATCTACACTACAGAATTACTTTCACTGCTGCGACTCAATGCTATGGAATCTTGGGAGTTGTCGTTTGCTGAGTGCCCGGCTCTGAGTTTGAGCAGAGAAAGCTAAAGCTAAAGAGATAACAGAGGGCTGAATTCAGAAAATGAGAAAGGAAGAGGTGCCAAGAGCCATATGGCTCAGTGGTGAGGACATGCAGAGAAAGATTAAATGATACATTCCATTAATCAGATCTATTGGACTAGGAAATGACCTTTAATTAAAATGCCCAGATTATATAAAATCAATCTACCGAGACTTCAATTTATCTGCATTTATCTAGAAGCACACTTTTAAGGAAACATGCATACCTTGCCACTACAAAACAAACAGCTCACTGCCCCCTGCAAAAAAACAACAACAATTAAAACGTGCCTTGGGTTTCTCAGAAAACAGGGCACTTCCAGACAGGAAACAATCAGAGCCAGTTAACACCTCCCAACAAAGGAGGTAAGAAGCAGTCAGGAAGCAACCAGGCTTTGAAGTTGCAAGGCTATTCAATGCTTATCAAGCTGGTCAACTGCAACATTGACACTTGCTGACAAGAGTTCTTTCTCCCACCCTGGACATTAATCCACAGATATATAAACCACACTTGCCTAGTTTCCAACAGACCTCACAACCTCTGAGGATGCCTGCCCTAGATGTGGGCGAAACGTCAGGAGAGAATGCTTCTGGAACATGGTCATACAGCCTGGAAAACTCACAGCAACCCAGTGATTCCAGCCATGAATGCCTTGACAAAATGTGCCTTTCTTACACATGAAAGCAAAAAAATGCATGCTAACTAGGCCCCATCTACACTGCCATATAAAATCTAGATTATCTAATTTGATAACCTGGTTTATATGGCAAATGTAGAAGGGGCCTAGGGACTCAGCATTCAAATATAAACTTGCAATATTTGTATTGTTGCGGGTTGAATTTGTCTCCTTATATAACCTGGTGGAAGTTGGTCCAAGAGTTGCACTGAAGGACCTAGCTAATATTAAACAAATTTATGAATAATCAAATCCACAAGAATACTATTTATTTATTTATTTATTTATTTCCTGCCTTTATCCTCCCATTTTAAACTCATAACAAAGTAGGGATTGTGTATTTCACATCTAAGCAATGAAGTCTAGTTTTCCCAATCCCTTTCCAATATTGAAATGGGGGAACATTTGGTTCTGGACTTATTTTGGTCTACACCTTCCATAATTCCCATGGATGTTAAAGGGTAAAGGACCCTGAGAGCTGCAGTTATAATACGTGAGCAGCCAAGGGCTCCCTCCTCTTCTATAGCAGCATATTACCGTATATACTCGGCTTATAATCGGGTCAAGGCCGGCAATGGAGCCTGCAGGCTATTGCTTGCAATATGTGATCTATTTCTCTCTTCTCCTCTCTTATCAGTGTGTTTTCTTTTGCAAAGCCTCCCTCGCTCTTTGCAGGTCTTTGCAAATTCTTTATACAAATAGATCCATGTACCTATGTATCTGTAGCCGTACATATACATTATTTTTATATATGAATTTACCCTCATATGTTTGCAAGTCTCTGCAAATATCTATATAAAGAGAGATGTCTGGATAGATATTCTTACCTACCTATATATAGGGCTTGCAAATATTGCAGGGGGGAAATGCACATACACACACACAGAGGGATTTGCAAACGTTTCAGGGGGAAATGCATATGTGAAATTAGTATCTATAATTATAGATCTATATCTAGCTCTGCATTGTTTGTATAAGCATTGAATGTTTGCCTGTTACTATGTTGGAAGCCAGCCTGAGTCACCATGGGGAGATAGGGTGGGATCCAAATGAAGTTTTTATTATTATTATTATTATTATTATTATTATTATTATTATTACTACTACTACTACTACTACTATGTTATTGTTGATACCATATTGTTTTTGTTGCCCCTACTTTCTCACTTATAGAGCTAGTTTATTGTTTTTCTTTGAAATATGGTAAATATACAAAAACATTTAACCTACTGATGCCTCGATTAATGAAATTTTTATAGGTATCTATTTTTATTTTGAAATTTACCCAAAGCTGCTGCATTTCCCACCTTAGGCTTATACTCAAGTCAATAAGTTTTCCCAGTTTTTTTGTGGTAAAATTAGTTGCCTCAGCTTATATTTGAGTTGGCTTATACTCAAGTATATACGGTAGTTCTGCTAAATTAATGGAGCATATTTCAGATAAAGAAGTATACAGACTAGGCTCTGTATCTCCCTTCCATCTGGACAGTTTGGTTTGAAAGACCACGTTTCAAATCCGTAATGTAAATCCATTACTTAATGGACCCATTTGATTATAGAATCATAGAATCATAGAATCATAGAATAGTAGAGTTGGAAGAGACCTCAAGGGCCATCTAGTCCAACCCCCCGCTAAGAAGCAGGAAATCGCATTCAAAGCACCCCCGACAGATGGCCATCCAGCCTCTGCTTAAAAGCCTCCAAAGAAGGAGCCTCCACCACGGCCCCGGGGAGAGAGTTCCACTGCCGAACAGCCCTCACAGTGAGGAAGTTCTTCCTGATGTTCAGGTGGAATCTCCTTTCCTGTAGTTTGAAGCCATTGTTCCGTGTCCTAGTCTGCAGGGCAGCAGAAAATAAGCTTGCTCCCTCCTCCCTATGACTTCCCCTCACATATTTGTACATGGCTATCATGTCTCCTCTCAGCCTTCTCTTCTGCAGGCTAAACATGCCCAGCTCTTTAAGCCTCTCCTCATAGGGCTTGTTCTCCAGACCCTTAATCATTTTAGTTGCCCTCCTCTGGACGCTTTCCAGCTTGTCAGCATCTCCCTTCATCTGCGGTGCCCAAAACTGGACACAGTATTCCAGGTGTGGTCTGACCAAGGCAGAATAGAGGGGGAGCATGACTTCCCTGGATCTAGACGTTATTCCCCTATTGATGCAGGCCAAAATCCCATTGGCTTTTTTAGCTGCCGCATCACATTGTAGGCTCATGTTTAACTTGTTGTCCACGAGGACTCCAAGATCTTTTTCGCACACACTGCTGTCAAGCCAGGCGTCCCCCATTCTGTATCTTTGATTTCCATTTTTTCTGCCGAAGTGAAGTATCTTGCATTTGTCCCTGTTGAACTTCATTTTGTTAGTTTCGGCCCATCTCTCTAGTCTGTCAAGATCGTTTTGAATTCTGCTCCTGTCTTCTGGAGTGTTAGCTATCCCTCCGAGTTTGGTGTCATCTGCAAACTTGATGATCGTGCCTTCTAACCCTTCGTCTAAGTCGTTAATAAAGATGTTGAACAGAACCGGGCCCAGGACGGAGCCCTGCGGCACTCCACTTGTCACTTCTTTCCATGATGAAGACGACGCATTGGTGAGCACCCTTTGGGTTCGTTCGCTTAGCCAATTACAGATCCACCTAACCGTAGTTTTGTCTAGCCCACATTTTACTAGTTTGTTTGCCAGAAGGTCGTGGGGGACTTTGTCGAAGGCCTTACTGAAATCTAGATATGCTACATCCACGGCATTCCCTGTATCGACCCAACTCGTAACTCTATCGAAAAAAGAGATCAGATTAGTCTGGCATGACTTGTTTTTGGTAAATCCGTGTTGACTATTAGCAATTACCGCATTTGTTTCTAAGTGTTTGCAGACCACTTCCTTAATGATCTTTTCCAGAATCTTGCCTGGTATTGATGTGAGGCTGACCGGACGGTAATTGTTTGGGTCGTTCTTTTTTCCCTTCTTGAAGATAGGGACCACATTCGCCCTCCTCCAATCTGCTGGGACTTCTCCTGTTCTCCAAGAACTCTCGAAGATGATTGCCAGTGGTTCTGAAATAACTTCCGCTAGTTCCTTCAATACTCTTGGATGTAGCTGATCTGGCCCTGGGGACTTGAATTCGTTTAGAGTGGCCAGGTGTTCCTGGACAACTTGTTTCCCTATTTGGGGTTGGATTTCCCCCAATCCTTCGTCCATTCCGTGTTGCTGAGGTTGAAGCTGGCTTTCTTTTTGTGAGAAGACCGAGGCAAAGAAGGCATTAAGCAGTTCTGCCTTTTCCCTATCCCCTGTCACCATCACCCCATCTACTCCTTGCAGTGGCCCTATCGCCTCCTTTTTCTTCCTTTTTCTACCAACATAAGCAAAAAACCTTTTTTGTTGTTTTTTATGTCCCTGGCAAGCCTGAGCTCATTTTGCGCTTTAGCCTTGCGAACCTTTTCCCTACAGGAGTTGGCTATACGTTTGAATTCTTCTTTGGTGATTTCTCCCCTTTTCCACTTCTTGTGCATGTCACTTTTGAGCTTTAGCTCAGTTAGAAGTTCTTTGGACATCCATTCTGGCTTCTTTGCACTTGTCTTATTTTTCTTCTTTGTTGGCACTGTTTGCATTTGCGCCTTGAGTATTTCACTTTTGAAAAACTCCCATCCATCCTTAACCCCCTTGTTTTTTAATATCGGCGTCCATGGAATGCCGCTCAGTAATTCCTTCATTTTTTGGAAGTCAGCTCTCTTAAAGTCCAGAATGCGTGTTTGACTTGTCTTAGTTTCAGCATTCCTTTGTATTGCAAACTGCAGGAGCACATGGTCACTTGCCCCTAAGGATCCAACCACTTCAACTGTATTGATCAGGTCTTCCACATTTGTTAAGATTAGATCAAGAGTTGCTGATCCCCTTGTTGCCTCTTCTACCTTCTGGACCATAAAATTATCTGCAAGGCAAGTGAGGAATTTGTTGGACTTTGTACTCTTGGCTGAGTTTGTTTTCCAGCAGATATCGGGATAATTGAAATCGCCCATGACTACTATATCTCTTCTTTGTGCCTGTTTGGTCAGCTGTTGACAGAAGGCTTCATCAAGTCCTTCATCCTGACTCGGAGGTCTGTAGTAGACACCCACGACAAGATCTTTTTGAGTCCCGGTTCCCTTGATTCTTATCCAGATGCTTTCAAGCTGGTTTCCCGGATTACAGTCTTGCATTTCTTCTGCAACGTAACTGTTTTTGACATATAAAGCTACTCCCCCTCCTCTCCCCTTTGTTCTATTTATGTGAAAGAGGTTATAGCCCTCAATGGTTAAATTCCAGTGATGGGAGTCATCCCACCAGGTTTCAGTGATGCCTATGACATCGTATGTGTGGTGCTGTGCTAGGAGTTGGAGTTCGTCTTGCTTATTTCCCATGCTCTGAGCATTAGTGTAAAGACATGTAAGCCCCTGTGACCTCCCCTCGAACTGTTTATTTGGGATTATTGTGCTCTCTGTACTTGGTCCTTGCTGTGTTTGTGCAGCCCTCCGTTTAGCCTTACGGCGGTTCCCTGTGGTCGTGGGTAATATAGTGTTCGCCAGGCTGTTGTTCCCCTCCCCCAGTGGATTTAGTTTAAAGTGCGCCTGATGAGGTTTGTGAGTCTGTGTGCAAAAAGATGTTTTCCTACTTGTGTGAGATGTACCCCATCGCTTGCCAGTAGTCCATCCTCTTGGAAGAGTAGACCATGGTCAAGGAAGCCAAAATGCTCCTCTTGACACCATTTTCTGAGCCAGTTATTGACCTGTACTATTTTTCCGGCCCTTGTAGAGCCATGTCCTACAACGGGGAGGAGGGATGAAAAGATCACATGTACATTATACAGTTTTAGCTTTGTTCCCAGAGCTCGAAAATCATTTGTGATCTTTTGAAAAGTATGCCTAGCGGTGTCATTGGTACCTACATGAATCAACATAAGGTGGGGAGGGTGATGGGGCTTTAGGAGCCTGCTGAGCCTCTGAGTGATATGGTGTATTTTTGCCCCCGGGAGGCAGCATGTTTCTCGAGCCATCCCATCCGGTCTGGAAATGATGGCTTCCGTTCCTCTAAGGAGGGAGTCACCTACTACCAAGACCTGTTTCCTTTGAGGATTGACAGGGTCCCTTTTGTGCAAGACAGTGTGTATGTCCCCTGAAGAGTGTTCCTGTTGAAGTGAATCATGTAGGTGTAAAGTGTTGTCCTCCTCCTCAACATCCCCAGTGCATTCATCAATGACAATCCATTGAGATACATCCGAGAGCCCATTACTCTCCCAAGGATGTTCCTGTTGCTCCTGGTCTATGATTGGGGATGGAGCATTTGCATGATTACATAAGTGTGACTGTGGTGATGCACTGTCCCTGTCAGGGCTATCCCCTGCGCATTGATCCAGGATGGTCCACTGAGTGGTATCTAAGAAACTGTGGTCCTCCACAAGATGTGTTTCCTGATTGTATGTTAATGATGTAAGAATTTCAAATCTGTTGTGTAAATGCAGCTGAGCAGAGGAGTTCTGTGGAGGCTGCCTGGTCCTGCGTCTCCTTCTATGGGTGACCTCCTTCCAAGCCTGAGGGTTGTCTACCTTTGAGTTGATCTCCCCATAAGGTTCCTGATCATGGTCTTGGTGGTGTTGGTGTGATGCAGGCTGCTGATCTACAGCAGCGTGTTGTGCAGTGTCCAAGAAGAGCTCGAGTGCCTGAATGTCCTTAAGGGTCTTAATACGGTGCTCGAGCTGTTGGATCCTCTGCTCCATCAGAGTCATCTGTTTGCATTTGGAGCAGATGTAGTTGTCTAGTTTTTGTGTGAAAAAGCGGAACATGCCACAGCTGGTGCATGTGATGGGAATGTTTTGCTTTTGTTGCATCTCTTGGTGAGCGTGGTGGCCAAGTGGGATCTTTGTACAGTTAAGTAATATGCACGCACTTTATGTGCAGACTGCAACAAACCACGTCTTTGTGTATTTGTTTATGTTGCTTTGTTTCCTGTATGTACTGCAAAGGATAGTTAGTAAAGGTGCCTTTTTCACACAACAGTCACACAACAGTTAGACTTTGACCACAGGAGCCAAGCCCACACTCAGTTTAAAATCTTAGCCAAATCTTAGCCAAATCCTACCTGAAGCCAGGGAGCAAAAATGTCCTCCTGCTTCCTCTGCTTCTGCGAGAACCAACTGCCCTTCTGGGATCAGGCTCTGGCAGAAACTCACACTGGCAAATAAAGCTTTCCCAGAAACTCAATTAACAGGGGACAATGCCTGCTTTCAATCAACTTAAGTACCTGGCTCTCTTTCAACACAACAGTCACACAACAGTTAGACTTTGACCACAGGAGCCAAGCCCAAACTCAGTTTAAAATCTTAGCCAAATCTTAGCCAAATCCTACCTGAAGCCAGGGAGCAAAAATGTCCTCCTGCTTCCTCTGCTTCTGCGAGAACCAACTGCCCTTCTGGGATCAGGCTCTGGCAGAAACTCACACTGGCAAATAAAGCTTTCCCAGAAACTCAATTAACAGGGGACAATGCCTGCTGTCAATCAACTTAAGTACCTGGCTCTCTTTCAACACAACAGTCACACAACAGTTAGACTTTGACCACAGGAGCCAAGCCCAAACTCAGTTTAAAATCTTAGCCAAATCTTAGCCAAATCCTACCTGAAGCCAGGGAGCAAAAATGTCCTCCTGCTTCCTCTGCTTCTGCGAGAATAGATTCAACGCTTGTTTTCAAACAAAGCTTATCTGTGGCAGCAGGAGAGTGTTCTAGCAAATGCAAAGGGATGTTCTCTAGAGAAGCCTTGTGTAATAAACATGGAGAGCGGCCCCCATTTATTGAGTTCCTAAGGATGGAGAGTACAATGAAAAGTTTGGAATTGAGTGTCATATTAATCTTGCAGTTCCTAGCTTCTCTTGCCGAGAGAAATGGAAAAGCATGATGGAAAGCAAAGGCTTTGCATGAGCATGTCATCCCTGGATGGGCATGCAATGAATCCAGGTTCCCACTAAATATATCATAACAAGAACATGTGGTGGCCCATTTGGATTTTATGTTATTATATAATTTTGTTTGACTACATGTAGTTTAATTTACTGATGTTAGGCTTTAATTTGATGTTAGGGTTTAATGTTATTTTTATATGCGGGGTTTCTCTGGGATTTTATGTTTACAGAGACATCGAATGTTTGCCATTGTATGTTGGAATCCGCTCTGAGTCCCCTCGGGGAGATAATAATAATAATAATAATAATAATAATAATAATAATAATAATAATAATTTATTTTTCTATCCCGCCACCATCTCCCCGAAGGGACTCGGGGCGGCTAACATGGGGCGATGCCCAAAACAAAACAGAATAAAGCAATTACAATGAATATCAAAACAAAAACAGTAATAACATAAATCAAATAAAATAAACAATTTAAACATTTTTAAAATACAATAAAACACATAAAATCAGAACAAATGAGTAATAATACAGCATCAGCCACTGGAGATAAAAGGGGTTGGGCATATAAAACACAATAGCCAAAGCTTTAATAAAGTGCATAAACAAGTGTCAGAGAGTCAACTGGGATAATATGGGATAAGGTAAGGTAGGAAGGGATTAAAGTGCTAAGAAGTAATGTCTCGGTGAAAGAGATAGGGTGGAATACAAATAAAGTTTTATTATTATATTATTATTATTGAAGTTTACTGTGCCACAATCTCTGGGTGCATCCACACTGTAGAATGAGTATAGTTTGACACCATTTTAACTGTCATTGAAGCCTGGGAGTTATAGTTTTACATGGTCCTAAACCTTCTCTCAAAGCATGCTGGTGCCTCACCCAGTTACAAATCTCAAGAATCCATAGTATTATCATGGTAGCCAAAGTGGTGTCAAACTGCATTTGATGAAGGTGTATTGGGAAAATATAATACTTGTATTGGAAACTATATATTGAATGTAATCATGTTAAGAAACAGAAATAGGAAAATATGTAATCACCAGCAGATTGTGTGCATAAAGCTTTAAAATATATTCTGCCCTGGCGAATAGATCTCTCCCCATAGCAAAGACTAAAGTTCACTTAAAGAGGCCTCAAACATGCAGAAACATCTGTTAAGTGTCAACAAGAATAGATAAGCTAATGGACAAAAAACAAATTTAGGCTTTTGGGATGTCAAGATAAGACCTGGCACCGTGTATGAGTGCTAATGGCTCCCTAAAAGCTAAGATAGGGGGAAATTCCTTAATTAATGAGAACGCCTGAGAGCCTAGATAGGAAATTCCAGAGATAAGGCCTAATAGAGGGTCAGAGGTCTTGAAAGAGCCTATATTTTAGGAAAATGCAAAAGTAGCTTTTTAGTTAAGTGCCGAGTAAGACTTTTTTTGACACTAATTGGTGATGGATAATGCCTAGATGACGTAGGAAAAGGGTATATAAGAACCTGTGTTTCTTTGTTTGGGACCTTTGCTTTCCTGATTACAGGAGAAGGTCCTTTTTCTTATTGCTTATTCTTTCTGGCCACTGAGAACGTCTTTTTTTCTATAGCCGTCGGAACTCCCTTTGTCTCATTGCCTCAAACCTTTGTCTGCCATTTCACTTTCACTTGACAGTGTAGATGCACTCCAGGTTAGACAACATCCAACCTGTAGGGATATACTTTGAATTGGATTATATGAGTCCACACTGCCATATCATCCAATTCAAAGCGGACAATCTGCATTTTAGATGGTAGTGTAGAAAGGGACAGAATTGCTCTAAAACAACAGCACGTTAACAACATGAAGATCTTAAACAGGATGCAGCAATAAAGCCCAAGGCAAATGGAAACTGAGTTCATGATATTTAGCTCATCAAAGCAATCCTTTGTCACATTTGGTCTTTTCTGGCATCCCAATGAACCAGTTTCCTAGCCTGGGCTATAACTAAATGCACCATGTTTCCTTCACAAGATGAAATGGGCCATCTGATCTTTCTTGGTCTTTAAATATCTCTTCTCTTATGTTTTAGGAGATGCTGCTGACATCCTCAAAGGCAAAAGAGATGCTTGTGAGATTACACCATCTTCACTAACAAAGGAAGAGCTAAGATGAAAGCATTTTCATCTGTTCTTTCAGTGTGGGCAGAACGCTCACTGATGGTTAGAGAAATTGCAACTTTTGAAAGCAGGCTGCTATTATTATTATTATTATTATTATTATTATTATTATTTTATTATATTATGACACAGCAAACAAGATAGATATGCTGGATTTCGTATCACAAAATCACAAGTGGAACACTTCCCAAGTGTCTAGGACTGTGTGATGTATTTTTGGATGATACGTGCAGATCCCAGTAGGGTGGCCTTTTGCAGTTGTCAATGTAATTTTGTCAATGTCTTATTATTATTATTATTATTATTATTATTATTATTATTATTATTGATAGATTACGTAGCAGATGCCCAGTTACTTTGTTAGGAATCGCTTCAGCACATGAACTGCATAAAGGGTAAACATAAGAGCCATCTAATCACTCCTTGTCCATTTTTCTGGAATCATCAATCCCTCATGATTTTTGACCATTTACATCAGTTTTCGGTGAGTTTTCTGGGCGGTATGGCCATGTTCCAGAAGCATTTTCTCCTGATGTTTCGCCCACGTCTATGATAGGCATCCTCAGAGGTTGTGAGGTCTGTTGGAAACTAGGAAAGTGGGGTTTATATATCTGTGTCCAGGGTGGGAGAAAGAACTCTTGTGTGAATGTTGCAAATGGCCACCTTGATTAGCATTGAATAGCCTTGCAGCTTCAAAGCCTGGCTGCAATTATCTACAGGTCCACTAAGAAAATCGAACAAACGCTACGTTCAGCAAAGGACAAGAGGGATCCTCTCACCTCTGTTAGGAGTCTACCATATACCATGCAGCTGTGGACAAGTCTACATAGAGACCACCACGGATCAAGGAACATGAAAGATACTGCAGACTAATTCAATCAGAGAAGTCAGCCATAGCGGAGCACTTGATGAACCAACCTGAACACAGCATATTATTCAAGAACATAGAAATGCTGGATCACTCTGACAACCACCATGTCAGACTACACAAAGAAGCCATTGAAATCTACAAGCATGTGGGCATTTCAACAGAAAGGAGGAAACTATGAAAATGAACAATATCTGGCTACCGGTATTAAAAAAAACCCCCTCTAAAATCAGGACAGTAAATAAAGAACAACACTCAGAAAATAGAGGAATTCCAGACAGGAAACAATCGGGGGAGCCAACACCTCCCTACAAAGGATTCCCCTAGGTAGGAAGCAGCCAGGCTTTGAAGCTGCAAGGGTTTTCAATACTACTCAAGGTGGCCAATTGCACTATTCACACTTGCCTCAGTCAGACAAGAGTTCTTTCTTCCATCCTGGACATTCCACAGATATATAAACCCCACTTGCATAGTTTTCCAACAGAGCTCACAATCTCTGAGGATGCCTGCCATAGTTGTGGGTGAAATGTCAGGAGAGAATGCTTCTGGAACATGGCCATACAGCCCAGAAAAATCACAGCAACTGGATTATGTGTTTATTTATGTTTTAGAAATGTTGTAACCTGTCTCGAGCCATGAAGAGGAGGCGCGAAGAAAAACAAAGTATTATTATTATTTAACAAGCTTTGACCTGACAAGATGCCATAATCACTTAGATCGTTTTTAAATGCTTATTTGTGTTTTGTGATTGCTTATTATGTTCTATATTTGCAATTTGATTCTGCTGATTTTGTATTGTACTTTTACTGTCTTAACACTGAGTCCCTTTGTGGGAGAAAAGCGGGATAGAAATAAAGATTTAATAATAATATAATAATAATAATAATAATAATAATAATAATAATAATAATAATAATAACCTTGCATGGAAAGTTCCTTGACAAAATTGAAGGAAAAGCTGACAAGGAGAAGACCTGGCTATGGCTCACGAATGGGACCCTGAAGAAGGAGACAGAAGGCCTGATCCTTGCAGCCCAGGAGCAAGACATCAGAACAAAGGCAATTAAGGCCAAGATCGAAAAATCAGCTGATGACCCAAAATGCAGACTGTGCAAGGAAATCGATGAAACCATTGATCATCTCCTCAGCTGCTGTAAGAAAATTGCACAGACAGACTACAAACAGAGGCACAACTACGTGGCCCAAATGATTCATTGGAACTTATTCCTCAAGTACCACCTCCCAGCAGCAAAGAACTGGAGGGATCACAAACCTGCAAAAGTATTGGAAAATGAGCACGCAAAGATAACGTGGGACTTCCAAATCCAGACTGACAAAGTTCTGGAACACAACACACCAGACATCACAGTTGTGGAAAAGAAAAAGGTTTGGATCATTGATGTTGCCATTCCAGGTGACAGTCGCATTGATGAAAAACAACAGGAAAAACTTAGTTGCTATCAGGACCTCAAGATTGAACTTCAAAGACTCTGGCAGAAACCAGTGCAGGTGATCGGCACACTGGGTGCCATGCCAAAAGATCTCAGCCAGCATTTGGAAACAATAGACATTGACAAAATTACGATCTGCCAACTGCAAAAGGCCACCCTACTGGGATCTGCGCTCATCATCCGAAAATACATCACACAGTCCTAGACACTTGGGAAGTGTTCGACTTGTGATTTTGTGATATGAAATCCAGCATATCTATTTTGTTTGCTGTGTCATAATAAAATAATAATAATAATAATAATAATAATAATAATAATAATAATAATAATGGTTTGTACTGTACAGTAGAGTTTCACTTATCCAAGACTTGCTTATCCAATGTTCTGGATTATCCAACGCATTTTTGTAATCAATGTTTTCAATACATTGTGATATTTTGGTGCTAAATTCGTAAATACAGTAATTACTACATAGCATTACTGCGTATTGAACTACTTTTTCTGTCAGATTTGTTGTATAACATGATGTTTTGGTGCTTAATTTGTAAAATCATAATCTAATTTGATGTTTAATAGGCTTTCCCTTAATCCCTCCTTATTATCCAACATATTTGCTTTTCCAACATTCTGCCGACCCGTTTATGTTCGATAAATGAGACTCTACTGTATTTTGTCTTAAATTTCTTCATTTTATTTTATTGTTATGTTATGTTATGTTATTTATTTATTTTCAGTATTTATTTTCCGCCCTTCTCACCCTGAAGGGGATTCAGGGTGGATCACATTATATACATATAGGGCAAATATTCAATGCCCATAAACACATCAAACCGAGACAGAGACAGACATGTTATGTTGATTTTATTTATACTGTTTTTAACTTCTTACATTTTGTTCTGTTCTGGGCTTGGCCCCATGTTAGCTGCCCCAAGTCCCTTCGGGGAGATGGAGGTTAGATAGAAAAATAAAGTATTATTATTGCAAAAAAAGAATTTAAATCCGTCTTGATTTTTGCCATATTATATAAGAGACACCATTTTACTACATGGCTGTGTATAATGTTCCATAGGTTTGGCTGGATTTGGATATTCATGGGGATCTTGGCAGCAATCTTGAGGATACCAAGAACCCATTGTGCTAGCAAGAACCAGTAGCCATATGGCTATGGCTAATACCCGTCATTCTTGATTAATTAAGTCATCTTCCTGAGACAGGAGGCAGGTGGGAGATCCACTGAGAAGAAGCTCAGACCTTTAGCAGAGATGCCATCCGTCTTTGTGCTCAAAATATTGAGTGCATGTCATTGTTATTCCACTGTATTAAGGCACTGAATGCTTCCCTATCTGTAATTATCTGAGTCCCCTTGGGGAGATAGAGCAGAATATAAATAAAGTGTATTATTGTTGTTTACAAAGGGGGTTGGGGTGGCATTTTCTTTAGAGCCACTCTCGTTGTGTTAATCACACCACTGCTGGGACCTCAATCTGTGAAGACTGTGTGTTGACCAGCCGTGCACCGACCTCCACACATTAAAAAAAATCACACACAGGCGTTTTCCAAGAAATGGAGGACTGACATCCTCGTATTACAAGGGATCGCCTAAGAGAAGAATCTATAGTCCCAATGCCCTGCTGAGACCCCGGCACTTCCAGAAGCTGCCAGGCGTTTGCTTGCCTTTCCCTTCCCAGCCCTGACTATATATACAGACAACAGTTCTTTCTTCTACCCTGGTCATTCCACAGATATATAAACCCCACTTGCTTTCGTTACAACACATTTCACAACCTCTGAGGATGCCTGCCATACATACAGGCAAAACATCAGGAGAGAATACATTTCGAACATGACCAGGCAGACCACAGAACTCAGAGCAACCCAATACAAAGAGAAACAAAAATAATAAAATAAATATAAAAAAATACATGAAAAATAAAATACAACAATACAATTAAAAAACATAAATAAAAATAATATAACCAAATAATAAAATATAATACATAAAAATAATAAAAAACAAATAATAAAAGAATAAAAATAAAATACATACAAATAATACAATAAAATAAAAAACACTAAAATAATTAAAAACACTTAAAATCAATACAATAAAATACTATAACAGAAAATAACTAAAAATAATAAAACAAAATAATAAAATATAATACAGTAGAGTCTCACTTATCCAAGCTAAACGGGCTGGCAGAAGCTTGGATAAGCAAATATCTTGGATAATAAGGAGGGATTAAGGAAAAGCCTATTAAACATCAAATTAGGTTATGATTTTACAAATTTAGCACCAAAACATCATGTTTTACAACGAATTTGACAGAAAAAGCAGTTCAATACACAGCAATGTTATGTTGTAATTACTGTATTTACGATTTTAGCACCAAAATATCATGATATATTGAAAACATTGACTACAAAAATGGCTTGGATTATCCAGAAGCTTGGATAAGTGAGACCCTACTGTAAATAAAAAAGATAAGTTACAATAAAATTAATTTAAAAAATACAAATAACATCAAATAAAAATTCCACAACAATTTTTAACCAATACCACCATCACTTTGCCACAGCAATGCATGGCCGGGCACAGCTAGTATACATATACAGTAGAGTCTCACTTACCCAAGCTAAACGGGCCGGCAGAATGTTAGATAAGTGAATATGTTGGATAATAGGGAGGGATTAAGGAAAAGCCTATTAAACATCAAATTAGGTTATGATTTTACAAATTAAGCACCAAAACATCATGTTATACAACAAATTTGACAGAAAAAGTAGTTCAATATGCAGTAATGCTATGTAGTAATTAATGTATTTACGAATTTAGCACCAAAATATCACAATGCATTGAAAACATTGACTACAAAAATGCGTTGGATAATCCAAAACGTTGGATAAGCGAGTGTTGGATAAGTGAGACTCTACTGTACGTCAAATAAAAATTCCACAACAATTTTTAACCAATACCACCACCACTTTGCCACAGCAACGCGTGGCTGGGCACAGCTAGAATATATATATATCCCAGTGACAAAGGACTCTTACCACACCCTGAACTCTACACAGATATATATTCTTTCCTTTCCTTACTTAGTTTCTCCATACCTCACAACCTCTGAGGATGCTTGCCATAGATGTGGGCGAAACGTCAGGAGAGAATACTTCTGGAACATGGCCACACAGCCCGAAAGACATACAACAACCCAGTTTACAGTATGTTGGTTAAAATTATTTTTATTTTTAAATATTGTATTGTTCTTTCATTTACTAATATTGTAAATGAAATATTGTAAATGAATGATATGGTAATAATATAATATATTGTGTATACATATAATATTGATAATAATATATTGTAATATGATATAATACTAATAATATAATATAATAATATTAATTATATATTATATTTTACATGTCATATTGCTAATAATATTACAATATATTGATACAGTACAATATAGTAATTTATTACCGGTATTGTACTATGCTAATATAATATTGTATGTAAATTTAATTTGTAAGCCGCTCTGAGTCCCCTTTGGGGTGAGAAGGGCAGCATATAAATGTAGCAAATAAATAAATAAATGAATAAATATTATTATAATGTAACTAGCTTTGCCCAGCCACGCGTTGCTGTGGCTTATGCTTTCAGAGTGTTGTTCTTTATTTTCTGTCCTGATTTTAGAGATTATATTGTATATATATATAGGGCGGCCCCCGGGAAGGTATTTTTAGCCAGCTCCACAATAAGAGCATTGAGTCTGGCTGAGCGGATTCCGGCGCGCAGGCTGTTTTCTTTCCAGGCGATGCCAGCGCCAGCCTTCCCCTTGCCTGTGTCAGCTGTGGCAACCCATCCAATGGGGGCCGGCGCCTTGGAGGACCCTCTCGCTAGGAGAAGGGGCCGCTTGCCTTGTTCCCTGGCCCTTCGTTTCGCCTTGGAGCCCCTTCCTCACCCGCAGCCCCCCGACACACTCACCTTCGGGTCTTCTCTTAGGGTCCAGGCTCTCGCGGGGCAACAAAACACGCAGGGAAGCGTTGGATCTGCTCTGAGTGGTACCCAGGGAGGCGGGAGGGAGACTGCCAGGCGAGGAAGAGGAGGAGGAGGAAGACGAGGGGGAGGAGCCTCAGAGCCTGTCAATCTTCCAGTCCTCTCCGCCACTGGCCGCAGGTGAGCCACACCAGCATCACAAGCATCCTCTTCGTCATGGTGACGTCGCAGCTCTTTGGACCTCCTCCTGCCACATTTTGGGGACCATTCCTCCCAAGGTCCCCCTTCCCATCCCTTTCACCCCCCGGAGCCCCCAGATGGCGTAGTGGACTAAGTGACTTGAAGGTTGGATTGCTGACCTGAAAGCTGCCAGGTTCGAATCCCACCTGGGGAGAGTGCGGTTGAGCTCCCTCTATCAGCTCCAGCTCCATGCGGGGACATGAGAGAAGCCTCCCACAAGGATGGTAAAAACATCAAAAACATCCTGGCGTCCCCTGGGCAACGTCCTTGCAGACGGCCAATTCTCTCACTCCAGAAGCGACTCAAGTTGCTCCTGACACGAAAACAAAACAAAACAAAAAAACAAAAACAAAAAAGCCTTCTCATCTTTCCAGCTGCTTTTGCAAGTCTTCTCCCTTTCCTTCCCCGCCTCCCTTTGTTTTTCTCCCCCTTCCCTGCCACACAATCTTTCCAAAACACAATCTCCTAAACCAGGATGCGGCCCTCCAAGGCCATTGACCTGGCCCCCGCCTCAGTTTTAGACTTAGGCTCGCCCAAAGTCTGAAATGACTTGAAGGCACAACAACAACAATCCTACTTGATTATCTCATTGGCCAGAAGCAGGCCCACACTTCCCACTGAAATCCTGATAAGCAGGCCTGTAGCGAGGGGGCGGTTTTAGGGGCTCAACCCCCCCCCCCCCGAAAATTTTCAGGTTATAAAAAAACCTGGTTTACTCATGAGTTTTAACTGGTTAACCAAATCCCCATGCTAAGTCTATGAGACACAAAACATTAAGAGTTCCTCCAGGCACTATCTCAAGCAGATATTGACAGGTTTGTAGCAGGGAGGGGTGTGTGCTAGGGGTTAACCCCCCCCCCCCCAAATTTTCAAAACCCCTCCCGAAATTTTTTTCTGGCTACGGCCCTGCTGATAAGTTTACAACTGAAACATTAATGCTGGCTCCCAGTGACAAAGGACTCTTACCACACCCTGAACTCTACACAGATATATATTCTTTCCTTTCCTTACTTAGTTTCTCCATACCTCACAACCTCTGAGGATGCTTGCCATAGATGTGGGCGAAACGTCAGGAGAGAATACTTCTGGAACATGGCCACACAGCCCGAAAGACATACAACAACCCAGTTTACAGTATGTTGGTTAAAATTATTTTTATTTTTAAATATTGTATTGTTCTTTCATTTACTAATATTGTAAATGAAATATTGTAAATGAATGATATGGTAGTAATATAATATATTGTGTATACATATAATATTGATAATAATATATTGTAATATGATATAATACTAATAATATAATATAATATTAATTATATATTATATTTTACATGTCATATTACTAATAATATTACAATATATTGATACAGTACAATATAGTAATTTATTACCGGTATTGTACTATGCTAATATAATATTGTATGTAAATTTAATTTGCAAGCCGCTCTGAGTCCCCTTTGGGACAGCATATAAATGTAGCAAATAAAGGGCAGCATATAAATGTAGCAAATAAATAAATAAATAAGGGCAGTGTCAGCTCACCACAGCCGCTCCTGAATGAACACACAAGACTCTCTGTGATATCACCAGAAACTTTTACTGTAGGAAACATGAACATCAGAAAAGCCAAGAATGGGATACTACGGCCAACCCTCCTTTATATACCCTCCCCCTCATTTGAACAGTCTCTTCCCGCTCAGTAAAACCCCGCGCAAATTCCCCGCCAAGTCCAGCAGCCGTTTCTTCTCCAAGTCCTGAGCCGCAGGTGTCTTATCAATGTCAGTGACCCTGAAACTCAGAGCCACATCCAGGCTCTAGTAGCAGGGTTCTGACATGGCGTCCTCCTCCCCTTCATCCTGGAAGGAAAAGATTAAACACAACTATTGTTCTCCGCCGTCCAGAGTTCCTTTATACTTTTTTAACAGGCTGCAATGGAATACCGGGTGTACCTTTCCTAGGTCCTTGGGTAGCCTCAGCTCATAGGTCACTTCGTTTATTCTTTTTGCTACCCTGAATGGTCCTATATAGCGTGGAGCCAATTTCTTGGATGGGAATCCCAATTTTAGGTTTTTTGTGCTCAGCCAAACCAGATCTCCTTCGCCCAATTTGTCCCCCTCTCGGCGCCTACGATCCGCAAAGAGCTTGTACTTCTTTTGTGTTTCCCGCAATGCCTCCACCACGTTCTGCCACCCTTGCTTAATTTTGGCCGGCCATTCCTTGTCGGTCTGGCCCTCTCCTTCCTTCCACTCGGGTAGCCTGGGGAAAGGTGCCACCTCCTGTCCGTATACTATTTCGAATGGGGCACGACCTGTGGCCGAATGTACGGCCCCGTTAAAAGCCATCTCAGCAAACGGTAGAAGGTCCGCCCAATCATCCTGTCTATAATTGGTGTACATCCTTAAGAATTGGCACAGTGTCTGTTGGGTACGTTCGACCCCCCCGTTGGTCGCGGGATGAAAGGCCGAGCTCAGGTTCCTTTCTGCTCCTAACAGCTGTAAGAATTTTCCCCAAAATTTTGCAGTAAATTGGACTCCCCGGTCGCTAATTATTTTGTCGGGACACCCATGTAGGCGATATACATGCTTCACATACAAATCAGCAAGTTTTTCAGCTGAAGGGAGTTTTGGCAGGGCCACAAAGTGTGCCTGTTTTGAGAATAGGTCCAATATTGTCCAAATGTATCTGTGGCCTCTGCTGGGGGGTAGTTCGCCTACAAAATCCATGGCTACGCATTCCCATGGCCTCATGGGCTCCACCACCTTCTGCAATAGCCCCTGGGGCTTCCCCGGTGGTGTTTTTCCCTCTGCACATAATTCACACTGCGTGACGTACCCCCTGGCGTCTTTCCTCATTCCGGGCCACCAGCATTGTTTGGCCAACAGTTTAATAGTCCTGGTGGGGCCTAGATGACCCGCACCTTTGTTATCATGGTACTTCCTTAACATTTCTCGTCTTAAACATTCAGGGATATACAATTTCTTATTTACAAACACCAAATCCCCACACAATTCTCCCTTTTCTTTGTTAGTTTGTAACCATTTGTCCATTCCATACGCTCGCTTCAACTCTTCCTCCCATATTTCTCCTCCCCCCGTGGAAATGGCAGTACGTTTGTTTTCTTTGGCCGCTTGTGCTCGAGTTAGTACTGCCAGGCCCCATTGCTTATCTAGGAATAGGCTCCCTTCAGATTCCTGAATTCCTCCCCCGTGCTGAGGCATCCGAGAGAGAGCGTCAGCGAGTATGTTATGTTTCCCCTGGAAGAATCTGAGTCTGAAATCAAAACGGCTGAAATATTGGGCCCATCTAATTTGCTTCGCCGATAGTTTACAAGGGGATCTTAGATACTGTAAATTTCTATGATCAGTCCACACCTCAAACGGTGTTCCACTTCCTTCCAGAAAGTGTCTCCAGCACTCTAGTGCTTTTAGAATAGCTAAGGCTTCTCTCTCCCAAATTGGCCAGTTTTTTTCTGTATCGCTAAACTTTTTTGACAGATAGCCACATGGCTTCAGGTTCCCCCCCTCGTCTTTCTGTAGCAGAACTGCCCCATATGCCCGGTCTGACGCATCGCAATGTAATACAAAGGCTTTAGACATATCAGGGTGCTGTAGGACAGGCTCCTCAGTAAAACGCTTTTTAAGGGCTTCGAAAGCTTCCTGGCATTCTATTGTCCAGGTCAGTTTGGCCCCTGGGGCCTTCACTTTGGCTGTTTCTCCCCTGCCTTTAGTCTTTAACAAATCCGTTAATGGCAAAGTGAGGCGCGCAAAGTCCTTGATAAATGTTCTATAGAAGTTTGCGAACCCTAGGAAGGATTGCAGCTGCTTCCGTGTTTTGGGGGCTTCCCACCCCCTCACGTCTTCTACCTTCGCAGGGTCCATCGCCACTCCCTGGGAGGAAATCCTATACCCCAGAAAGTCTATCTGGTCTTTATTGAACTCGCACTTGGCAAGCTTCGCATACAGTTTTGCTTCTCTCAACTTTTGCAGGACTTCCCTGACTAGTTCTATGTGTTGCTCCTTAGTCCGAGATATTATCAATATGTCATCTAAAAAAACAAAGACTCCCTTGTACAACAATGGATGCAACACTTCGTTGATTAATTGCATGAACGCGGCACCTCCGCCGCACAAACCGAAGGGGAGCACACGATAATTGAATAATCCGAATGCACAGGAGAAGGCTGTCTTCCACCTGTCCTCTGGTTTGATCTGCAATTTATGGTACGCTTCAATTAAGTCCAATTTAGTGAATATCTGTCCCTCCGATAACTGGGCGATCAAGTCCTTCACTAAGGGTAGGGGGTATTTATTTACAGAACTGATTGCATTCAGGCCCCTGTAGTCAATGCAGAGCCTCAGCGTTTGGTCCTTTTTCCGCCTGAACAACACAGGCGCCCCTAAAGGGGAATTTGAAGGCTCTATGAAACCCCTCGCTAGGTTTTTATCAATGTATTTTCTCAGTTCCTCCTTTTCCCTAGCCGACATTGGGTATATTTTTGCCTTGGGAAGCTCTGCTCCTGGGACTAGCTCTATCTTCACTTCAACTCTCCGCTTCGGTGGGAAACTGTCTGCTTCCTTCTCATCAAATACGTCCACAAAATCCCGATACTCTGGGGGTAATTTATCTGCCAGTTCTGCTATCCTGATAGAGTCTTCCTCCCCCCTTTTCCCCGGCTCCCTCTCCACTTCCTGGCTCCCTTCTTCCAACTTCATCCTGAAGATCATGCTCTTATCCTCCCAGTTGATTTGCGGGTTGGCCTGCCCCAGCCATGGCATGCCTAGTATAACATTATAGCTGGCTATTTGTGATATCACAAATGATACCTTTCCTTCCCAACTCCCTATCTTACACTTTACATCTTCGGCACTGTACTTAGCTAATGATCCCGATGCTGTGGATCCGTCCAACTGCGAAAAAGCTATTGGGGATTCTAGGTTCGTTCTTTCGCATCCCAATCCCTCGGCTAATTCAGGGGAGATGATGTTCCTGGAACATCCACAATCCACAAATGCTTTGCAGGTTGCTTGTTTGCTGCCACTTTCAAGCTGAATGGGGACCACTATCATGGCTTTGTCCTGACTTACCAACCCCCCCGAGTGGTGCCTCATCGGTGGTTCTTCCTCGGCGCGTTTCCCTGCCACGGCTCTTGGTTTGGGCGGGCCTCCGCCTTCCCCTTTTCTCTGCCAGCACTCGGCAGCCCTGTGGCCCAAACGGCCGCACACGAAGCAGCCCCTCCTGCTGGTGCTCACGTTCCCTGTCGGCTCCGTTCTCCTCCCGGCTGGGGTTGATCCCTCCTTCCGGCTCCCCTCTTTCATCTGCGGCCGCTGCTGTAGCCCTCCTCGGTGCCTCCTCGCCTGGGCCAGCGATGTCTCGATGCGCCCCGCCAGCTGAATCCATCCGCGCAGTGTGTCAGGCTCATCACGATGCACCGCCCAGGAGAGGATCTCCCGCCTGAGCCCCTCTTTGAAGAGTTCTATCTTTGTCACTGCAGACCATTCCGGCACCTTTTCAGCGAGGCATTGGAACTCCTCCGCATACTCAGATACCGATCTCTGCCCCTGGGAGACGGTCTTCAACTTCTCCCTCGCCCGGATCTGCTCCAGTGGATCTCGGAAACGGGTCTCCAGGGCCCCCATAAAGCGTCGGAGTGACCCCAGACATGGGTCGCGCCGCGCGTGCAGTTGAACGTACCAGCTGGCCGCTCCCTTCTTCAACACTGCACCAATGGCCCGTACCCGGCTGGATTCCGTTCTAAAAGTGT
The DNA here is from genome assembly GCF_035594765.1 of Anolis carolinensis. Taxonomy (NCBI): domain Eukaryota; kingdom Metazoa; phylum Chordata; class Lepidosauria; order Squamata; family Anolidae; genus Anolis; species Anolis carolinensis. The sequence continues at coordinate 11,980,155 of NW_026943819.1, read as the reverse complement.
GAGCATTGTCCTCCATATAGCCCCTCACCGTGGTCAGGAAAAAATCCAGTTCAGAGGACTCTCCCCCAAACTCGATCCTTAGTTCCTCTCGTCTCGGTAGGGGTCCCTGTGGTGGCAATCCCCAATTCTCCGCCCGTCGCAAGCCCCCTTGCGGACCAGTGGGCCCCGCTGCTGCTTCTCTTGGCCCTTTGCCACGCCCGGCATTCGCCAGGGGCACCAGGGTCTCAGCTGGGAGCGTAGCCGGGATTCTCGGAGGCTTTTCCCCTTCGTCGTCACTCTCCTCCACCCGCGTCAGGCTTGTTTGGATCTTGGGCCGGGCACCGGGCTCCTTTCGCATTTCCCTTCCCTTCGGTGCTGGGAGGTCTGCAAAGCCCTGGCTGCTTCCCATGCTCACGTCCCACATTGAGCTAGCCCGAAGTTCCCTTCCTCTCTCCGGCTCCGCCAAAACCGCCAGGCGCTCCATCGCCCTCGACATCACTGCCAGGGTGGTCTCCATCGCCGACATCCTCTCCTCCAGAAACACCATCCTTTGCGGGCCTGGGGAAGGTGAACCTTCCTCTCCTCCGGTGCTATCTCCCCGCACCACTCCGCGCCTCTGGGTTACCCCATTTGGCTGGGCATAAGCGGTGGATGACGCCAGGGCCGCCAGCTGGTGGAACTCAGCGTCCGGCTCGGGAGTGGCCCTTTCCGACCTTCCTCCTCCTGCGCCCAAGAGCTCTTCATCCTCCACTTGCATGTTACACCTCACCGCTACAGCGGGATGGTGTCCGTATTCTTGGCTTAGTGTCAGCTCACCACAGCCGCTCCTGAATGAACACACAAGACTCTCTGTGATATCACCAGAAACTTTTACTGTAGGAAACATGAACATCAGAAAAGCCAAGAATGGGATACTACGGCCAACCCTCCTTTATATACCCTCCCCCTCATTTGAACAGTCTCTTCCCGCTCAGTAAAACCCCGCGCAAATTCCCCGCCAAGTCCAGCAGCCGTTTCTTCTCCAAGTCCTGAGCCGCAGGTGTCTTATCAATGTCAGTGACCCTGAAACTCAGAGCCACATCCAGGCTCTAGTAGCAGGGTTCTGACAGGCAGCATATAAATGTAGCAAATAAATAAATAAATAAATAATATTATAATGTAACTAGCTTTGCCCAGCCACGTGTTGCTGTGGCTTATGCTTTCAGAGTGTTGTTCTTTATTTTCTGTCCTGATTTTAGAGATTATATTGTTTTGTATTATTATATCACAGTAATTGTTACATATTATATTTATAATCTTATATTATCTGCTTAGAACTGGATTATATGAGGCCCCTTCTACACAGCTGTATAAAATGCACACTGAAGTGGATTATATGGCAGTGTGGAGTCCAGATAATTCAGTTTAAAACAGATAATATAAGATTATAAATGGGTTATATAGCTGTGTGGAAGGGCCTTGAGTCTACACTGCCATATACTGTAATCCAGTTAAAATCTGATAATCTGTATTTTATAGGCAGTGTGGAAGAGGCCTAAGTGAGGCCTAACTGCCTGTCCCCTGGGCTGAGTGGGTTGCTAGGAGACCAAGTGGGCGGAGCTTAGCCTTCTAAGTGGCGGCAATTGGATAAAAAACAATTATTCCTCTCCCTCTAATTAGGACTTTATTTTTCTTTTCTTTTTGTATGAACGTAGAGGCATGGATGAGGGTTGTGCTGCCAAGTTTAGTGTTTCTGGGATGTGTAGTTTTGTTGTTTTGTCCTCCGCCGAAATTTCATTACCCTTTTATATATATAGATACAATATAATATTTATTTATTTATTACAGTATTTCTACCCCACCCTTCTCACCCAATAGGGGACTCAGGGTGGCTAATAATACAATATAATAATATTGTATAATATAATAATATTATTTATATATTATATATTAAATGTAATATTACTAATAATATTACAGTATAATGGTATAGTACAATATAGTAATATATAATGCTAATATTGTGCTATGCTAATACTGTAATACTTGTAAGCCACTCTGAGTCCCCTTCGGGGTGAGAGATGGTGGAGTATAAATGTAGCAAATAAATAAATAATTGTTGCTGGGGTTTTTTTTTTTTGACACTACAAATAAGACGTGCAGTGAGCATAGGAATTTGTTCAGTTTTTTTTTCAAATGATAATTCGGCCCCTCAACAATCTGAGGTACCATGAATCAGCCCTCCACTTAAAAATTTTGAGGACCCCTGTCCTAAACAAACAAAAAGACCAGAATCAAGACAGTAAATAAAGAACACTTTTCAGAAACAGGGAAATTCCAGACAGCAAACAGTCAAGTGCCAGGTAACACCTCCCAAAAAAGGATGTCCCCAGCAGGGCTGTAGTCAGAGAGGGGAAGGGGATTAGGGGTTCAACACCCCCACCCGAAAATTTTCAAGTTTTTTTAAAAACTTGGTTTACTCATTAATTAATTTATTATTTATTTATTTACAACATTTCTACCCTGCCTTTCTCACCCCAGGGGACTTAAGGCAGCTTACAAAACTGGCAAAATTCAATGCCGATAATACCTGAAAACTTGGCTCTTCACACAGGCTTTTGAATAAGTACCGTCCATTTGAATGTTAAATTCTTGTACTAACAGTTACTTCTGATCGGTACCATCTGCATGGTTAATTTCTCGATATAGCCTCAGGGTTCAACTCACATTTTTGGGTTCACCCCATGATCTTATAGCACTTTAACTTCCTCCATGTTTACAAGTCTCACTTAGTGCACTTTTGACCAGCCCATTCTTATGTTTTTATTGCTGCATTTTAACTTTGTCTTATTCATGGTTGTGATTTTATCGTATGTTTTTAATTTTCATTTGCATGTTTTTGGTATTTGAGGTTATTGTATGTTCGTTTTATATTTGTAAGCCGCCCCGAGTCCCCGTGGGGAGATGGAGACGGGGTATAAGAATAAAATTATTATTATTATTATTATTATTATTATTATTATTATTATTATTATAAACCACAGTAATAAAATAAAACATAAACAGTGAAACACCTAAATATAATCAAATAAAAACAGTATACAAAATTTAAAACATAATATTGCTTAAGTCTGTTCATCCAATAACCTTGTGTGTCATCCTTAATCCAGACCATGTCGAGCCATAAAGTTTGGGATCAACAGTGAATTTTATCTGGTTAACCAAATCCCCATGAGTGTCCACTGAAGTTTATCAATGGAGCCTGATTTCTAAATTATTTTGTATCATGGAACTACTCTTCATGATTTGCTTTAAAAAAGTTTCAAATTCCCTCCGAAATTTTTTTCTGGCTATGGCCCAGGTCCCCAGGAAGCCACAGCTAGGCTACCTCTATGCAAATACCATCACTGATTGACTTTGCAGCTACTAGCTGATCCCTCCTTGTCCGATTGCCTTCCAATCCAAGGAAGCCGACGAAACCATTGATCACATCCTCAGCTGCTGTAAGAAAATCGCACAGACAGACTACAAACAGAGGCACAACTATGTGGCCCAAATAATTCATTGGAACTTATGCCTCAAGTACCACCTCCCAGCAGCAAAGAACTGGTGGGATCACAAACCTGCAAAAGTATTGGAAAATGAGCACGCAAAGATAACGTGGGACTTCCAAATCCAGACTGACAAAGTTCTGGAACACAACACACCAGACATCACAGTTGTGGAAAAGAAAAAGGTTTGGATCATTGATGTTGCCATCCCAGGTGACAGTCGAATTGACGAAAAACAACAGGAAAACTCAGCCGTTATCAGGACCTCAAGACTGAACTTCAAAGACTCTGGCAGAAACCAGTGCAGGTGGTGATGGGTACACTGGGTGCCATGCCAAAAGATCTCAGTTGGCATTTGGAAACAACCGACATTGACAAAATTACGATCTGCCAACTGCAAAAGGCCACCCGACTGGGATCTGCGCGCATCATCCGAAAATACATCACACAGTCCTAGACACTTGGGAAGTGTTCGACGTGTGGTTTTGTGACACGAAATCCAGCATATCTATTGTGTTTGCTGTGTCATACAATGTCGTGTCAATAATAATAATAATAATAATAATAATAATAATAATAATAATAATAATAACAACTTTATTTTTATACCCCGGGAGCAAGAGGAGGGTCTCCCCTGAAGATCGAAGAGAACTCCCAGGTTCACAGGAGAAAATGTGATCACGAAGGTGGGCGGGTCCCGAACCATTCAGGGCTTTTGCACCTTGAATTGGTACTGGAAAGTGATCGGCAGTCTATGGAGCAGTGATCACTTCTATTCCCCCTATTTACTGTCATGCATTACTGTTATAAAGCCCCATATTCACTGGGTTAGGGTTTTTTTGGGAGGAGGGATATTTTCAATTTGTGGATGGCGGAATCTGTGGATGTAGAGTTTGTGGATATGAAGAGCCAGCTAGATTATTTACAGCCTCCATCGGGTGGTTTTCCAAATGACGAGATCTTTTACCCTTCCTTGTTTTGACAGGTCACACCAAAGTGCCTCAGCGGATTGCTGTGTGTCCTGGCATGCCCTGGAAGGCTGCCCAGTTCAGCGTAACAGCCATAATTGAAGAGCCGAGGGCTGCTTGCTGTTCCAAAAGGCAGGGCAGTTCCCAGAAAAGCCCACACCCACTTTTCACTCAGTGTTTCCAGAAGAAGCTCAATGAAATTGTGATGCATCAACATTAAATGCAAACCTGGGACCATGTTTAGGAGCCTTTAAGTGCTCGGTAATAACAGCCACTCTTCCTCCTGCTTGCTTGAGAGATGGAAGAGGCATCTTGGTTTCCATTTAATGGGTCACACAGTTAGAGGAGGCCCAAATGGAATTGCCTCAAGTTTGAGAGCAGGCCCTTGGTTCAGCATCCTCTCATATCACAGGTTAACAAACATTTTCATCAGACAGAATTTTGGTGCACTAGATAGATTTTTTTGATGCGGATTTCAAATCTGGTTTTAGTTTTTCTGTAGCACATTTTGTTTTTGTGATGTGGTGCGTTACGGGTGATTTTGTTACAACTTCAATAATATTATTTCTCTTTTCAGATTGTATTTGCTCACTATAATTAAACTTATTAGCATGCCTAGAACACGCAAAGGTCACCCCAACTCCTGCTGTGTGTTTGGCATATTTACAACTTTGGGGCAGTGATGTAAAATTACAAAAATCAATGGAAAATCTACAAAATGTATGAACACTTGCTCATCCGGACAAAGCATGAGTTCCACACATCATTTGCACATCATGTTGTAGTGGTTTTCATGTCATAGACGGAAGACCTCACTTCTATTTTGAGTACCCATGATATGGAGGGAACCCAAGAATCATCACAATGATTGATCTATAAAAATGTGTTTTTATTAATGGTGAGGAAATAAAATTTACTAAAAGTCAACATGGATAGTCATGCCAGACTAATCTCATCTCTTTTTTCTGATAGAGTTACAAGCTTGGTAGTGGAGCATATCTTGATTTCAGTAAGGCCTTCGACAAAGTCCCCCATGACCTTCTTGCAAGCAAACTAGTCAAATGTGGGCCAGGCAATGCTATTGTTAGCTGGATCGGTAATTGGTTAAGCGACTGGACCCAAAGGGTGCTCACCAATGGTTCCTCTTCATCCTGGAAAGAAGTGACGAGAGGAGTGCCATAAAGAGGGTCCAGTCCTGGGCCCAGTACTGTTCAACGTATTTATTAATGACTTGGATTAAGATTTAGAGGGCATTCTTATCAAGTGTGTAGATGACACCAAATTGAGAGAGCGAATACTCAAGGGAACAGGATCAGAATTCAAAATGTCCTTAACAGATTAGAGAGCTGGGCCAAAACTAACAAAATTAATTTTAACAAGGACAAATGTAAGATATTACATTTAGGCTGAAAATGAAATGCAAAGATACAAAATGGGTGACACCTGGCTCGACAACAGTCCATGTGAAAAAAGATCTTGGAGTTTTCGTAGACAACAGGTTGAATATGAGCCAACATTGTGATGCTGCAGCTAAAAAAGCCAATGAGATTTTGGGCTGCATTAGAAGGCATATAATGGAGCCTCCAATGGCGCAGTGTGTTAAAGCGCTGAGCTGCTGAACCTGCAGACCGAAAGATCCCAGGTTCGAATCAGGGGAGCAGAGTGGGCGCCCGCTGTTAGCTCCAGCTTCTGCCAACCTAGCAGTTTGAAAACATGCAAATGTGAGTAGATCAATAGGTACCGCTCCGGCGGGAAGGCAATGGAGCTCCATGCAGTCATGCTGGCCACATAACCTGGAGGTGTCTACGGACAACCCTGGCTCTTTGGCTTAGAAATGGAGATGAGCACCAACCCCCAGAGTAGGACACGACTGGACTAAACCTTTACCTTTTACCTAGAAGGCATATAGTGTGTAGATTGAGGGAAGTCATGGTGCCTTTGTATTCTGCTGTGGTCACACCTCACCTGGAATACTGTGTCTAATTCTGGGCACCAGTTCAAAAGTGAAATTGACAAGCTGGAAGGTGTCCAGAGGAGGGCAACTATGTATATTTATAGTTTATTTTATGTTCCGGCATGGAATCTTTGCCGTATATATGTTGTGCTCCACTCTGAGTCCCCTTCGGGGTGAGAAAGGCAGAATGTAAATGTTTTAAATAAATAAATAAACTGAAATTATCAAAGATTTGGAGTCCATGAATCCCTATGAGGAGTGTCTTAAAGAGCCTGCAGAAGAGAAGTTTGAGAGGAGACACGAGAGTCATGTATAAATATGTGAAAGGATGTTATAAGGAAGAAGGAAAAGGCTCCTCTTCTGCTGCTCTGGAGACTAATGTTTCTGAAAAATGCAACATTGAGAACCGGGTGAATATAACAAGCCTTCCCAAACTCAGCAAAAGCAATGTAGAACTCATCCTTTCTGAGGAAGTTGTTAAGAAACAATCACTTGGTTTCGTAAAGCATCTCCTTTATTTGCACAGAATGAAAGTGTTCCTTTCCTCCAAAGTGGTTGAGAAATGAAAGGCTTCTGACAGCCTCTTAGGAGCTCTTGTACATGAGCTTGAATGGAAAGCCAGCTTAAAAGCATTCACACCTACATTACTGTAAAAGCGAAGTCTGGGGTTTGTCAGTCAAGGGTGGTGAACCACAGAAACCTTGCCAAGGTACTGATGGCGTGATCAATCATATTTACAATAACAAAGAATGTGGACACGCTGAGAGGCAGGAATCTGTGTTCAGAAAATCACTGGATTTATACGAACACAAAATGTCAGGCTCTTGAATGGGGGAGACCATTTCTGAGATGGTTATTGCATTGTGATTATGCGAAAATAATTTATAAGTGCAAATAAATGCAAATTAAGTCTTGTTCATTAGGAATCCCCGAGATGGAGTGAGCTCCCATCTGTCAGCCCTAGCTTTCCATGCAGGGACATGAGAGAAGCCTCCCAACAGGATGGTAACACATCTGGGCGTATCTTGGGCAATGTCTTTGTAGACAGCCGATTCTCTCACACCAGAAGCGACTTGCAATATGTTATCAATTCACATCTGACACGATAAAAAAAATCTCTTAAACAAGATTCAAAGCAGCTCTGTTAAATGCACACAATTGATACAAATATTGTACAAAATTACTTTCAGGTTATGTATGTAAAGTGCATATGAAGCATATATGAATTGAGCAGACTGCTATGCTTGTGGGCATTTCAATATTTTTTATACTTGGAGTGCTGTTCTAGCTTCTTAAGCTTCTTAAGAAATGAACTAAGGTTGTCTCCAATTAGGTCAAGGTATAATGATGCAGTAAGAGGACTACGTTGACTGCATCAAAAAAAGCATGTATGTGATCTCCGTAGGAATTGCAATACTACTTTGTTGGTAATGACACAGATAGTATGTTTCGTAGCTTATGCAGAAGACTTCATGCATAGCAGAAAAGTTCAATTCAGAAACAATTTCATTTTTGGAATTCCCGAATACAGCATTTGTATCTCATCAATAATTTTCTTGGGTTGGCTTGAACAATTGGCTGCTCTGTGGCAATGTATGAGTGAGCAGACAAAGTGTTTCAGGAATCAGCATGCATTTTGATTGCACAAAATAGATTGCTGAGCATCTTTTTTGTGTGTGGCTGCAACTCTGATTTAGTTATGGGAATTCAAGCTTCAACATTAATTTGTCTTCTTGTAAATGTTCATAGGATACTTTTTTGAAGAAGTCTTTAGGAAGATTATTTGATGCATTCTTTTTTAAAGTAAAAAAGAATTGCACAAAGGCATGATTTTTATGAGTGTTGGGAGTCAAACTGAGCAGCCCAGAAACTGATAAGCATGACATAGCTCTCTCCCTATATTTTCCACCCAAAATCCTGAAATATTAGGGCAAAATTTCAAATTACTGTATATACTCAAGTATAAGCCTAGTTTTTCAGCCCTTTTTTAAGACTGAAAAAGCCCCCCATGGCTTATACTCGGGTGAGGGTCCTGGTTGGCTTATATTTGGGTCAGCTTATACTCGAGAATATATGGTACATTTATTATTTCTCCCTATTATTATTGGTATTATTACATTTATTATTTTTCTCTATTATTGTTGCTACTATTACATTTATTTTACTCTAGTTTTACTATTATTAATAATACATTTATTATTTCAATCTGACCTTATTATTATTATTGCATTTATTATTTTACTCTATTTATTATTACATGTATTTATTTATTTATTTATTTATTTATTTATTTACAGCATTTATATTCTGCCCTTCTCACCCCGAAGGGGACTCAGGGCGGATCACATTACACATATAGGCAAACATTCAATGCCTTTTAACATAGGACAAAGACAAACATAGGCTCCGAACGGGCCTCGAACTCATGACCTCCTGGTCAGAGTGATTCATTGCAGTTAATTGCAGCTGGCTTGCTCTCCCACCTGCGCCACAGCCCGGGACTGTATTTTCCTGTATTTATTATTATTATTATTACATGTATTATTTTACTCTATTATTATTAAAAGGATACATAAGCACATTTACATTGAAGAAGATGAGAATAATGATTTGATCAGAGTTGGACAGTCTTATCTTAAATTTGAGCTTTATGTAAATATTCAAAAACATTTAACCTACTGATGCCTCAATTAATGTAATTTTATTGGCATCTATTTTTATTTCTGCAATTTACCACCCTCGGCTTATACTGGAGTCAATGTTTTCCCAGTTTTTTTGTGGTAAAATTAGGTACCTCGGCTTATATTCGGGTTGGCTTATACTCGAGTATATACGGTACATTGTGTTGGCTGTTAAAAAACCGAGGGATGATTTTGAATGCTTTTGCATTCATATGTTCCTTGGGTTTTTTTTATAACTTCCTTTTTTAGAAAAAGGTAGTCAGTGTTGTAGTGGGTCAAACACTGGACTACGACTCTGGAGACTAGCAATTGAATCCATGGTCATAATTGGAAACCAACTGGGTTTTGGATAAGTCTACGGTCTCTCAGTCCCAGAGAAAGGCAAAGGCAAATCTTTTCTGAACAAATTACTTCTTTTTCATAACATGAATCAAGCATTACTGTTATCAATGCAAATATAATTACAAAACAGTTACAGTATATATAATTACAAGACACAAAATGCAGTTGTAATGTGTCTATCCCCACAAATGTATGTTTTGAGGGGGACTCAGAAAAGCTAAATGACTATTCAAAAACGGGGGGGGGGGGGGGATATAAGGATGAGAAAAACATTTTTCTAGCTATATTTCCACATTGTAAAAAAGCAAGGCAGAGAATAGTTTTGCAGCCAGGCTTTGGTATGAAGCTGAGACTGTTTGGAGACAGTATTAGAATATTCATGGTTTTTTTCCTGAAAAGAAAGCAGCGACGTTGTTCCCGGACACTGGAAGTGTTCCTTAGCAACTCAGAGAAGGAGAAGAAGAGATGGCTGGCTATAACTCAAACTTCATTTGATGCTTTTCCAGCACATGTGACATGCAGAACATGACACAGGAATGAGTCTCAAGTCAATGTTAGATATGGGTTACGGCTTGTACACAAACTTTGTACATGATTAATCTGCCACCCAAAAGGATGATGTGCATGATTTTCTTTCATGTCAGGAGCGTCTTGAGAAACTGCAAGTCGCTTCTGGTGTGAGAGAATTGACCGTCTGCAAGGATGTTGCCCACAAGATGCCCAGATGTTTTGATGTTTTTATCATCCTTGTGGGAGGCTTCTCTCATGTCCCTGCATGGGGAGCTGGATCTGACAGAGGGAGCTCACCCACTCTCTCCCCGGGTTGGATTTGAACCGGCAACCTTCAGGTCAGCAACCCAACCTTCAAGTAATCAGTCCTGCAGCAGTGATGAAGGATGATGACAAAAGAGATGGCAATCAGAAAGAGCACCTTAGGAGCAAGTGCTTTTGTGTACAAAATGGTGTAGAAATAGGAAAATATCCATATTATTTTGAATATTTTTTGCAAACCAGAACATATGGCAGTAGTGATTACCAACCTGTGGTCCGTGGACCACCAGTGGACTGGAAGAACTAAAATATGGTCTACGGTCTCACCATTATTACTACAGATAACAACACAGACCAACCAATTTTTTTTCCTGGGTGTTTTCGTTTTTAGGCCTGTTCCTGGGGTTATCTGGGGTGCTGATTCAGAAAATTGCATCGCATAGACCACATCAACTCTAGATTATTAAATATGATTTTCTATGGGTGAGCAGATGGCGACTACTGGATGGCATGTGTTCTGTATAAGAAACAAGAGCTGGTGTGGTCTATCCAATGCAATTTTCTGAATCAGCACCCCAAATAACCAAACCGAATCTAAAGTTGACCAAAAACTGATTTGTAACCCTTTTGATACTAATGTTAGAGAGTGGTCTCTGCTCAAAGTGGTCTTTGGTCAAAAAAGGGTTGGGAACCACTGGCTTATGGAGAATGATATACTGAAAAAGTGCTTGATGACAGAATGACAATCAACACAATCTGACTCCTAATATTATAATAAGCTTAAAATCACAACATCAAATAGAAAACAACACTCTTAAAACACAGGAATGCCAGACACTAAACAATCACGGCCAGCTAACACCTCCCACCATCTGCCATGCAGGACACAATCCAAGCACTCCCAACAGATGGCCACCCAGCCTCTCAATAATAATAATAATAATAATAATAATAATAATAATAATAATAATAATAATAATAACAACAACAACATCATACAATCCTAACATTTCTAATATACCGATGATAACGTACTCTATCCCCATTCACAACACCAACATCTCTTATACAACTCTAATATACTGATGATAACGTACTCTATCCCCATTCACAACACCAACATCTCTTATACAACTCTAATATACCGATGATAACGTACTCTATACCCATTCACAACACCTACAACATCTCTTATACAACTCTAATATACCGATGATAACGTACTCTATCCCCATTCACAACACCAACATCTCTTATACAACTCTAATATACCGATGATAATGTACTCTATACCCATTCACAACACCTACAACATCTCTTATACAACTCTAATATACCGATGATAACGTACTCTATACCCATTCACAACACCTACAACATCTCTTATACAACTCTAATATACCGATGATAACGTACTCTATCCCCATTCACAACACCAACATCTCTTATACAACTCTAATATACCGATGATAACGTACTCTATACCCATTCACAACACCTACAACATCTCTTATACAACTCTAATATACCGATGATAACGTACTCTATACCCATTCACAACACCTACAACATCTCTTATACAATTCTAATATACCGATGATAACGTACTCTATCCCCATTCACAACACCAACATCTCTTATACAACTCTAATATACCGATGATAACGTACTCTATCCCCATTCAAAACACCAACATCTCTTATACAACTCTAATATACCGATGATAACGTACTCTATCCCCATTCACAACACCAACATCTCTTATACAACTCTAATATACCGATGATAACGTACTCTATACCCATTCACAACACCTACAACATCTCTTATACAACTCTAATATACCGATGATAACGTACTCTATACCCATTCACAACACCTACAACATCTCTTATACAACTCTAATATACCGATGATAACGTACTCTATACCCATTCACAACACCTACAACATCTCTTATACAACTCTAATATACCAATGATAACGTACTCTATACCCATTCACAACACCTACAACATCTCTTAGACACCATTCATACTTACCTCCAACAGACAAAAACACCCAATAATCACAAATATTGTATATTCGCAACCTTTAGGAAATAATATCCCCTAATGACGCAGCGTCTTCAACCGCTAACCTACTCAACTTCTCCAATGAAACGTCGCACGTTTGAATTCGAAAAACGGAGTCAACCCCCACTATTACCCCACCTTCTCCCAACCCAACAGTTCCAAAACATCAAAATATCACTACATCCAATATCATCCAAATAAACTACCAAATATCAGTACTCCTCTGACACAAAACTAACAGCGCTCCATACAGTCATACCACCCACATGACCTCCAAGGACTCTACAAACAATGCCACCTCTTCGACTTACAAATACACATGATCACCAACCCACACACTCACACACGACTGGACTTAATATCAGGAAAAAACCTTTACCCTTTACCTTAACTACCTCCAATTCCTCAATACCTTATTTCCCATACCACCAGACTTTGCCACAGCAACGCGTGGCCGGGCACAGCTAGTATTTTTTATATAATTATAATGTGTTTGTCTGTGCTTCAGTACTTTAACTATCTTGAGGTTGGAGAAGCAGGGAAGCAGGAGCCCTCCTTTCTGAGACTGACCCCAATCACTAGGTTTGTCTCTGTCTTGATACTGGGAGCTGTCATTGGGTGCCTTCAAGTCATTTGTGACTTCTGGCAACCCTGAGACCAACCTGTCCAAAGCCTGGCTGATTCCTGCCTAGAGGAATCATTTGTTGGGAGGTGTTAACAAAGGATTTCTCCAGGCAGCTACCAGCCAGGCCTTGAAACTGCTGGCCATATGCTAATCAAGGTGGCAAACTGCAACATTCACAGTACCTCAAGCAGACAAGGGTTCTTTCTCCCACCCTGGACATAAATAAGCCTCACTGTTACTGATTGATTCTTGTCTTGAATCCCCTTGCTTTTTGAATCTAGCTCTTTGTTTACTGTTTTGATTTTAGAGTTTTTCAAATACTGGTTTCTAGATTTTGTTCATTTTCATCATAGTTTCTTCCTTTCTGTTGAAATTGTCCACATGATTGTGGATTTCAAGAGAAACCAAGAGAAGGAATGCTCTAAGGAGGTATTAGAGAGAGTAGGAAGAGACCCAGAAAGGCCATTTAGTCCAACCCCCTCCTGCTTCCATGCAGGAAAAAGCACAATAAAAGCCACAGCAAGTGGCAACCCAGTAGTTTTCCATGTATCCCTCTACACTGCCTTATTTAGATTTTAAAGAAACATCTAGAAGCAGAATTATACTATTGCTATATTCATTTCCCCCCAAATGGTGCACAACAGAGTTCAACTAAGGCCCCATCTACACTGTCATATAATCCAGTTTCAAAATGCGGGTTAACTTCATTGAACTAGATTACTGAGTCTATTCTGTCGTATAATCCAGATCAATGCAGTTAATCTGCATTCTGAAACTGGATTATGTGGCAGTGTAGATGGGTCTTTAGACAAGAGGAGAACACTTAGAGGAATGACAAAACTGAATATGGAATATACAACAATATCACATTCTTGTGAATAGAATACAGTATTCCCTCACTTGATTAGCATTTGATAGCCTGTTGCTGCTTCAAAGCCTGGCTGATTCCTGCCTAGAGGAATCCTTTGTTGGGAGGTGTTAACAAAGGATTTCTCCAGGCAGCTACCAGCCAGGCCTTGAAACTGCTGGCCATATGCTAATCAAGGTGGCAAACTGCAACATTCACAGTACCTCAAGCAGACCAGAGTTCTTTCTCCCATGTGCGCGCATATATATATATATATATGTTTGTATACATACAATATAATTTACAATAATATGTAATCTATATATATAAAAGAGTGATGGCATCACGGCGACTCGCAAAACAACAAAAGTACAGGCCCCCCAACCTCAAAATTTGACAACACAACCCATCATCCACGCCTCTAGGTTGATACAGCAAAAGGAAAAGAAAAATAAAGTCCTAATTAGAGGGAGAGCAATAATTTTTTTATCCAATTGCTGCCAGTTTAGAGGGCTAATCTCTGCCCACTTGGTTGCCACAGCTAGTATTATAATATATTGTATATGCATATAATATTAATAATATTATGTTGCAATAAAATATAATACTAATAATACAATATAATAATATTAATTATATATTATATATTACATGTAATATTATTAATATATAGCTATAGTACAATATGGTAATTTATTGCCAGTCTTGTGCTATGCTAATAATATAATATTGTATGTAAATTTAATTTGTAAGCCGCTCTGAGTCCCCATCGGGGTGAGAAGGGTGGGATATAAATGTATGAAATAAATAAATAAATAAATATGTGGGTGATCTGATTTGATAATCTGGATTATATGGCAGTGTAGAAAGGGCCTTGAGGACCTTCCACACAGCCATATAACCCAGAATATCAAGGCAGAAAATCCCACAATATCTGCTTTGAATTGGAATATATGGTAGTGTGGACTCAGATAACCTAGGTTGCTTCCACGTAGCCATATAACCCAGAATATCAAGACAGAAAATCCCACAGTATCTGCTTTGGACTGGGTTATCTGAGTCCACATTGCCATATAACTCAGTTCAAAGCAGAAAATGTGGGATTTTATTCAGCTGTGTGGAAGGGGCCTTAGGGAAAAATGATCCTTGTAGTCATAATCTAGTGCAAGTGGTGAGCATGGTCCCAGGATCTCATTCTAGGTTTTAAAATCTTCACTGCCAGATAATCTGGGATAAGCAGATAATCTGGGATCAGATCCTGGGATATAGGCCAATATAGGTGAAGGTCCTGGAGGAGGAATATGGGTGTGTGTGTGTGTGTGTGTGTGTGTGTGTGTGTATGTATGTGTATATATATATATATATATATATATATATATATATATATATGGAGCTCCCAGTGGTGCAGCGGGTTAAACCACTGAGCTGCTGAACTTGCTGACCGAAAGGTTGCAGGTTCAGATCTGGGGAGCGGAGTGAGCACCCACTGTTAACCTCAGCTTCTGCCAGCCTAGCAATTTGAAAACATGCAAATGTGAGTAGATCAATAGGTACTTCTCTGGCAAGAAGGTAACGGCCACCACCGCCGCCACCTTCAGGTCAGCAACCTAATAATTTGTTGGCTGATCGAATTTGGGGAGCAGGGTGAGCTCCCGCTGTTAGCCCCAGCTTCTGCCAACCTAGTAGTTCAGTGATTGTTTTTTTTTCACAGATTCAAAGTAGAGCAGAGCTGGGCATCTTGTGGCCTTCCAGATATTTTTGTATCCCAACTCCCATCATTCTTCGCCATTGTCCCTGGCTAGGGTTGCTGGATCTTCTAACTGAACAACACCTAATAGGCTGCATGATTCCCATCCCCGAAGAAGATGCCTGCCTGGTTTTTCTCTGCTTAGTACTTCCAAGCTCTTGTTTGGTAAACAGTCTCCTAATTTCATCAGAAAAAGAAGTCTATTACTCTGCTGTGTGCATTTATGTAATCAGCTTGCAAATCTCCCTGGGATTCATTATCACAAAGCTGCATTTGATTCCACTTTGCTTCTCTGTGTCCGTAAGACAAACCAAAGGGCTGTCCTTGTTTCATCTCAAGCAACTAGGAAGGATAGTTGAGAAATTGCTAACTGCGACCAGGCAGTTGGTCCATAAACAGCTGCTTGGGCTTCTTCAATCTGTGGTGGTGACTTTCGCAGCATAAAAGTACCTGAATTTTTACCTGTCTCTATATTTTGCCTTGTTTCGTTGGTGTTACATTTGGAGACTTTTATCAAATGGGTGAGGAAAGAGTCTTCCCAATGGCAGAACTCTTGTTGTGGAATATTATTTGACAAGGGATTCTTGTTTGGCCTCTGTATTGTTATTCTGTGTTTTGAGTATTTCTAGTTCTTGTGGTGTATATTTAGCCTTGTACCCCCCCCCCCCCCAGAACAGACATGCATGACATATGGGAAGAGGAAAGGACCCAGGATCAGCAAGGTAAGTGAAGTGGTGACAGTGTGCAGAGCCTGACCTTCTTCCTCTTCTCCAGGGACTATGGCAGGTTGTCCTCCCCAGACTGCAATGACTTCCACCTGGATAAATGCATAGATTTCCACTTTCATGGGATTGTTAACAGTGTATTGTTAACAGTAGGGAAAGCCTTACTTTCATTATACGAGGGTTGAATGAAAAGTAATGCCTCCACTTTCGTAACTCCTCAACAGATGGCAGTCCTGGTATGCGGCAGGTACTGGCTTGTTCAGTAGACTCTCTTCTATAGTTCCATTTGGCAGGAAGCCTTAGCACTGAAAGGTTGTGTTGTTAAAGTGTGAAGTATAGAACCCTGTGCAGACTTGCGACTTGAGCAATGTGTAGTCACTGAATTCTTGACAGCCGAAGGTGTCACTCCAAAGGAGACTCATCAGAGAATGCAAGCTGTTTATGGTGATTGTGTTGATGTGAGTAAGTTTAAAAATGTTCAAGTGGGAACATCTGACTTGCGTGACAAGCAAAGAGGTGGACGACCCATGACAGCAACCACCAAGTTTCACAAGCAAAAGGCTGACAGATTGATTTAGGTTGATCATGGCATCACTCAGAGAGAAATTTCAAGCATAATCGGCATTTCACAAGAACGTGTGGGTCACATTATTGCTTTGCTTGGCTATCGGAAGATCTGTGCCGATGGGTCCTGTGAGAAGCTGCTTGCGGAAACAGTGTCGACTTTTTCCGTGACGGCTTCAGAAAACTTGTTCATCATTGGCAGAAATGTATCCAGTTGTCTGGTGATTATGTGGAAAAGTGAATAGTGGTATTTAAAGAGCACATTCTAAGGATTATTTCTGCTTTTGATTTATTAAAATATTCTTATCCAAACCCAAGTAACGAAGGTGGAGGCATTACTTTTCATTCAACCCTCACAGAATCCAGCAAGAGATGGAAGTACCTTACACTTAGATAAAATCCACAGTCTAGCTCAACATAAGCAACATCTTTAATACTGGAGATTACAAAAGCACACTCTGTTCCTGCTCCTTAGCAACCTTCCTTGTCTGCCAAAGGAAAAATATATAGCCCAAGGCTAAGGGTACAGTTATGCTCTATTTCTGCTTGCAGATCTTCTGATGGAAATGGGGAAATCACATATACAGAATCATAGTTTGGCCAAGTTGGAAGGCCATCTAGTCCAATCCCTTGCCTCCTGAAAAATGGCCACACGACCCCTGTTTAAAGGCTTTCCCAAAGGAGAGTCCTTCACTACCAAAGGCAAACTACGCCACTAATAAATAGCTCTTATTTGGATGGACTTTCTAATGTTTTGGTGGAATCTTTTTTCTTTTAATGTGAACCCATTGGTCTGTGCTTTGTGTTTCTGGAGCAACAGAAAACATGTACACTTAATCTTCTATGTGACATCCTTTCAAATATTTAAAATGGCTATTATGTAACCTCTCGGTCTTCCTTTCTTCAAACCGAACCCAAGTTCCGTAAGATGTTACTCTACTCATAGGGCTTGCTTTTCAGATCTTTTACCATTTTGGTTGCTTTCCTCCAACCAATTCCCAGCTGATCATTATCCTCCTTGAATTGTGGTGCCCAGAACTAGTAGACACAGTACTCTGACCACAGAAAACTAGAGCACTGTTTTTACTTTCTCCAGTTGGGACTCTATACTCCTGTTGATTCAGCCTAGAACTGCATTGGATTTTTTAGTTGCCACACCACAGTGTTGCCTCATATTTAGCTTGTGGTCAATTAAGAACACCTAAGAACAATTAAGAACTGGGAACACCTTTCACATGTACTGGATACCAGTCTCATTTTGAATCCTGATCCTGTCCTCTGATTCTGGCGAGGACAATTTTATTTTTATTTACTATGAGAAATGCTTACTTTTAGAATTGCTGGTTTCTTGATTTATATGTACACTTTTCAAAAGCTATAGCTAAGCTTGTATTTCTTTGCCTATACTGACATCTGTTGGCAAACATTAGCATTAAAAACCAAACCTAACTAAAGCTGCTAAAGTTCAGGTTTATCTGAACTTATCTGAAATTCTTGGGCCAGAAATATTTCGGATTTGCATCTATCTATCTATCTATCTATCTATCTATCTATCTATCTATCTATCTATCTATCTATCATCTATCTATCGTCTATCTATCTTGCTTTATCTTGGAGATGGGACACAATTCCAAACATGAAATTCATTTAAGTTTCATGTACATCATATACCCATATCCTGAAAGTAATTTCATACTATATTTTTTGGTGATGTTGTGCATTCTACAAAGTCTGTGTATATCCAATCATCAGAAAGCAAAGGTGCCACTATATCAGCCACTCATAGATGATTCAAGATTTCAGAAGTTTGGATGAAGGCCACTGCTATAGCAAAGAACCAAATAAATCCAGAAAAATCCTGTAGGAAGGAATTCCTGTGAAAAATTGTAAGTATTACTAATCTACGCAGATTGTCAAAACATTAAATGTTATATGTGATTGGACACACACATCACACACACACACATACTGTCAAGGACAGAACGCCACGAGATTCACATTAACAAGGTTTATTAGGTTACAAAACTCAAAATAAGCCCGTAAAACACAAAGGGCCAGGCAGTATTTGCCTTTAGGAGCAAAAAGGGACAAAATGAATGTTCAAAAGATAAACCGGATTAAACCGAAGTTTAATCCGGGTAAAAACAAAATGCTTGCTTCAGCCTAAACAAAATGAGAGCCAAGAAAAAAGAGATACAAAGAATGCAGCTAATTGGCAGCAGATTCCTCTCTGCTGCCAACACAGTGTTTAGAGTAACTTGCGTCGCTCCCACACACACACACAGCAGACAGGATTTCCAGCACAGCCAGGGAATGCAGCAGTAGAGTAGACCAGTTCCGTTCCGTAATTCAAAGCCAAAAGCAGACGTTTGTAGTTTTCCCAAGTCCAAGAAGGGGATGAAGCCAAGCCGTGGTCAGTTCAGTCCGGGTATTCAAAACAGTGGATGGCGTCCGTCAAGAAGACGACGGGAGGTCAAGCTAATAAGAGTAAGCACAGGTTTGCACAAACAAATGCCCACACAATCCCTCCCGCCGTCTGACCCTGGATTCCAAACAACTTACGTCACAGCACAGGAAAGCACACAAGTCTTCAGGGAAGCGTCCCACACACACACGGATCCCAAGCGTTTGCCCAGATTACCTTGCCCGACGCAATTTGCAATTGCTCCCAAGCCCAGTTTTATGCCAGTTACAAATCTTCATCACTGTCAGCTGTCCTCCTTAACCCGGGCGTTTCCTCATCACTTTCCTCGTCAGAGCTGGAACACCTCTGACTACGCCCAGCAGCATCTCCAGCTGTGGATCCCGTCCCATCCCTCCAGCTAAGCCATGGGTCTAATCCTGAAGGTCCCCATTCATCTTCTGCCCCATCATGGCCAGTGGCCCCCAATTCCTCCCTTACCCGAGTCCAATCCATCTCATCCTCCTCTGAGCTAACCTGCCCCTCCTCCATTCTTTCCGTGAACCCTTCGAACGACTCTTCGTCCGATGGTGCTGCAAATATGTCTCGCAGTCTTTTTCTCTCTCGCTCCTCGAGAGTATCCGACTCTCGAGGAGTCTTACGCCCACGCCTGTCAGTAACAGAGCCATGAGGCTCAATCATAACACATACACAGTTGGCCCTCCATATCCACAATTTGTGTATCCATGGATTCAACCACTCACAGTTTGAAAAAAAAAAATGAAAATTCCAAGAGGGAAACCTTGATTTTATCATTTATATTAGGGCATCGTTTTACTACGCCATTATATATACAGTAATGGCACTTGAGTATCCATAGATTTTGATACCCATGGAACTCCAGTGAATAGCAAAGACCCCTTTACAGAGTATTTGTGATGAATGTTACAGTATTGGAGCAAATATAGTGGAAATAACTCGATTTGAAAAAGCTGGCTGGGTTAGTATGTGTGCCACCCACATATCCAATTGTCTGAGCTATTAGAACACTAGAAACAATTGTGATGAGATGATTAATGGCTGGTTGGAAAACATAAATCACAATGGTTCCTCTAAGTAAACTGCAGAGTAATAGGGATTAATAAACATGTTAATTATATTCCTGAGGACTGCTACTCTGGTGGTTCAGCAGGTATTTCAATGATCAGTCTAATCCAACTCTGGCGGCATTTGTGTTGTTGTGCAATCATATTCTTCAAATACCATAATATGTCCGTGACATGTTATCAGAAGGCTGTGTGGGAAGAATGCTAATAGTTTTAGCCATCAGTTCTAAACCTCTTACAAGGCAGTAATCTTCACTCAGTTCAAATAGAACTCCATTTTTTTCATTGATCGTGCAGGCCTAATAATTATATGACAACTGATTATATAATACATGTATGCTCAAAGGGAATTTTAAAGGAGAAACTTCCCTAGCTCTGTCTCAATCTCTGCAATTCAGCTTAGGTGTGCTTTTATTTGTTTATAAGTGCCATGATAGATAAGCAAGAGAAGTAAAGAAACAACAGAAGAATCTATCCTTCTGTAATGAAGATGGTGACCTATAGATGTCACTGTTCCTTTGGATTTCAAGAAGACTAAAAATAAAAAAGGCTATCAAAAAGAAAAGGAAGAGCTTGTTTTTTTGTTTCAAAGAAGAAGAATATTTTCCTAACAACACCTGTTGTTGGGGTCTGTTTATTGCTGTGCATGATTTTAGTGTATTTAATCTGTAGGTCTATGTCTTCTAATGGCCTTGTGTTTTTAATCTATGTATTTTGATTATATTGCACCCTGCCTTGAGCTTTGAGAAGAGGGGGGTAACAACATTTATGACTATCATTAAGATTGTTTAATAGTTTGGATTATTTAATATTCTTCTTATTCAGACTGTTTCAGCAGCTGTAACATGTTAAAAGATGGATATGATGATGACAATAATAATAATAATAATAACAACAACAACAACAACAACAATAACAACAACACTTTATTTATATTCCTCCCTTCACCCCAAGGGGACTCAGAAGGGATTACAGCATATAAACATACACAGGCAAACATTCAGTGCCTTGTTACAATGAAATACAATGAAACAAATACACAAAGGCAAAGGCCCTGGAAGCAGTGCTCATCTCCGGCTCTGGGGAGATGCTCATCTCCATTTCCAAGCTGAGGAGTCTGCATTGTCTGTAGAAACCTCCTGGTCGTGTGGCCGGCATGACTGCATGGAGCGTCTTTTTGCCTTTTCCCACAGAGGCTGTATCTATTGATCTATTCACATTTGCATGTTTTCAAACTGCTAGGTTCGCAGGAGCTAGGGCTAATAGCGGGAGCTCACCCCATCCTGTGGTTTCGAACTGCTGACCTTCAGGCTAGCAGTTCAGAAACACATGGGTTTAATCCACTGCGCCACCACGGTCTCAGCTTTTTCTTTTGAAAGATTTCCCCAAGAACCAGAATACATAAATAGAAGTTTTGGGGGGTCTGAGCACATGAAAAACCATGTTAGCTTCCCATCCCATAGGATGAAGTCATGATTGTTAAAGTGGGATCAAAGCACTGTGACTGTGTAATGCAAGAAGTCCTCTGTTATCTGCTAAGGGGTTTTATGCTTCCCAGAGATAGCTAACTATACCTAACTAAAGCCCACTGTAACACAACCAGGGGATATTGATGGGTTTTTTCCCCCAATAGTAAAACACGCCGTTTGTCTTGGAGAGGTACCAGACCTACAATGGGTTAGTTGCATACAACATCATGCAGTTGGGATCAGGTTTGCCTAAATGCTGGTTTACCACCTCCGTAAACCAGCATGTAAGCAAACCTGATCCCAAATCCTGGTTTACCACCTCTATGCAGAGCCATGGTCGTGCAATGGGTAAAACCCTTGTGGCGGCTGAACTGCTGGCCTGAAGGTTGCAAGTTCGAATCTGCGAGACGAGGTGAGCACCCGTCTGTCAGCTCTAGCTTGCAGGAACATGAGAGAAGCCTCCCAGCAGGATGGCAACACATCCAGGCGTCCCCTGAGCAACTTCTCTGTAGATAGCCAATTCTCTCACACCAGAAGTGACTTGCAATATGTTATCAATTCACATCCGACACGATAAAAAAATCTCTTAAACAAGTTTCAAAGCAGCTCTGTTAAATGCATACAATTGATACAAACCTTGTACAAAATTACTTTCAGGTTATGTGTGTAAAGTGCATATGAAGCATATATGAATTGAGCAGACTGCTTATGCTTGTGGGCATTTCAATACAGTAGAGTCTCACTTATCCAAGCCTCGCTTATCCAAGTTTCTGGATTATCCAAGCCATTTTTGTAGTCAATGTTTTCAATATATCGTGATATTTTGGTGCTAAATTTGTAAATACAGTAATTACAACATAACATTACTGCGTATTGAACTACTTTTTCTATCAAATTTGTTGTATAACATGATGTTTTGATGCTTAATTTGTGAAATCATAACCTAATTTGATGTTTTATAGGCTTTTCCTTAATCCCTCTTTATTATCCAAGATATTAGCTTATCCAAGCTTCTGCCGGCCTATTTATGTTGGATAAGTGAGACTCTACTGTACTTTCTATACTTGGAGTGCTGTTCTCAAGTTGCTTCCAACACGATAAAAAAAAAAAACACCTCCGTAAAAAAACCTCTATAATTGTATGATAAGATATGAACAAGTGAAGTTTGTGCAGTTATATCACAGGAAAACATCATACTCAGCTGTGGTTGCTCTGTTCCTTTCTTGATAGCATTCCGTTCAGGTTTCTCTAATCTTGAGCAAAAGATGATAATTTTTACCTACTGCGGTGCCCGCTAGAATTGTGAGAATTGGCTTACCAACTTTTTCATGGCCTCCCACTGCTGCGGTTGCTGGGGGAGTATTCTTCACATCACATTATGAACTTCCCCAGCAATTACACCCCGCGGCAGCCAATGCAGTTATTTTGTTTAAAATATGAGGGGAGATACAACAGGCGCGCAACTCAGGGCCGCGGTAATTAAGGCACCATGTGTAGAAGAGCCTGGCTGGCAAGGGAGCGGGGATTTATAATGACACAAGTCATCTTTACCCACAAAGAACCCTCACATCGGCGGCTTCCTAGAGGGATGTTCATGCACTCACAACCTGGCATTATCACATTTCACAGTGGTGCGAAGAGTCTGAACAAACACAACTAAGGAGCTTTGGAAAATATTAAGAGCACCACCTACACCTCGTCTGCAAAATGTCAACAGAAATCAAGGGTTCACTTCCTATGCAAGCAAAGTATTCACAGGGAGCATCCCTGCTGTTAAAACTGAAGGGAAATAATTCTTTATGGCTGCCTTGTGTTGCGCCGGGATGTGCAAAACAACAGCAAAACGAATCGAACAAAGGAATGTCAAGCCTGGGCAGGTGTGTCATAAACAATAGAACCACGGCTTTCTTTGCCGGCTTGGTTTTTTTTATTTCTGACAAATGCTTCCACTATAATAGAAAAGCCAAGGCTCAATTTGCTCTGTGTTGAAACATACATATCAGCAATGAGCAATTATGGAAAGGATGGTCCCTAGAGTGAATGGAGCTGCTTTTTTCCATTTTCAGTTGTGCATTGCAGAAAGCAACATCAGGAGTTAAAATGGATACTAAAAGAGATCTTAGATCAGGCATGGGTTCGAATCCAATCCGGGGAGAGCATAGATGAGTTCCCTTTGTCAGCTCCAGCTCCATGTGCAGACATGAAAGAAGCATCCCACAAGGATGGTAAAACATCAAAAACATCTGGGGCTCCCCTGAGCAATGTCCTTGCAGATGGCCAATTCTCTCGCACAGAAGCAACTTACAGTTTCTCAAGTCGCTCCTGACACGAAAAAAATGCGTAACCATTTAAATGTTTATAAAATTGCAGTTTTAGTTAATATAGATGGACAACTTTGCCTCAGAGAATTGTACTGTTTTCCTACTGTGCAACTTTTAGGACTGTTTTCCTACTGTGCAGCTTTTAAGTTGTGCTGTTTTGCTGTGCCAAGAGCTAAAAAAAAAGTTTCTTCATGTTACAGGAACTTTCTAAGCACTGTTTTCTTCCCCTAGTGATTTTTTTTCTCCAAGTAGTTGAGAACACCAAATGTTGATCATGTTCATGAAATTGTCTAATACCCATTCCATCCCTATACCACAGTGGCTTTCTTCCAAGTCGACTGTATCAGATTACACAGTAGCTCATTTGACATGTTAAACACATCAGTAGATGGAGCTTTAGTTTCATCCAGCCAGCTTCTTCCTGGGGTACTTATGGCATATCAAAAAGCAAGATGATACAAAAGGCAGCAGATGGATTATCAGATATTACCACAACTGGGATCTCTGAATATATGCCAAGAACACTTTGGGTAATTTCCAGAAACCTGCATGCATTGGATCAGAAAGGATTCAAATAAATTGCTGGAACATATAAATCCTCTTAGTTGAACTGCTGGGAGCTGGAAGATGGTGGTATGGCTTGGGTTGATGCAGAAACCTAGGCATGTCCAAGAACAGAAAGTTCTTCTTATGATAGAGATACTGCTTCTCTGGTCCATCCCGTCACCTTTTTTTTTTTTTTTGCTTCTTATGCTATCTTCTGCTTTACATTAACTGAATCTCTGATGAATCTCTGTTTTGCACAACAGTAAGAATCCATAGCTACGTTGCAGAAATACGACAAAATCTTATTAGTAGGTTGTGGAGATGTGAATCTGAGCACTGGTAAGTGTGCTGCAATGTGCATCAGGCACTTCTGTTGTGCACCAATGTTTTGAGACTTTTTACCATTCTGGTTGACTTTTTTTCTGGACACAATCTAGCTTGTGAATATCCTTCTTGAACTGCAGTGCCCAGAACTGGATACAGTATTCCAGATGAAATCAGACCAAGCAGAACAAAGCAAAGTCGAAGGCTTTCATGTCCGGAATTACTGGGTTGCTGTGAGTTTTCCAGGCTGCATAGAAGCATTCTCTCCTGACATTTCACCCACATCTGTGACAGACATCCTCAGAGGTGTGAGGTTTGCTGGAAACTATAAAAGTGGGACATATATCTGTGGAAAGTCCATGGTGGGAGAAAGAACTCTTGTCTGTTTGAGGCAAGTGTGAATGTTGCAATTGATCACCTTGATTAGCATTTAATGGCCTTGCAGATTCAAAACCTGGCTGCTTTCTGCTTGAGGGAATCCTTTGCTGGGAGGTGTTAGCTGGCCCTGATTGTTTCCTGCCTGGATTTCCCCTGTTTTCAGAGTGTTGTTCTTTATTTACTGTCCTGATTTTAAAGGTTTTTTTATTACTGGTAACCGAACCTCACACATCTGAGGATGCCTGCCATAGAAATTGGCAAAACATCAGAAGAAAATACACCTGGAACATGGCCATACAGCCTGGAAAACTCACAGCAACCCAGAACAGAGTGAGACTATTACTTTCCTCAGTCTAGACACTATGTTGCAGCTTAGAATCATATTGGTCCTCTTCTAGCTTGTGTTTCCTTCCTTATTAATAATATTTGACACATTGATGTTGTTTCACCACATGTCCCAATTTTCATATGTGAAATGTTGAATATGCAGCTCTGCCCTCCAACATCCCACAGTCGCCTTCCTGCAGTTTCACCCTGAAGTGACTATCTCAGTCAACCTAATTATAGACCTGGCCCTAGCTCTCCATTTTTTTTAGCTCTCCCTTTAAACATTTTATTTTGTTCAATTGTACTATATTTAATTTTATTTGCCAGAGGAGCAGCACCAAGCATCTACTTTGGCTGTTAAGAACAGAAAAGGCAAACATGAATTTCCCTTCCTTGGGTGTTATGTATTCCCACCAGAAGCAACAGTATCTTAGAGTGAGTTTATCTAACTACTAAAGCTATTTGGGTAAATAGCAGTCAAACACTAGGGCCTTGCTCGCAAACAATCTCCAATTAATTTTAATTTGTGTTGCAAACTAAAACAGTGCTTAAATATTTGTATTATCCACCCTGTCTGCTCAAGGCAATTAAAACGCAAATTGCACAATGGATACTTGAAGAAGTAGCTTCAAACTGCTGAAAGTGTTCTGCCTGTATTATGAAGAACCAGCTGTCTTACTGAAATGCTCTAAGCCACAGGTGCAGGCCAAAATTATGGATTTTGGTATGACTCACAGATAAGTCATCTGTGGAAAAGGGCACCAATGGGTCTGCAGTGCTGCCATTTCCCTGCCAAGGTATTCAAAAAGGTTAAAAGCAGTGCCATAGTGGACAAGATAGGAGTCAGAACTTCTTTTACATTCCTGGGGAAGATTTAGGACCCTTCCAGACAGCCTCATAAAGCAGGACAAAGAAGTCGGTTTAAAAATATGGTACCAGCAAATAGTCTCCTGGTGTCTTGAAAAGTTTGTTTGTAGTTGATTTTAGAAATCCTCAAGATGGACACGGGACACTTGGACTCTCCAAGATATGCTGGACCTCATAAGTGCTGATGCGGATATATGAATGTGTACACAAGCAGATGTGTTAGAGCTGTCTACACCAGCATATCACAATGAAGTCCCATGCTTTTCTTGAGTGCAGGGATATTCAGTCATGCGAATGTGCACATTTTTTTGGCCAATCATGGATTATAAGAGCACCTTTTAAACCCATGTTTTACAGCTGATGGTGCAATTCAGTGCGTATTTGCAGCAAGTGTCATTTAGCCACCCCCCTCCTTTTATCCTGATTTCGCTCAGATTTTAGGGCCTGTGTAGAAGGGCTCTTAGCTCTTGCCTTTTGCCATTATTCAGAGAATGAGATTGTTCCTTTTTATAAGTTAAGGTACAATAGTCAACCCATGCCAAAACTGGGTGCTTAAGGATTTTTCAGCCTGATTTTTATTTTAAAAAATCCTATTACAGTACTTAACACTATGTACTAAAATTTGAAAAAAAAAATCCATGGCTGAGGGCAGTACTATTATTTTCTTTCAATTTGTTTGCAATTTTTCTTAATGAAAATATGCCATTTTAAACCTTTCAGTGTGCAGAAGACAACAAAGTTTTTGATACTTTCCCCATGTTTTTATGATAGAACCAATTAGGGAATGACATTTATAACCCAGGAACAAAAATCATCTTCCATAGAGTAATCTGTGCCAGAGCATAGGATGCTATTAATGTGACAGCCTTGCATCCTAAGGTATCAGAGCAAACAAAGACGTCCCCTGCAGTTTGGCCACTGCTGTGATTCTCAAAGGCAAAGATCCCTATGTTTTGTCTGACATTCAGAGCTCTGCAGGTTGGCAGCCCCATAAGACTGTTTTGGCAAAGAATCTAAGGGCTGGACTCTCCTGCAGCCTTCTTGGGAGAGCAGCAGCCAAACAATTTTTAAAGTGCAAATATTTATTTGATTGCACATCAGTCAGAGTTTGAGGGGGAGAAAGGGGACTTTTGCCACTCCACTGATTAAATTGCTGGCAGACTTAAAGAGAGGGAAAGCAGGGGAAGGAA
The DNA here is from genome assembly GCF_035594765.1 of Anolis carolinensis. Lineage (NCBI taxonomy): Eukaryota > Metazoa > Chordata > Lepidosauria > Squamata > Anolidae > Anolis > Anolis carolinensis. The sequence continues at coordinate 11,952,418 of NW_026943819.1, read as the reverse complement.
GGATCCCGCTATGCAATCTGCTTTCCTGAATGTCGCAACACAGAAACTGAGGAGGAGAACTAATCTGGATCATCAGTAAAGTTTCATTCCGCTGTGGAACAGAACAGCACCCCCACTCAAGAAAGCAATTTAGAAATGGCAGTTCTAAACATATGGACATCCCATTCTATGTACAGTAGAGCCCCGCTTATCTGAGCTCCGTTTATCTGACACTCCGTATTATTCAACGTGCTGCCAGGGGCTTGGTGGTGCATCATATTCTCCCCACACCTCGCTTGCTCACCTTTGAGGAGCAGCCCGAGGAGCTCGAGAGGAAGGAGGAGGATGCGAAGGAGGAGGCGACGGTGGAAGGGGAGGCAGATGCAGCAGCAGAGACAGCAGCAGCCATAGAAGAGGAAACTCCGGTAGGGAACCTTTTGAGAAGCATGTTGCTAAGCAGTGGAATGCCCTACGCTTTCCTAGGCCGGGGCGCCTGCCGAAGGGAGAAGTTTCCTACCTCTGGTAGGTGCCTGGGCCTTTTGAGAAGCGCGGAGCGTGTTGCTAAGCAGCGACATGCCCCACACTTCTCTAAGCTGGGGCACCTGCCGAAGGAGAAGTTTCATCCCTCCGGCAAGGGCCTGGGTGTTTTGAGAAGCGCAGAGCATGCTGTCAAGCAGCAGCATGTCCTGCACTTCCCTAAGCCTGGGCGCTTGCCCACAGATCCGGCTATCTGACATTTCGCCCGCCCGTTTAAGTCAGATAACTGGAACTATACTGTACTACATACCTCCTACATTTACAAGAAGAATATGATGCATCTAATCTAGAATTGTGTTCCACAGAGTCCAGACCCCATCATCACCACCACCACCAGCATGGACTTCTGGCACCAAATACTTACAAAGGGGATCCCTCATTGTCTGAGTATGATGCCTTCCAAGTGTAGTGTCTCGGTGGTGGATATGTAGGTGACTGTGGGGCCCTATTCTTGACCTGCATGTTTTTCCACAGTGAAGCATTGGTTTCCAGGTGAAAGGTGGGTTTCCATTTCTGAGTGCAGAAAGGTAAAGGTAAAGGTTTTCCCTGACGTTAAGTCCAGTCGTGACCGACTCTGGGGGTTGGTGCTCATCTCCATTTCTAAGCCGAAGAGCCGCCATTGTCCATAGACATCTCCAGGTCATGTGGCCAGCATGACTGCATGGAGCGACGTTACCTTCCCGCTGGAGACCTATTGATCTACTCACATTCTGCTCCCGGGATTTGAACCTGGGACCTTTCATTCTGCAAGTTCAGCAGCAGAAAGGTGACTACAAATCAAGGATCTTCACCTTGCCTTAGAAGTGGTTTAGGGGAAGATTGACATTAATCATTTATCTATAGGGAACTGTCCCCTTTTTTAGATGGGAAGCAACACTCTGAGGGCAGAGGAGCTCCAGGGATGACTCTGAACAAAGGATGCCCCCCAGGCAACAGACAAACCTTTCCAATGCTTATTAGAGTGATTAACTGCAACATTCACACAACATTCCAACTGACAATTCTTCTCACATCCTGGACTTCCCACAGATATATATTAACCTTCCTTGCTTAGTTTCTCCATGCCTCACAACCTCTGAGGATGCCTGCCATAGATGTGGGCGAAACGTCAGGAGAGAATACTTCTGGAACATGGACAGACAGCCCGGAAAACATACAACAACCCTGTCCCTTTTTCGTCCAGCACATTTGGAGGGAAAACAAGGAGTGAATTCCAAGAGAGTAATAAACAAGCCTTTATTTGTACTGGCCAGACAAGGCGACCCGTCTCTTAATCTGACTGGTCCCACCCCTTTTTGTCTCTCATCCCTTTTATATGCTTGAACAAACAACATTCATCATGAAAGGGGAAGATACAAGGCAAAAACGAAACCTTTTAAAACTAGTGAGGTAATCCTTTTGGCTTTTCTTTTCAGCGACACCATTCAAAACTAAGCAATGTTATGCCATGAAGACTTACTTGTTTTCTCTTATTTACTTATTTTAAAGTTTCACCTCTCTCACATCTACAGTGTAGATCTAATGCCATTTGACATCACTTTAACTGTCATGGCTCAATGCTATGGGATCCTGGGAGCTGTAGTTCTACAAGGTCTTTAGCCTTCTCTGACAAAGAGCACTGGTGCTTCAGCAAACTACAAATCCCAGTATTCCATAGCATTGAGCCATGGCAGTTCAAGTGGTGGCAACCTTATTCATTCTACAGTGCTTTGTACTTTAATAGTAGTTGAGAGCAGTATTTGCTTCTCTGATAATGAACTGAAATGTTATGATTTTAGTATTTATGTAATGCATTCTTTCAACTCTTATTAACGTGTCATCTTCATTGCTATGATACTTCATCTTGTTGATGGGAAGCTTCCCACCAGAGTGGAAATTATCTATTGGACAGATGCAAGCTATTTAACCTCTCCTTCCCACTATTTGAGTCTAGGCAAAAAGTGATAACTTTGCCCTCATTCCAACAAAAAGCTCCATCTTGGAACTGAACATAATTGGCATCTGGCTTAAATGTTTCTTTTTCTTTTTCTTCTTTCACTGCTATTTTTTGCACCATAAAAAGGGTAAAGGTTTCCCCTGACGTTAAGTCTAATTGTGTCCAAACCTGGGGGTTGGTGCTCATGTCCATTTCTAAGCCAAAGAGCTGGCGTTGTCCGTAGACACCTCCAAGGTCATGTGGCCACTGGCATGACTGCATGGAGTGCCATTACCTTCCCACCGGAGCGGTACCTATAGTTTTTGCACCATAGTTTGTATCAAAAATTTTAAAAACTCAAGAAGAATGCTAGAAAACTTGACTGATAACATACTTTGTAATATTTTGGCTATGTTTAATGAAGCTACTGTCCAAATGCAAATTTAGAGAATTCTCCTTCTGAATCAACATTTCTGTTTGTTCTGGCGTTTGCAAATCCATGTGTGATTGACTCTGTATAGCATCCTGATCCTCTAGAAAAAAAGTCTCTGTTTATTTATTTTTTTCAAAAATGTGGAAAGAATAACATTTCCAGCAGCTGCATGCTGAGCAGTGAGAATGAGTTTTTATCAGACATTTCCTAATCTGATAAAACTTGTAATAGTTCTCTGTGTGGGTAATTGATGATCTCTGTGTTTGCTGTTCCCTAATAGCATGCCTGCTGAGAGACACACTACCCTACTGGTTGTCCTTCCCGTTTTATTGTCCTAATTGTCTCTCTCAGCTGTGCTTTCCAGCACACTGTCAGAAAAGGGATAAATATCTCTTTCTAGAAGTCTAAGCTTATCACATGCAGAGATACATTGAAATTTAGAGTGAAAGATACAGCAGCAGACGTTGGTGGCTTGGAGATCAGACGAATGGTCAGTTGGCTCTGAAATGGATCTCCTAAATAAATGCAACAACTTAGATATTTCTTTTAAATTTTGGGGTAAAACTTGGGATGGCATCACTACCTCACTTGGTTGTCCACTCCTAGGGCCCAGTTATGTAACTACACTATTATTTCACTTTAATTTCCATGGTGCCGTCCAATAGAATCCTGGGTTTTGAAGGGTTGGGAAGAACAATCAGATTTCATACCCAGAAAACTCTGGTGAGTCATCACCAAACCAAAGGCTTATCCACACTATGCAACTGTTGCACTATTATTCCACTTTAATTGCCACGATTCCATTTAATGGAATCCTAGGGGTTTGCAGTTTAGAAATGGCCAGTCAGAAAGACCTCACAAAGGTAGAAGCCCATTCACACTACACAGTAATAACACTTTTAGGACTTCATCACATAGACCTTGTGAAGCATGAGGGACTATCTGTCCTCATATCTTTCAATCCCCAATTGTCTGTTTCAAGTTCTGTCTTCCCATCACATGTGCTCCCCTCTTCAGTTGCTCATGTTTGAACCATTACACAGAGAATCCTTTTTCTTCGCCCTCTCCATATTTTTAAATCAGAGGAAACGTCAATATTGAAATCCAAGATTACGACGAATCTCATCCCATTTGGGGTGGGGGAAATGTGGGAATTTTAAGCCCCTTTGCCATGACAAGTCTTCCCCATGCCTTCCTTTCCCCCATTATACCAGTGTAACTATAAACAAACCACTTTACCATGATCCCTTCTTGCAAGGCTGTGCAGTGGAAGCAAAGTGGTGAGGAATGCTCATTCCTCCACATCACTGAAACAATTCAGTGCAGGCGAATCTTTGAGATCCCATCACATGTGTTTTTTGGTATTAATGACAGGAGCTCAGAATACGATTACCTGTCCATGTTCTGAACTCCCTCCTTTCAGCTAGCTTCGGTTCCATTTCAAGGCTGAAAGGCAATGAATGACCACCGGAAGTAAACAAACATTGTTGGATGGGCTCCATGCCGCTTAGTCCTTGAAATGGTGATGAAGTGTCCTAAGACGGAGAAAATGCTTCATGTGTTGAAGTCCTTATTCCACTTTAACTGCCATAGTTTCATCCTGTAAAAACTTGGGTGTTGTCGTTTCATAGACACTGGAGAGCTCTGGCTGAGAATGCTAAATGCCTTTTTTCTGACATTACCAACTCCAGGAATCCATAGGAATGGACCATGAAAGTCAAAATGGAGTCATAACACTATAATAATAATAATAATAATAATAATAATAATAATAATAATAATAATATATTTATATTCCATCCTTCTCTCCGAGGGAAACTTATACAATGAGCAGATTCCAGACACAGGCAAACATTCAATGCCTTGATTACAATGACATACTTTGTGATACAAATACACAAACAAAGGCAAAGGCTTCTCCTTTCATTTCCTGTGCTCATCTTCAGCTCTGGGGGAGGTGCTTTTTCTCCATTTCCAAGCCAAGGAGCTTGCGTCCGTAGACACCTCCTGGTTGTGTGGCTGGCAGGACTGCTTGGAGTATCTTTTGCCTTTTTCCTCCAAAGCAGTACTTTTCAATCTACTCACATTTGCATGTTTTCGAACTGCTAGGTTGGTAGGAGCTAGGGCTAACAGCGGGAGCTCACCCTGTCCTGTGGATTTGAATTGCCAACCTTCAGGTCAGCAGTTCAGCAGCACAAGGGTTTAACCCATTTCACCACCACATTACATTTCTGTAGTGTGGATGGACCCTTGTTCTGCATTGCCAAATATATGAAGCTGCTTAGAATTGTCTTGGGCCTTTGATATATTTCATTCATTGATGTTCCTTGGTATATAAGTGGTTCTCCAAAGTTTGTATCCTCATTGCTTTATATGAAGATGGCAAATAACCTATGGTAAGCTCTTTTGCAGAGTTATTGGCTAGCCAGTCGAAGCATATGTAATCATACTGGAAGAAAGGCAACAAAAACAACAGCGCCCACAACACCGGAGACTGTGATAGCAGCGGCAATGACACCTCAATGGTATAATTAGTTCAGTTTCAAATTGGCAGAAATGGTACCCACCAATAGGTTACACTTTTGCATAAGAAACAAATGTCTATTGACACTACTGTCAATACGTGAACATTGTTTGTTCAAAAAGTGTTATCTTCCCGAAATTGAATTTTGCTAAAATAAAACAAGACAGGTATGATAATTAACCTACTTCCAGCTAATTGATTTCCTATTAACCTGCCACAGGTGCTGGGGTGTTTGCTTTAGTGCCTAAATATACGTTGGCACTTTAATCAATGGTGAAGATTGTAATTACACCTTTATTGCACCTTTAATTTTGAGTTAATTATAATCCCCCTTGACAAATGCCTCATAAATATTAAAGCTCAAAATTGTGGTCCTTTAATCATTTGAACATTAAGTTTTGATCACCTCAATAAATGCAGTCTAAATGTTTATTTGAACTTGTAAAAAGATCTTTAAAAGGCTGTAATGGCCAGATAAATTGTCTTCTGGCACTGTTTCTCTGTGGTGCAGATGAAGACCCTCCTGGTTGAAATGAGCTCCAGTTGGGTTAATTAAGCAGGCCTTTCCTGAAGAAGAAGGATCTTTGCAACTTATTTATGTTTCCCAGATGGTAAACAAGCTCATTGACTGTTCTTTGGTAAGATATCATCTCTTTAGTCCAAGGATTCGTCATGTCTTCCAGATATTTTTGACTATTCCTATTAGTCAATATGGCCAGAGGTGGCTGAAGCTCTATCTCAGAATATCTGAAGGACACCAGAGATCCATTTATATTGCCATATAATGTAGTTTCATAATGCAGTTTAATAATGTAGCTTAAGTTCATTGAACTGCATTATATGAGTCTACACTTAGGAAGTTTAGGAAGAGTTTGAAAACCCGGCCCCTTCACACAAGCCTTTGGATAAGGATCGCCCATTTCCATGATGAATTTTGTATCCGTGACCATTTCCTCATCGGTTGCACTTTTTGCTTTGTTAATCTTGATATAGCCACAGAGTCTATCCCATTCCAAGGTGCTCTGTCATGAACTTGCAGCACTTTATCAATTACCTCATGTTTACAAAATTTACTTGGCGCACTTTGCCCAGTTCATTTTTATGATTTTTATTTTTGTGTTTAAATCATGTTTCATTAATGTCATTTTATTCTTGCATGTTAATGTTTTGTTATTTGATGTGTTTTATGTTGTTATTGTATTTGCCTGGGCTTGACCCCATGTAAGCCTCCTCGAGTCCCTTCGGGAAGATGGAGGCAGGGTATAAAAATAAAGTCATTATTATTATTATATTACACTGACCGTAGAATGTAATTTCAACCTGCATTCTTATGGCAGTGTAGATGGAGCCCTTCACTGGGGACACTGGGGGCCCTTCCAGACAGGCCTTCAATCGAGACTTGCTTCGATTTTACCGGAAGCATCCAAACAATGCTTTTGGTAAAAGCGAATTAATGTGGAGTTAACTGGGGCGAGACTAGAACTCACACAGAAGCAGGTTATTTTAACCCATTTCCGTGTAGGTTTTTGCTCTGTCTGGAAGCGCCCTGACTTAACTTATCTAAAAAGACTGTTTTGAGATTAATTATAAAGGAATTTAAGGTTGCAGCACTGTGCTCTTGCCCATGTCTACTGCAAAGGGCATGACTCAACCCTTCCTGTATTTTTCCTCTTGCTACCATATTATTTTGCAGAAACTGAAGTAAGCTCAGGATGGTGGAGAAAAGTGGGAAGAGAAGAGAGGGAACTGGGAGATTTAAAAAGCAGCTGAACACGTGGGATGACCGAAAATTATTATTTTGTTCATCCCAATTGGAGGCTATGAGGTATCAACATGCTAAGAACGTAGGAGAAAGCACTTCCAAAGTGTTGAGCTAATGCAGTAAGTTGCTGTAGGGCCTTCGGGTCATGCATATATTTTTCAGGGTCTGTTGTGGACATCGCTATCTACGACTTTAATTCCTCGCCCTCAAGTTGCTGGCCATTCCACTCCAGTGAGCAGCTTGAGAGGATTTCTACTTGCAAATTATAACTTTTTCATTTTGTTCTGTTCGCTTCCTTTTAGTGTTTTTGAAAATTCATGTAACTGTTTAAGTGGATAGTCCAGGCACTGGTAGGGATTTACCTTCTTAATTTAGTATTTCCTTACATTTTGCAACACTTCCTCTGTTTTGGAAATGTTTCAGCTTGTACATGTCCCTGCAGCCCAAAACAAGGTTTGGCAGTCGCTAGAACGCCTTTCCCTTGAGGAATGTAACAAAATATGAAATTGTAAAATGTATCTTGCTTTTTAATAAATATTTTAAGTGTTTGTAAGGACAGTGATTGTGTACTTTGAAAATACAGAAGTAACTGTGTGAACTCACACAGAGGGTGTTTCTAGACAGTCTCATAATCTGGGACAAATAAGTGAGGCAAAAAATCTGCAGTACCTGACAGCAAATCCAAACACGGAGCTGTCAGTCCGAGCAGAAAATACTGGTGGGGTTTGAGGGAAGGAATAGACATGATGGGAATTGCAGTCCTCCCATATCCAGATACCACTTTGAGCCCCATCCACAATGCATCTGGGCCAAACATGGCACATAGACCCCCCTCCCATGACCAGCAGGAAATACTGGTGGGGTGGGGGATATACCTGAGATGATGGGAATTGCAGTTCCCCCCATATCCAGAGATCACTGTGACCCTCAATGAGATCACTGTGAACCTGGCACACAGACTCCCCCCTCTCCCCCCCCCCAACCAGTAGAAAATACTGGGGAAAGAGAGGTTGAGGGGATGGAACTGAGATGCTGGGAGTTGCAGTCCACCCACATCAAGAGAGCCCTGTGAACTCTGTGACAGCACGAGTGGCGCCATCTATATATCAAACTGTAAGTTGCAAGATTTGAATTGTTGTATCATGCCTGATTTTGCCTTTATCCTGTAAATGTAGTTGGATTGATTGGTTATTTATAGCTGTCAATCAATGTTGTTTGCACCAGTTATATTGCTTCCTCAGCTCAATTGTTTTGCTCCACCTCTTCCTGGAGTAGGACAGTGTTTCCTTTTTTCATTCCACCATCAAGGTTTCTACCAGATGGACGTGAGAGAGAGACTTGGCTCTAAAAGCCCTTGATTAAGTTACCTCTCAGCACCAATTTTGAGGTTCTTACCCTTGAGACTTATGCTTCATGTTCAGGGCCAACCTGGACGATGTTGAAGAGTCTCAAGCGCCTTCAAATCAGTTCTTTGGCACCAAAGGAAAACTGTGTCTTCAAACATAGGCCATTTGGACTGAGGCTTTGTGATTGCTCCGGCATTCACAACCATTGAGAAAGAGGGACCTGGAAAAGCTTCTCAGCTGCAGAGCTCCTTGGACTTAAGACAACCAAAGACTGTAATGTATTTTCCTTTACCCCTTTGAAACTTTCAGCTTATTGCCTTAAAGGGATAACCTTTTGTGAACAATAAAACCAGTTTTGAGTTATCTACAGTGTTTTGGTCCTTGGGAGTTCCAGTTTCCCTAAAGGAGGGCAAGAAGCAATCCCCTGGGGAAAGATGTCACGTCCATGCCTCTAAGAGCTATAGCCCCAGGCGCGACGGCACAAACCCCACTAATAATGGCTCTGGACCAAACCTGGCACATATACCCTGGCTAATTTAAAATACTGGCCAGGTTTGTGAGGATAAGGACAGAGGATGATGGGAATTCCAGTCACTGACATCCAAAGAGTCCTGTGAATCCCACTGAAAATGGACCTGGACCAAACTTCCCACACATACACAACTTTAAATACTGGATGGGTGGGATGGGGTGAGGTGGGTATTGGCCCAGAATTTTGGGAGTTATAGTTTACCCCTAATACATTTTCTTATCAGTTCATTCTTAAAACCCAAAACCTAACAATGAATAATTCTTATGTTTATCCTTACAAAATCCCTAGCCAGGGCATTGTCGAAGGCTTTCCTGGCCGGGATCACAGGGTTGTTGTATGTATCCTCACAACCTCTGAGGATGCCTGACATAGATGTGGGCGAAACATCAGGAGAGAATACTTCTGGAACATGGCCATACAGCCCGGAATACATACAATAACCCTAGCCAGAACGTTGACGGTACCCAAACTTCGTAGTTCTAAATAAACGTTGGATCTTTATAGCAGGTATTTCATATAGGTATTGAAACTACAACTCGAAACATATTTACTGCAAAGTAAACTTTATGGAAAATAGTGGATGCGACCTCTGAGTAAACATGGACAGAACCGCATTGTTAGCCATGCAGTTCACTGCAGTCAACCAAACAGTTCTGTTACCTGAGGTCAGATATGTATTGAAGGGAGCCAGTGTTGTGGAAGGAATCAAAATTAGCCATAGAAATTAATGATGCATCTAATGAAAAAAGCCTGAACTCATCTGTTATCCTGGAGTAGGCGGTGGTGCTAATGTATGCACTATCCAACTTGAACAAACACCAAATTAATACCCAGCTTGTCACAGCTAAAATAATAACAAATTACTGTTTCCCATGCTCTGTCTTGCCTCTTCATGCAAACATTGTCCTTTGTTCAGTTTTAATTGAAAAAAGATATTGTTTTAAGCCTAATGAGACAGAACCAAGACATTCATACAGGCCAGTGTATTACCACAACGAGACATTTATTATAAGTTGGATCAAACAACTGCACTTTATAACTCAAAGGTGTCTTTCACTGGCGATTAGGCAATGGAGCCTAATTAAAATTTAAACCGGTGTTCAAAGAAGCATAATGGCATTTTTAAAGAAGTCCCTCTAAAGTAGTAAAACATAGGAATAGCCAGAAAACTGCTTTTTCTGTACTTTAAACATTTGTGAACTGTTCAGTGAAACATACTGGTTACAATACAGGATTGTGCCTCGACTGGTGTCCATCACATTCTCCCCTTCATTTTTCAGCCTTACTTTCTATGGGCAGATCTACACTGACCCTGGGATTGTTTGGTCCTCCACTTCCCGAGCCTCTGAGGAGATGTATCACTATCCACATTTACTTGGATCAGTTTTGTGCATGGTTAAGCTGCCAGATGTTAGCTTGCATTTTTTGCGATAAGTGGTCAATCTAGATGTGCAATATATGCTAAAACCTTGCTTTGTAGATAAACCCTCTGGGGCAGGTTTGTTGCATTACTGAAATCTGGAAAAGACATCCCCACTCTACTGATACTAGTGAATACCAAAGCACTCCACTGGAACTTGGCTTTTAGATCCAGAGGTTGGGTAGCTTTGGATATATTTTCTTCAGAATACAGAAAAGTGAAGGTCTAGAAACAGATTTTAGAGCGATGAAGTTGAGCAAGTGTGGCTTCCCCAGGGTCAACGTGGTCTCAGCCAAGCTGGACTTTCTGGGCACCAACATAGGGACAGCAGTGGCGCAATGAGTTAAACTGCTGAACGGTTGAATCTGCTAACCTATAGGCTAGCAGTTTGAGGCTATGGGTCAGGGTGAGCTCCCACTGTTAGCCCTAGCTCCTGCTAACCTAGCAGTTTAAAAACATGTACATGTGAGTAGATCGATAGGTACCACTTTGGCAGGAATGTAATAAAGTGCCCAGCCTCACAACCAGGAGATGTCTATGCACAATATGATCCTCGGCTTGGAAATGGAACAGGAGCATCTCCCCATGACCAGAGTTGAACACCGCCTCCAGAAAGCCGGAAATGAAAGGGGAAGCCTTTATCTTTGTTCTGTGTATTTGTACATCATTGTTATTCCACTGTATTAAAGGTACTGAATGTTTGCCTATCTGTATATGTTGTATCCCTCTCTGAATCCCCTTGGGGAGATAGAGCGGAATAATAATAATAATAATAATAATAATAATAATAATAATAATAATAATATCGTGCCTCAGTGGGCTCAACCTGGTCCATGAGGCTGCTATCATGGTTAATCTGGGGCTGGCCCCTGATTAATTGGCCAGATGTAGACCAGGTTCTTCTGTCCCTTTATAAGCCTATGAAAGAATTCTCCTGCTTTTGATAATTCCTGTGAGCGTCAATTTGATTTTCAATAAATAGCTCTTCAGAACGATAGTGTGGTAATAGAGCTATGCCTGCCTCAGGGATTTTCCTTATCTATGAGGCATAGCCAGTTGGGATATCCAGTTTATCATACCCAAAGCACTCTCTTGACTGCATCCAATTCACTTTTAATCCACCTTTTTATCCTGTCTGATCATTTGAGCCTCGAGTTAGACAAACTACCACCGGTCCACTGCAATGTCTTTCAAGAAGCACTTGCCAGGTATATCCCATCCATCTTGTTTGCCTCTATGGAGGAAAGGTTGCTCTAGTAACGATTAGGGGGACTGGAGGTCACCTAGCATTGCCGTTTCATTCATTTTATTTTATTCTTTTTTAAAAGAACCTGTCATCTAACATTACATTTTCATATGTCTTCCGTCCCGTGTGCAACACTATATCTATTCATATATCAGTTTCTCGCCATCAATCCTTTTATGCACTGAGGTCTTAAAGCACTGATTGATTCATTAGATCTCTCTGAAGTCAAACAATCCATCTTTCACTTTCTGTTTTATCATCTCATGGTTTTTTTTTGTAGCGACCGTCCTGCAAATCTTGCTAAGCTTATCCTCTAAATTCTCGACAAGTCAGTTATGGGGAGGTCTTTCATCATATACAGGGCTTTGGGTTTGCTGGGATTTTTTTTAAGAGAGAGAATTTAACCATGTAACCTTGCAAAGCTACATCTTGTGAATGGGAGATTATGTCTCAACTGAGTTAAAAATAATCATAATAAAGAATGCAGCTCAGTGTGAGATAGGAGCAATAAATGCTAATGTTAAGGCGGGAGGAGTGAGGATGAGGATATGGAATGCTTTCTCTCATGGCTCTTTCCTTTCACCAAATTGCCCCTTTCTCCCCCTCAACCCCTAAAAGCAAATAGCAGCCTAAAGGAAGGACCAATTTTTATCAAGAAAAGAATACATTATTCCAACCGCAGTGCCTCCACCTCTATGCATTTCTTCCCCCTGCAGCATGAGTTCTGCTCCTAAATATTATGGCACAACCCTCATTTCTGTCTTTTGTCATTTCTGGCTTGTTTTTTCATCAAAGAATGGCCCATTAGCCAATACATTAATGGCTGCATAACCTGTGAAATACATGCATATTTTCACTGCGTTTTTCTCATGAGGGGAAACATTGCATTTGATTATATGAGGGTTGAATGAAAATTAATGCCTCCCTCTTCCTTACTTTGGTTTGATGGGAATATTTTAATAAATCAAATACAGAAACAATCCTTAGAATGTGCTCTTTAACTACCACGATTGACTTTTCCACATAATCACCAGACAATTGGATGCATTTCTGCCAACGATGAACAAATTTTCTGAAGCCGTCATGGAAGAAGTCGACACTCTGTTTCCGCAATCAGCGTCTTACAATACCCATCATGCACAGATCTTCTGATAGCCAAGCAAAGCAATAATATGACCCAGACGTTCTTGTGAAATGCCAATTATGCTTGAAATTTCTCTCTGAGTGATGTGACGATCGTCCTGAATCAATCTGTCAACCTTTTGCTTGTGAAACTCGGTGGTCACTGCCACAGGACATCCAACTCTTTGTTTGTCACGCAAATCAGATGTTCCCACCTCAACATCTTTAAACTTACTCGCCCAATGATGCAAAATACTCACATCAACACAGTCACCATAAACAGCTTGCATTTTCTGATGAATCTCCTTTGGGGTGACACCTTCTGCTGTCAAGAATTTAATGACTACATGTTGCTTAAGTCGCATTGACTGATTGTCTGCGCAGGGTTCCATACTTCACACTTTAACAACACAACCGTTCAATGCTAAGGCTTCCCGCCAAATAGAACTGTAGAGGAGAGTCTACTGAACAAGCCAGTACCTGCTGCATACCAGGACTGCCATCTGTTGAGGAGTTACGAAGGTGGAGGCATTACTTTTCATTCAACCCTCGTAACTCCACCATCAGAAGACCTGCAAGACTAAGATCAAGCCATGAGAGTAAAGACAAAGATCCACCCAGAGGAAAAGTGTTCTTGCCATACATTAAGGGAGCCACTGAGCACATATGGAAGTCAATGAAGAAACACTATCTACAGACCCACCAAGAAAATACAACAATTCTCAATTCAGCAAAGAACAAGAGGTTTGTTATATCCCATCCTTCGGGACGGGATCCCTGACAACTCGACAGCCCGCTGTGAAGCATTTGCTCGGTTCTTTGCGGACAAAGTCGCTTTGATCCGCTCTAGCTTTGACACCATTTTAACGGCAGTCTCCGAGGATGTAACAAGTGCACCTGCTTGTCCTATTTTGATGGATTCGTTTCAATTGGTTCAGCCCGAGGACGTGGACAAGGTGCTTGGAGAGGTGAGGGCTACCACATGCATCCTAGACCCCTGCCCATCCTGGCTGGTGAGAGAAGCCAGAGGGGGATTGGCCGAGTGGGTGAAGGTGGTGGTGAATGCCTCCCTTCGGGAAGGCATATTTCCAGCGAGCCTTAAATTGGCTGTGATTAAACCGCTGTTGAAGAAGCCATCACTGGACCCCACTCAATTGGAGAACTATCGGCCTATTTCCAATCTCCCCTTTCTGGGCAAGGTCGTGGAACGTGTGGTGGCCGCACAACTCCAGGCATTCTTGGTAGATACTGATTTTCTGGATCCGGCACAGTCTGGTTTCAGGCCGGGGCATGGTACCGAGACAGCGTTGGTCGCCTTAGTCGATGATCTACGCCGGGAACTGGACAGGGGGAGTGTGTCCCTGCTGGTTCTGCTGGACCTCTCAGCGGCCTTTGATACTGTTGATCACGGTATCCTTCTGGGGCGCCTTGCCGGGATGGGTCTCGGGGGTACTGTTCTGCAGTGGCTCCGGTCCTTCCTGGAGGGGCGTTCCCAGATGGTGTCATTGGGGGACACCTGCTCGGCCCCACAACCATTGACTTGTGGGGTCCCGCAGGGGTCAATACTGTCCCCCATGTTGTTCAACATATACATGAAGCCGCTGGGAGAGATCATCCGGAGTTTCGGGGTTCGGTGTCATCTGTACGCAGATGATGTCCAGCTCTGTCACTCCTTCCCACCTGTCACTAAAGAGGCTGTTCAGGTCCTGAACCGGTGTCTGGCCGCTGTATCGGACTGGATGAGGGCGAACAAATTGAAACTTAATCCAGACAAGACAGAGGTCCTCCTGGTCAGTCGCAGGGCTGAACAGGGTATAGGGTTACAGCCTGTGTTGGATGGGGTCGCACTCCCCCTGAAGACACAGGTTCGCAGTCTGGGGGTTCTCCTGGACTCATCGCTGAGCCTGGAGCCCCAGGTCTCGGCGGTGGCCAGGGGAGCCTTCGCACAACTCCGCCTTGTGCGCCAGCTGCGCCCGTACCTTGGGAGGTCTGACTTGGCCACGGTGGTCCACGCTCTGGTTACAGCTCGTTTGGACTACTGCAACGCACTCTACGTGGGGCTGCCTTTGAAGACGGCTCGGAAGCTCCAACTAGTACAATGGGCGGCAGCCAGACTAATAACAGGAGTGGCTTACAGGGAGCGTACTACTCCCATGTTGAGTCAGCTCCACTGGCTGCCGATATGCTACCGAGCCCAATTCAAAGTGCTGGTTTTGACCTACAAAGCCCTAAATGGTTCTGGCCCATCTTACCTGTCCGAACGTATCTCCCCCTACGAGCCTTCTAGAACTCTTAGATCATCGGGGGAGGCCCTGCTCTCGGTCCCACCAGCCTCGCAGGTAAGGCTGGTGGGAACGAGGGACAGGGCCTTCTCGGTGGTGGCTCCTCGGCTGTGGAACACCCTCCCCAGCAACATACGGCAGATACCAACTCTCCTAGGCTTCAGGAAAGCCTTAAAGACATGGTTGTGCACACAGGCTTTTAATGAATGAGAACATGGACTTTACATGACCTGTACGAAGACTTGAGGATTCTGGATGAATGGTTTTTAATCTTGGACATTCTTAAAATTTTATATAATGTGTTTTTATTTTGTAATGGTATCTGTTTTATATGAACTGTTGTTTTGTAGATTGTTTTATATGAATTGCTGTTTTTACATTGTTTTAGGCATTGAATTTTTGCCTATTTACTGTAAGCCGCTTTGAGTCTCCTAGGAGAGAAAGGCGGGGTAAAAGTAATGTAAATAAATAAATAAATAAATTTTCTTACCTCTGAAGGATTCTACCATATACCATGCAGCTGTGGACAATTCTACATAGAGACTACCAAACAGAGCAGCATTGTCCAGACATGAATCAAGGAAAATGAAAGGCACTGCAGACTGACTCAACCAGAGAAATCACCCATAGCAGAGCACTTGAGGAACCAACCTGGACACAGAATATTATTTGAGAACACAGAAATGCTGGATCACTGTAACTACTACATGTCAGACTACACAGAGACGCCACTGAAATCCACAAGCAAGTGGACAGAAAGGAGGAAACCATGAAAATGAACAAAATCTGGCTACCAGTATTAAAAAACTCTAAAATCAGGACAGTAAATAAAGAAGAACACTCAGAAAACAGTGGAATTCCAGACAGGAAACAATCAGGGCCAGCTAACACCTCCCAACAAAGGATTCCCCCAGGCAAAAGCCAGGCAGGATTTGAAGCTGTAAGATTATTTAATACTAATCAAGGTGATCAATTGCAACTTTCACACTTGCCTTGAACAGACAAGAGTTCTTTCTCCAACCCTGGACATTATTCCACAGATATATAAACCCCACTTGCATAGTTTTCCAACAAACCTCACAACCTCTGAGGATGCCTTCCATAGATGTGGGTGAAACATCAGGAGAGAATGCTTCTGGAACATGGCCATACAGCCTGGAAAACTCACAGCAACCCTCTGCTCCTAAATACCCTGGATTCTTTCTTTTGTCATTTCTGATCACTGACCCATTAGCTGATACACTAAAGGCTGCATAACCTGTGAAATACATGCATATTTTCACTGCCGTTTTCTCGCAAGGAGAAACATTGCATTGAATTATAACTCACTCCAAAATTCCCCTATGAATATATTAAATCTGAGCCTGTCATTCATATGCTGTTACTGGCTCTGTATCACCAACCCATTGAAAATGACAAAATGTGGGCAGCGGGGAGGAAGGGGGAAAGAGAGGGAGAGAGAAAAATGGCAGCTCTGGAAACATTGCAGACTCATTGTCGCTTTGCATTGTGAGCTTTCTTTTCCAAGGAAACCTGGGCTTTTTGTTGCTTTTGTATCTCTGATTAATGTCCTTGCTTGGTTGATTCTGCAAGCAGTTGCCACTTCTTGGCTCAAACAGACTGTATGCGAAGCATAGGTTCTCTTGAAAAATTTCAAAGGTTGCTTTGAAAACACCCCAGAAAAAAGAACATTTCCATTATAGCTGAAATATCTTGCTTCCCATTATTGGGATAAGAAAGGTCTAATGTGCTGAAGAAAAATGAAGAAAAAAGAAGACACAAGAGGAGCATTAGGTATAGGATAATGTGAGGTGACGGAAGGAGAAGTTTCCTGTCAGTTGTGATCCCAGCAAGAAAAAGAGATTTTTGTAAACCACAAGTTTAACATGAGTCAATAATGTGATACAGCAGCTAAAAAAGCCAATGGGATTTTGGGCTACAGCAGCAGAAGGATCGTGTCTCGATCAGTGGTTCTCAACCTGAGAGTCCCCAGGTGTTTTGGCTTACAACTCCCAGAAATCCCAGCCAGTTTACCAGCTGTTAGGATTTCTGGGAATTGAAAGCCAAAACATCTGGGAACCCCAGGTTGAGAACCACTGGCCTAGATCAAGGAAAGTAACAGTGCCACTCTCTTGTGTTTTGATTATACCTCTTTACCTGGAATTCTGTGTCCAATTTAAGAGAGATATTGATAAGCTGGAAGGTATTCAGATGAGGGCAACTAAAACAACCAAAGGTCTGGAAACCATGGGTATATTTAGCCTGCAAAGGAGAAGGTTGAGAGGAGACATGATCCCTATGTGTAAATATTTGAAAAGATGTCACATTGAGGAGGGAGCAAGTTTGTTTTCTGCTGTCTTGGAAATTAGGATTCAATGGAGACATTGTTCAATTTACGGGAAAGGTGATTCTACTTGAACATTAGGAATAACTTCCTGACCGTAAGAAGAGCTATTCAACAGTGGTGTTCCGTCCCCCAGAGGTTTGATTTGCATTGTTCCATGGTTGTAGGGAATAGAACTCTTTTTGCATTTTTCCAAGGTTGCTACAGACTCAGCAGCACTCTGACAGTTAGCCATTAGCAGAGATTTGTAACCATTCTGCAAGCCTTTGCTGCTGAAAGCTTGCAAAGTATCCTTTTGTTTTTTTGAGACCGGCCCTTTTCCTGGAGATGAAATCTCAATTTTGAGAAGCCTTTTCTGCCTTTCCACAGAAGAGAAAAGAACTCAGATGTGCTTGTGTAGTCAAGCCAGGCCAGCTCAGACAAGCCAAAAAAATTAGGCCAGATATATAAAAATTATGATAAAAATGTTGGAAATGTAAAACTCAGGAAGGCTCATTCTACCATCTATGGTGGACTTGTGAAAAGACAAAGAAATATTGGAAAATGATCCACCAAGAAACACAAATTATCTTACAAAGGATTTTTTTTATTAAAACCTGAATATTACTTACTAGGAATCACAGACAATGAAACCAAATTTGACACAAATGATGAAATTTTATTTACATATTGTGCTACAGCTGCCAGGATGACATTTGCAAAAGTATGGAAATCAGAGGTCATTCCGAAGAAAGACACCTGGATGTACAAATTAGAAGAGATACATAGTATGGACAAACTTACGTTCCTTCTGAAGGATACAAGAGGAAAATATGTAAGAAGAACAAACTGGAGCAAAATGGAAGAATACTTTAAGAAAGGTAGAGACACAGACTAAGAGTTTGAGAAGTAGAAAATTGTTAAATACAGTGAACTTATGTGTATAGGTAAAGAATGGAAGATCACTTCTTTGTATTGATGATGTTTCCATGAAATTTACTCTGTTCTATTCCCTTCCCCTTTCCCTGTTCCCCCCCCACCCACTTTCCCTCTCCCGTCCCCCCACTTTTCCGCACTTACCCCCGCTTTTAAATTTGCACTGTACTTGAAAATTGCTAATAAAAATTATTTTTTTTAACAAAAGACAAGCCACCTCTTGCCTATAAAACTGGTGCTGAGATCAGATAGGGGAAGACCTGCTCTTTCCAAGACAGCAACTCAGCACTGGGGCAAAGAATATCCCAGGATTTCTTTGCCATTGAAAGAAGCTCTAATTACTTCATCTCCAAGCTAGCTTTGAGCTTAGATACCCTGTTTCCCCTAAAATAAGACATCCCCAGAAAATAAGACCTAGTAGAGGTTTTGTCGAATTGCTAAATATAAGACCTCCCCCGAAAGTAAGACCTAGCAAAGTTTTTGTTTGGAAGCATGGCCAATGAACAGAACACCAGAGCATGCACGATCGGTAAATGTACGTACCATAGAGTGTTGTAAATGGAAATAATGGCAGTAATAAGAAATTCTTGATAGGATTCACAGTTTGCCTGGTTTTGCTGGTTTGTGATGACAACTACTGTACAGTATATAATAAATGTTCATTTTTTGTTCAACAATAAATGTGAATTCTTCTTCATGGAAAAATAAGATATCCCCTGAAAATAAGACCTAGAGCATCTTTGGGAGCAAAAATTGATATAAGACACTGTCTTATTTTCGGGGAAACACAGTAGTGAAAGACCTGTTCTTTTTGATATAGCAGCTCAGGGCTAGGGTAGAGAGGATCTCAGGATCTCTTCGCCTTTGGAAGAAGTTAACCCAGCAACTAAGGGGAAAGGCAAGAAAGGAACGTTTGCAAGGTTTTATAAGTTGACTATTTGTATTTGTAACCTCAACAATTTGTGCCAAGTCTGCCAAGGACTTTGAGAAAATAAAATCTTGTTTGATTGTTCAACTTGAAGTGACTTTGGTTACTGGGATTCCTGAGCTTCAAAGTAAGGCCCCCGCAGTTCACCCGGGCAAAGAAAGAAGCACATCTTAAAGCTCTAAAAGGTGCCTGGGTGTGACGGTATAAGTGGATGGCAGGGGGTTGGATTGGATGGTATCTTCTATTTCTATGATCCTATGATTCTAAAATCACACGTGGTTGTTTTATGCAAATAACAGAATTTTCTGTACCAGAAACAGAATTTTCTGCATGGAAAATGCATGTAGAAATATTAACTCCTGCACAGATGTAGCTAATTTCTGTACAGAAAATAGGAATTTATTCTGCATAAAACTTGCCATGTTTGATTTGCATTAGAAAACATCCTTTTCTGCACAGGAAACAGTCATCTCTACACATCAATTAATATGTCTCCATTTAAATATTATTTTCCATGAAGAAAATGCTGTTTTTTGTGCAGAATGCTGTGCAAATTTTGTATAGCATAAGATGATAACCTTGAAAGGCCGTGTAGCGCTTGAAGACTTTTTTCACATTGGGATGTAAATTGCTGTAAATACTTGTTGCTACTTCAAGAATAAACTTAATGAAGAATTACATCCCTACATATGCATAAATGCATTTGTAGCTCTATAATAAGTGAAATCAATGCCAGATCTTTGGAGTTCCTTTTCAAGCACTAGATGGCAATGTGGGACCAACTGTTCTAGTATCTACACACTCTCTCCCTCTCTCTCTTTCTCTGTTATGTGTCACAGAAAAAGCTACCTACAGGCAATGAAAAGGATTTGTTGTTTTAACAGAATGAATAAACTGACAATCCTTTGGCAATGTGTATATGTGTCTAATCTGCAAACAAAGGAATAAAATGGTGTAAAGCTGTTTGCAAATATGACATATAATTGAGAAGAACTCTGACACAACCATAAACAAACACTGTCCCACCCTTCTTCCATCTGGAATGGGATGAATGGCCATTTAATCTGACTTGCCTTTCTTCTAGAGCTGATTTCAAGACTTGTGGTGGGTGAGGCTCTCATACCATCTGGCTTCTTCATGCCATTACTTGATAGCTTCTCAGGAACCTTCCAAGCAGAAGGGAAGGCAAGATGTTTCGAATACCACTGCTTGATCATTTAGAGCAGTGGTTCTCAGCCTTCCTAATGCCACAACCCTTTAATACAGTTCCTCATGTTGTGGTGACCCCCAACCATAAAAAATTTTTCGTCGCTACTTCATAACTGTAATTTTGCTACTGTTATGAATTGTAATGTAAATATTGTATATGCAGGATGTATTTTCATTCACTGGACCAAATTTGGCACAAATACCCGATATGGAAAGCCTGCAAAACCTTGCTCTTCCGACAAGCGTTCAATGGGTGAAAGACTCGGGGCTATGTCTGGTTTTATTGTTGCTTTTATTGTTGCTTTTATTGTTTTTATTGTTATTTTAAAGCCAAGTGTATTGTTTTAATCTATTTTTGTAAACCGCTCCGAGCCAAACCGGGAGTAGCGGTATATAAGTTTAATAATAAATAAATAAAATAAATAAAATATGCCCAAGTTTGAATACTGGTGGGGTTGGGGGGATTGATCTTGTCATTTGGGAGCCATAGTTGCTGGGATTTATAGTTAACCTACAAAAATTGGCATACAAAACTCCCATGATGAACAGAAAATATTGGAAGGGTTTGGTGGGCATTGACCTTGAGTTCTGGAATTGTAGTTCACCTACATCTGGAGAGCACTGTAGACTCAAATAATGATGGTTCTGGACCAAACTTAACACAGATACTCAGTATGCCCAAATGTGAACACTGGTGGAGTTTTGGGAAAATAGACATTGACATCTGAGAGTTGTAGTTGCTGGGATTTCTCTGCCAAATAGACTCCTAAAGACCATGAGAAATATCTGTTTTCTGATGGTTTTTGGTGACCCCTCTGACACCCCCCTCACAACTCCCCCCCAGGGATCCTGACTTCCAGGTTGAGAAAGGCTGATTTAGAGAGCACCAACAACCAGGAAAACAAGCATCAGGTCAGGAGGCATCACTTTATGGATTCCCTGCTTGGATGTGGACCAAAGCCACTACCAGTGATGCCAACACTGCGCTGCACATTTCCGTGGCCCTTTGTCTGTGATAAATTTAGAAAAACAAAACAAAAAAACCCACATTTCTTTCAGAAGGAAATGTAGTTCCAAGTGGTCCCATAAAATCACTAAAGAAAAATGAAGGAAAGAGTAATAATAACAATAACAATAACTATAATAGCAATAATAATAATAATAATAATAATAATAATAATAATAATAATAATATACAGTAGAGTCTCACTTATCCAAGCCTCGCTTATCCAAGCTTCTGGATAATCCAAGCCATTTTTGTAGTCAATGTTTTCAATATATCATGATATTTTAGTGCTAAATTCGTAAATACAGTAATTACTACATAACATTACTGCGTATTGAACTACTTTTTCTGTCAAATTTGTTGTATAACATGATGTTTTAGCGCTTAATTTGTAAAATCATAACCTAATTTGATGTTTAATAGGCTTTTCCTTAATCCATCTTTATTGTCCAAGATATTTGCTTATCCAAGCTTCTACCGGCCCGTTTAGCTTGGATAAGTGAGACTCTACTGTACTTTATTTATATTCTGCTTTATCTCCCCAGAGGTATACAGTTTTGCACTATAGCATTGACAAGTTCTTTGCCTAGTTTAAGTCATTTTTAAGTATTATGTTCCATTAGAGATGCATCTCTACATGCAATTTCCTCTTGATAAAAATATTTTCACATATTATTTTTTAAAAATTGGAAATTGCAAAATTCAGAGAAGTGTAGGTTTCAAAGAGAGCTGAATTTCAGACCACCTGTTGGCAGGTAAAAGCAAACTGTAGCACACTCTCTTTGCGTCTGTACTTCCCCAGTGACAACTTCTGCCCTTTTGATCACACTCTGATGTTGCTTGGCCGCACGTGTCTCAGTTTCTGTCTGTAAAACTTTGGAAGGTATGCATTCTTCACAGAATCAGGGGATGGAGAGGAATTTATTTTCTGAGCTACAATGTATTGTTATGTGTTATCCCTGTTGTAATGGAAAGTAGCTTGCTCCTGAATGGGCAATTAAAATCTATTCACTCCCCCACCCCAAACGTGCTCCCAGTAGAGATGAGAACTGCTAGAAGAGGTTCTATCTGCCTGCCTTTTTGAGACTCTTCTTAGGGATGCTGCTATGGAAACTGCCAAGATGAATGCCTGCACTTCATACATTACTCCTACAACACAGTGAAGACAATCCTGCACAATCTGAAAGGAAGAGGCAAATATGTCTGTAGAAAATAATGCAGCACTGTGTCAACATGGCTGCTTGTTTCCAATGGTCATCCAGATGCTTTGGACTTCAACTTTCTTCATCTCTGATCATTGGCCCTGCTGACTGGAGTTGAGGGACCAAACATCTGGAGTAAGTTTCAGAGGACAGGACCTAAAGCAAGGGATTCAAATTGCAAGAAAGAATGTCTGAAGAAATGTTAGAAGGAATTGCCTGAAGGGTGATAGACCCTCCTTTAAAGGAAAAAGATGTTTGAAGAGTTTGAAGAAGACTTCTGAATGCATTTGATTTTGTAGTGGTGGTGATGGTGGTAATGACAAGCACATGGTGGATCTGGTAGAGCATCTTCTGAAGTTGCCCACCCTTAACTTCATGGTATTACTCATTATTTCAATGTACAGTTGTAGTGGCCACAGGACAGATGATTTTTTATCAAGGTGACACTTCCATGACTCCAGAGTGATGATATGCAACACATGGCCTGCAGAGCCACTGCCCAGACAAATGCCAACGTTCTCTTTTGTCGTGCTTGTACTACAGCCTAAATCTTATTACTTATTCCCAAGGAGTGCAAATTCATTAAATCACATGAGTTAATACATCCACATGTCCTATTGATTCATTAGTCTAGGGGCCCCTGGAGGCACAGTGTGTTAAAGCGCTCAGCTGCTGAACTTGAGGACTGAAAGGTGCCAGGTTCAAATCCCAGGAGCGGAATGAGCGCCCGCTGTTAGCCTCAGCTCCTGCCAACCTAGCAGTTCGAAAACATGCAAATGTGAGTAGATCAATAGGTACCACTCCAGCGGGAAGGTAACGGCGGTCCATGCAGTCATGCTGGCCACATGACTTTGGAGGTGTCTACGGACAACACCGGCTCTTCAGCTTAGAAATGGAGATGAGCATCAACCCCCAGAGTCGGTCACGACTGGACTTAATGTCAGGGGAAACCTTTACCTTTAGTCATTAGTCTAACAATAATTTCAGACTTCTACTAAGCAGTTATCCCTTCCTTTTCCTTTGAGATTTTCCTGACCATCCCAACAGGCAAATCCAGGAATGGGATAAAATAATAGCACCTATGGGATAAAATGATAGTATCTTGAGTATATGTTCTGTAGCACCATCTTTCAATGCTGGTTGAATTACACATTTTCTGTTATGATCTCTTGAGTGAGGTACTGTTTGCTGAGGAATCCGGCTTATATTGTATCTACACTGTAGAATTAATGTAGTTTAGTAACCACTGCAACTGTCATGGCTCAATGCTATAGAATCCTGGGAATTGTAGTTTGGTGAGGCACCAACACTCTTTGGCAGAGAAGGCTAAAGATCTGACAACCATGACAGTTAAAGTGGTGTCAAACTGTATTAATTCTGCAATGCAGATGTGACAAACACCTTAATGTGGTGAAGGAAAGCTACTAGGCAGCTATGTGTCCCCATGTGTGACACTGTCAGAGACGTTAGCAGGTGCCATGATGAAACAATTCAAAATAAAACAAGGGCTAGTGCTGGAAGATGAGCCTTCTAGGTTGGAAGGCACACTACAAGATCAAAGGACAAATATAAATTGTGCTGTGTCTGTTCGGGCGACACAACTGGGCTGAAACTCAGAGGATATTCAGCTGCTGACATGCTTAAATGTGACAGAGATGTCATTTCAATGATGATGAGGAGATCAGCATATTTAGGTAGACCTAAAAGGACTTCCTGAGATCTTATGCAAACCCACAAACGGCCGTAGACCATTTAGAACACTGGTTGCATGAGAGCCAGAGCCATTTCAACTGACATCTCATTCATTAGGAAACATTTATAGTTTATTAGAGGAGTGCCTCTTCCCAAGTGATTCTGGATGTAGTCTTTGACCATTTTGTTCTCAAAAGTCACCTTCAGCCACTTAATTAGAAAGGAAAAGCGACAACATTTTATTGCAAAAGCAGACACCTTGTACCTGTGAAGGTGTCCCAGAGCTAATTGCTTGGGCTGCTTAATTGTCAAGTGTTTGGGACAAAAGTTCAATGCCTCCTGCCTGCTTCCCTGCTATCTCATGCTAAAATAGCCCACTCTTTGGGCAGCAGAAGGCAAAGCTGTTAGCAATTTATAACCCACATAACATTTTTGCAACCATTGGGGTGGCAATCAAATCTCTGTCTTGCACAAGCAATTATGGAGAATCTGGTTAAGCACCAATTAGCAGCCATTCCCTACTAGGACCCTGGAGGGAGAGAACGAGCAGGCGGCTTGAGTCAAATCATGATGTGTTCACATTAGACAGACAGGAGCAGTATATTAAAGTGAACTGGAGGAAGTCAAATGCCACCCACCTGTCTCCTATGCCAGTTTTAATTATAGTTCTAGATTTGCCGTAGAGATGTCATTGGTCTCTCTGCTAAGACACTTCTTCCGTAAAACAAAAACATTGGCGTCCAAGGAGCAGAAATGTGTAAAGGGCAGGCAACTGCGGAGCCTGCGACTGGTATGTTTAATTTCAGTCAATCAGAAAGGAGCTGCCAAATGAAACCAGGGCTCACCAAGATGAAGAGGGAAGAGCAGAAGCTAATGCTGCAAGTGACCTTGCTCCAAAGATAAATAAATGTACAAAATATTCTACAGGGTTTAATTCATTCCTGAGTTTATTTTACTGGCGTGGGGAGGATGCAGAGGGGAATCAAGCTTTTAGTTAAGCATTGGTCTCTGGAAACTTTAAAAGAGGGAATACAAGATCAGTGAGAGATCCAGGGCTTATCTACACAAACCTGACAAATGGACCACTGGCTGTCTTCCTAATGTATATTAGTGGTGTGCACAATTTCATTTTTGTGTACCCTATTTGGAGGATTTGGCGGATTCAGTTGCTGAATCCATGAAAATGAGCTTGGCACGGGGCAGCCAAAGCCTTAGCTGGTACAGATCACAGCAGCCATATCTTTTCACCTAATGGGGGCGAATGGGGACCAATGGGGTTGAGCAGCACTCTACCTGAGATGGAGCTGGTGGCACATGGACAGGGCAGCCTTGCAAATCAGGAAAGCTGTGGCTCCTCCTTTGCTTTCTTCTCCAACAACCTTCTGCCCTGAAGCCCCTTCTTCACACCCGCTTGAGGCAAATGGGAATTTGCTTTCCCAGCGCCACTTTGTGCAGTGCAAAAGGAGCCTTGTGCTCCCACTCGGGGCATGCTGGGAGTTAAGGCTTTTCTAATAATAGGAGGAGCAGCCCAGGAGCCACCCAGTCCAACCTGCTTCTGCCTTGCAGGAAAAGCACAATCAAAGTGGTGGCAGAGAGGCCTTGCCGGCAATGGCGATGGTGGCGGGGAGAGCTTGTAGGCCTTGCCCCATGACGACGAGGCCCCGTAAGCAGTGCTGGTAGCAGTGGAACACTATAGGACGTGTGCTTCCTAGGAAGGGGGAGTGTGTGGGGTCCTGCGGGGCACCTGTGGAACCTCTGACTGTTCTTCATTGAGTCCTAAGGGTTCTGTGGAGCACAGTTTGAGAACTGATGCTGTAGCGTATCTCAGGGCTGTAGGACAGTCTGGACAGCAGGCTTGGATCTGATTTGGACTGCTCCACTGTCCAGACTGGACACTGTGGTTCCTATGCTTTCCTTGAGCTTATCAGTGAAAGGAAAAGGGATGGATCATGTCCATGTTGTTGCTACTCCTCCTCCTAGCCAATCACAGAGTTCCATCCAAGCTTCTTCATCATCATCATCATCATCATCATCATCATCATCATCATCATTTAATTACTTATTAATCGTCCTCCATCCAAGATGCTCTAGGCGATTTACAAGATAAAATTGTAAAGGATAAAAATACATACATACAAATATTGATAAAATTAACATAGATTAAAAGCTCTAGTAAATGTTTTCTCCTATACTTTGTTCATTTTTAATTCCAAAACGTAATGTACTTTCTGGATAGCCCTCGTATGTATGTCCTATTTCTGACATTCTGTGACCCTGGCCCATATAGAGAACAGACCACTTTGGATTGGAGCCAGTCCTGCTATCCTTTCTCTACCCAAAGTGTGGGGCTGTTCTGGAGTTTTCCCAAGACTCTGGATCATTCCTAAAGTTTAGTTAACACAGAGTTACATCCTTTAATGAGGTTTACTTTGTGTTAAGGAGCACAAATACCTGGATGTCATTTGGACATCCAAGTTTGGCTTCTGATCCACTGATGGAAATAGAGCTGGTGCAGACAAGCCTAAAGCATGGAGGATGGGCTTGCCTAGATTTTGCTTTTGCTTTGGCCCAGTTCTTAGTCCCATGTTTGCTCCACTTTACCAAACTTCCACCGCTGTCAGAATATCTCTGAGGCATTGTGGCTCTTAACAGAAAGAACAGATTGTACATTCCTGATTTTAAAAGTCAAAATAATCAAGCCATAAATGTGTTTAGGTTTAAGCTTTTATTATTTGTCTGTGGGAGTGGAACAAAAGGGGATGAAAACAAGCCAGAAAATTCAGGTAATTGCAACTGTGCAATGTAGTTGTTAGTATGGTGAGAGCAACAACCCCATGGATTTGGCATCAAGAGCGGTGTGTCACACTGACTAAGCCATGGGTCACCTGTGCATCTCTAGATGAAAGCCTTTAATTTGCTTTGTGGTCCTTCGGTGAGCTGTTCCAACCTGCCGGTTTCCTTCTTCTCGCTTTTCTCTTGCACTCAGGGAGAATGATACCAAAGTTACTCATTTAAAGTATTTGCAGAGGTTACTTCAGGACAACCCCCCAGCAAGCCGAAAAAGCACAGCAAACTGCCAACGGATCCTTATTTTTTTATTATTGCTTCTGACAATCAGTAGTAAAATGTGTTGCCTCCACCAAGGGAGCTTGCCATGGCATTGCTCATTTGATATTCGAATCTGCAGGAATAAATCACTTGAGTAAGCCTTCTGGCATTCAACAAAGGCCTAAGTCAAGATTTGTAAAGGTAATGTATTAAGTGGCCGTGAAAATGCAGGAGAGTGTAAATGATGGGAAGGTGAAAAAATACAACATATAAAAGTCAACGTTTTCCCTGCTTGTACAAACACAGACACCTATCAACATCTTCCTGCTTCATAAGAACTCTTGACTGATATACATACGAAGTTTACTTCCCCTTCTGTAGGAAAATCAAGAGTGGGTTGCTGTGAGTTTTCTGGGATGTATGGCCATGTTCCAGAAGCATTCTCTCCTGATGTGGTATCTATAGCAAGCATCCGCAGAGGTAGTGAGGTCTGTCGGAAACTAGGCAAGTGGGGTTTATATATCCGTGGAAGATCCAGGGTGGGAGGAAGAACTCTTGTCTGCTTGAGGCAAGTGTGAATGTTGCAATTGGCTACCTTGATTATTTATTTATTTATTTAATACATTTATATCCTTCCCACTCCAAAGGGGACTCAGTGGCTTACAATTAAATTTAATTAGCACTGAACGGTATTGCAGCTTCAAAGTCTCGCTGCTTCCTGCCTGGGGGAATACTTTGTTGGGCGGTGTTAGTTGGCCCTGATTGTTTCCTGTCTGGAAGCCCTCTGTTTTCTGTGTGGTGTTCTTTATTTACTATCTTGATTTTAGAGGTTTTTTTTCCTTACCCTTACACTGACCCAATTTAGTTCATCCTTTGTTGATTCACTTTTTAGCATTTTTCACATATTCTGCTTCCTTTTTTCCCCCTTCTACTTTTTACATTTTGTCCTGAGCTTACGTCACTTGTTGCAAATCGGAAAAATAGTCTGCCCTCTAATCACTCTGGAGTAAGGAACGACGATAGTAGCACCTTGCCCTTCTGAGCAGGTTCGGGCAAAAGCAAACTACTGCTGTGTCATCTTTGAGTTTTGTATGTTCTTCCTAATTAATAAATATTACCATTGTGATCACACTCTGACATACCTTGGCCTCACATGTCCCTGTGAAAAGTTGGAAGGATGTGTGTTTTGTGCCCCTTAAACTATCCTGGAGTGCTCAGGCACAATGGAGACACAGCGCTGTCACCAGCTTTGAAATAAAATTCACTTACTAATTCAATTCATTTCTATACGTTAGGTGGGAATTGTCTACCATTCCTTTGCCTCAGGAAGCAAAATGTCAGGTGTTGATGGCAAAAATACTTTTTGGTGTTGCAATGCATTACTGTCCAAGGAGAAAAATGCACCTTCACCTGTAGTTATTAGGTGCATTTATTATCTATGTATTTTATCTCATCACTGTACTCTTGCATAGATATTTTAGTTCCTCCACCAAGATAGATGACAGAATAGTATTGATGGTGTATTGATATTATTAATTATTATAATAACTCTGTTTTATATTGTTTCTTGTTTTTATTTTGTTATACTGTAAATTGTATCTACAGTAGAGTCTCACTTATCCAACATAAACGGGCCGGCAGAATGTTGGATAAGCGAAAATCTTGGATAATAAGGAGGGATTGAGGAAACGCCTATTAAACATCAAATTACAGTATGATTTTACAAATTAAGAACCAAAACGTCATGTTTTACAACAAATTGATAGAAAAAGCAGTTCAGTACATGGTAACGTTATGTAGTAATTACTGTATTTACAACTTTAGCACCAAAACATTGCAATGTTTTGAAAACATTGGCTACAAAAACATTGACCACTAAAAGGCAAACTGTGTTGGATAATACAGAATGTTGGGTAAGTGAATTTTGGATAAGTGAGACTCTACTGTATGTGAGTTTTATTTTATTACTAGCTTGGGGACCAGGTGGTGCCCAGGTTATTTGAGAAAGACATTGTTTTCCTTGTTCCAAGTTTAGTCTAGGTCCAGGCTCAGCGGGGTTCTGTGGCTGCAGGTGAACTACAACTCCCATATGGAAGTCCATCATCCATGGTCTATCCCACTCCAAACAGCACCAGGATGTATAGTAGGTCATGGGGACTGTATGTGTCAAGCCTGTTAGAGTGAGTAGGCCGAAGCCTGTTGGTGGTAGTTTTTTGCCTCAGTGAGGGAGGCGAAAAACTACCACCAACGGAGGCAAAAAACTCAGAGGGGTGTGTAAGGTGGGGGGGGGGGGGAGTAAAAGTTTTCATAAAGAGACCCAAAACCACCCTTAAAAGGAAAGATTTAAAAGATAGTCATTATTGAAGTGCTGATTCATTGGAGGTGAACTATAAATTCCAGTACCTACTACTCCCAAACTTCCAGGCCAATTCCCTTCCAAACCCACCAGTAGTCAAATCTGGGCATATCAGGTCTGCGTGGCAAGTTTGGCCCAGACCCATCATTGTTTGGGTTCATAGCATTCTGGGTGTTGGTGAAGTACAATTCCTCTAAATTCCCCAGTAGGAGTCACAGTGCTCTGACTTGATGCAGGGTGAACTACAACTTCCAACATGTGCAGTTAATCCCCCAAACTCCTCCAGTAAGTTTAGTTGCAGCTCAATTCTTCTGTTTGTTATGCAGAGAGAATTGAAAGGAAAGGGCAGTGGGCGGGGCCATGTAAATTCCACAGCAATGGAGAACCCTGGGATGCCTGCCCGTGGTAGAAGAAAAAGTAAAATATAGGATGAAATGGTCCCCAAATGAAAGCATTGCTTGGGTGGTGGGCCATAGTGTTTGGGGAGGACATTGGCAGGGTTTGGGCTACATGTTCATGGAGCTCGCTGTAACCTTAATGTCAGTGTAAAGAGGTGACTTGCTGGATTCTCAGGCCTGGGAAGTATAGCCTGTTTGTGGAGGCTGGAGGCTGTCTGTGTGAGCAGACACCTGTACCACATACACACATACGGGTTTTTGCTTTTATTATGGATTTAGATTAGATTTAGATTTAGATTTAGATTAGATAGATTTAGATTTAGATTTAGATTAGATAGATTAGATTTAGATTTAGATGTTGTTTGGGCTTTGCCCTATGTAAGCCACCCCGAGTCCCCTTGGGGAGATGGTGATGGGTTATAAATAAATGCATCGTCTTCTTCTTCTTCTTCGGGTGTAAATTAACAAATGGATACTACAATTGTTGTTTCCCTTCTGACCAGTGTTACCTCATTCTTGCAAGCTGTCAGTCTAAAAGAGCTGGACTATAGTGAAGAATACTTCGATACTGATCAAAGCAAGGTGGCAGGAGGAGGACTCATCCCTTCCTTTGTTTCCTTTTTAGATTCACAAAATGTCTTTATTGCCTCCCAGCCAGAGTCTATCAATGTGGGGAAGTTCTTTGAGAGAGAGTTACCTCCACCAAATCAAATTGTCTGTGTTCTTCAGGCTGAAAGTAAGTGCTGGCTGCCAAGGTGAAGGAAAGGTACAGCCAGAGACAGGTCAGGGTTGTAAGCAATTGCAAGGCACATCAGGAGAACA
The DNA here is from genome assembly GCF_035594765.1 of Anolis carolinensis. Lineage (NCBI taxonomy): Eukaryota > Metazoa > Chordata > Lepidosauria > Squamata > Anolidae > Anolis > Anolis carolinensis. Next base: position 11,921,400 of record NW_026943819.1, on the reverse strand, counting down.
AGAACAATCCCTGTACAAGCAGGTAACATGCTGATGGATAAATTCCAAAAGTCATGACCTCCACGCCACAAGAACAATAAAAGGAAGCTAGGAAAGCTGTGTCAGCTGCTTTGATCTGATCGTTAAAAAAAAAAAAAACAAGCTTGCCCCAAGGCAGAAAAGATATTATTCTGCTCATTCCATGCCTTTTTACCAAAGTGCTCTCTAAGGGTATAGGAAGCTACACTGAAATTAATGCAGTTTGATATCACTTTAATTGGTGTGGCTCAATGATATGGTTGTCATCTGGGGAGGCACCAACACTCTTTGACAGAGAAGGCTAAAGACCTTGAAAAACTACGTCTCCACCCAATTCCATAGCACTGAGCCAAATTTGACCAGGCTCCTATTTATCAGTCCTCATCCACGTCTGAAAAATGCATCATGCTCTAATGTTGTTGGGAAAGGAATAACAAAACAATGACCAAATATTTGTGGCAATCTTTTTCTAAAACTGATTTAACACAATGTCTCATACTTCACCAGCTTTGATAAAATGTGAGCACCGAATAAAAGAAGATACATGCTAATGGAAGTGACAGGTAACTTTACAATAGGTTCATTGTCATCATCATAAAGAATGCATTAAACTGTCAACATTTGATGAATGGAAAATATAGGCCCGGTAAAGTACTCCTGATGTGAAAGCAAACAGAGACCTTAAATAAAATGTTATATGTTTTTTTGTAGATGTATTAAATCAGACTCGAACTTATGCAAAAGAATTGCATTGCGCTAAAATGTTTTTTTTGTGTGGCATTGCTGCTTGGTTATTCATTACTCACTATTTGCATTTCTTTCTTTCTTTCTTTCTCCGTTTATTTCCTCTAAAGAATATCTACAGAAATTATAATAAAAATGAACGATTGCAGCTTTCTTGTATAGATATCCCTCCACATTTGTGGTTTTGGATTTTGTGGATTTGATTATACATGAATTTGATATAAATGTTATCTCTAAGAAACTCTAGGTCCTTTAATGCAATTCTGTGTTCAGCTTCCAGTGGATGTTGACCATATAATCACATTGGAAAACCTAGAAAGTCCTAGAGATGTGCATGCTAGGTGTAGGCTTTCCACCTGCCATTGCAAACAGCCACTACATTGCTATGGCTGATGCCTGATTTCCATAGTACAGTATCTCCCCTTAAAAAAAGAGCACAATACTCCTGACCTCACAATCATGGAAAAAAAACAAGGTATGGATCATTGATGTTGCAATACATTGATGTTGCAACTTATACAGTATGAGGATTTAAAGATCGAACTGCAAAGAGCACAAGCCAGTAAAGGTGGTTTCAGTGGTGATTGGCCCACTGGGTGCAGTACCTAAAGACCTTGGCCAGCACTTAAAAATAATCAGCACTGACAAAATTACCATCTGTCAGCTGCAAAAGGCCACCCTACTCGGATCTGCATGCATTATTCACCGATATATCACATAGTCCTAGAGACTTGAGGAGTGTCTGACGTGTGATCCAATACAACAGCCAGCATAGTGATCTTGTTTGCTGTATACTAATCTTGTTGTGTATTATTAATAATAATAATAGATCGCGTCCTCAGCTGCTGCAAGAAGATCGCACAGACTGACTACAAGCAGAGGCATAACACCGTTGCTCAAATGGTTCATTGGAACTTGTGCCACAAATACCATCTGCCTGCAACAAAAAACTGGTAGGATGTCAGGTCCCTGGCTGCTGGGCACCAATAACCTTACACAGAGGCCAGTCTCTATCTAATATCTTTATTAAAGAAATATATAAAATCAATAAAAACAAGTGAAGAATATAGTTCAGAAGCAGACCTTTCAAATGAGGTCAAATATAGTCCAAAAATGTATTGTCCAATAAATGATGTTAGAGTCCAAAGTTTTAATCCACTTGACCGAAACACACACTTTGCCAAGCAATAGTGTGGGGAAATAACAGAGTCTTAGAGTCCAATGAAGCTTGACAACAAGGCTGGAAATAAACTTGATTCTTGACTAGGTCCGTGACTGGAGACAAGGCAAAACATGAAGCATGAAGCAGGGTCCGTGGTAAAACCGCGAGGCAGGGCAATTCAACAGCCAGCAGAGTGTCTGCTGTGAACTCATAATAATAATAATAATAATAATAATAATAATAATAATAATAATAAATTAATAATAAGGGTCAGAAATTATTAATTAATAATAAGGGTCAGAAAAATTCTCAAAAGCAAGCTCAATGGAGGCAACACCATCAAGGCCATAAACACCTGGGCCATACCTGTCATAAGATATACTGCTGGCATCATAAACTGGACACAGATGGAACTGGACAATTTGGACAGAAAAACAAGAAAACTCATGACCATTCCTCATTCACTGCACCCTCGCAGTGATGTTGACCGGCTATATCTGCCTAGAAGATCAGGGGGCAGAGGACTCCTACAAGTCAAACAAGCAGTCAAAGAAGAAGAACACGCCCTGGCAGAATATGTAAAGCAAAGTGAAGAACCTGCTTTGATTGAAGTCAAAAATCAGAAACTCCTCAAAGCACAGCAGCCAAAAAACCAGTACAAGAAAGCCACACTACAAACTAGAGCTGACAGCTGGCACAACAAAACATTGCATGGGAAGTTCCTTGCCAAAATGAAGGAAAAGCTGATAAGGAGAAGGAGACAGAAGGCCTGATCCTTGCAGCCCAGGAGCAAGCCATCAGAACAAATGCAATTAAGGCCAAGATCGAAAAATCAGCTGTTGACCCAAAATGCAGACTGTGCAAGGAAACCGACGAAACCATTGATCATATCCTCAGCTGCTGTAAGAAAATTGCACAGACAGACTACAAACAGAGGCACAACTATGTGGCCCAAATGATTCATTGGAACTTCTGCCTCAAGTACCACCTCCCAGCAGCAAAGAACTGGTGGGATCACAAACCTGCAAAAGTCTTGGAAAATGAGCACGCAAAGATACTATGGGACTTCCGAATCCAGACTGACAAAGTTCTGGAACACAACACACCAGACATCACAGTTGTGGAAAAGAAAAAGGTTTGGATCATTGATGTCGCCATCCCAGGTGACAGTCGCATTGACGAAAAACAACAGGAAAAACTCAGCTGCTATCAGGACCTCAAGATTGAACTTCAAAGACTCTGGCAGAAACCAGTACAGGTGGTCCCGGTGGTGATGGGCACATTGGGTGCCGTGCCAAAAGATCTCAGCCGGCATTTGGAAACAATAGACATTGACAAAATCACGATCTGCCAACTGCAAAAGGCCACCCTGCTGGGATCTGTGCGCATCATCCGAAAATACATCACACAGTCCTAGACACTTGGGAAGTGTTCGACTTGTGATTTTGTGATACGAAATCCAGCATATCTATCTGGTTTGCTGTGACATAATAAAATAATAATAATAATAATAATAATAATAATAATAATAATCATCATCATCATCATAGCAACTCCAGGGGCTACCCTACGGGCCCCAGCGGTGGTGGTGTTCAGGAGGCCTCATAGATGACCCTGCTGCCGATGTTAGGGAGGACACGCAGGCTGCACCGGTCTCCCCGTATCTTCCTAGGCAGGGAGGATCCCTGATCTATACTATAGAATTTATACCATTTGACACTACTTTGATTGCCGTGACTCAATGGTATGGAATCGCAGGAGCTGTAGTTGTCCTGGATCTTTAGTCTTCTCTGCCAAAGAGTGCTGGTGTCTCATTAATCTACACATTCCAGAATTCCATAGCACTGAGCCATGGCAGTTAAAGTGAAGTCAAGCAGTTAAAATGGAGTCATCACATTCTTCCTTTGTTTTAACTGGCAGGGTGGCACAGCAAATCTGTCATGATGATGGCATATCTCTTTCTCTTTGGGCAGTGGAAGATTTTGTCTCAGGCAACGGCCTATCAACTGATATTCTTTGGCTTGACTTCAGTTCTTTCTGATCCCCCTGCAAGGCTTTCCATATCTATCTTTCATATCTTCTCACAATGCCGTTCATTTTATCTTCACTGACGCTTCTCTAAAATGATTCCAAGCACCAATTTTTATGTACATCAACACTTCCTATTATACATGCTAGCTGATCAAAGAATCAAATAACATATGCGTTTTTGGGGTCAGCTTAATGGAAGGAGAGCTGACTTCTCCCCCTCCCTCTTGACAAGGGGCCATGATTAATCTACTATAGCTGAGCCGTGGTGTCTGTGACTTGCTACAGTCTTTTAAGAGTGCTTAAGATAGGAAAATGCTGATTGTGCATATTTATATCCATGAATGTAAGCATGTGAAGTGACGTACTAATGACGAGATGTATGTAGAAGCATGTTCTTTGTCTGAAAATGTATAAAAGGCAAGCCAACTCCTTGATCGGAGCTCTGGTTTGCTTTTTGGAAGATTCCACTTCCAGAGACTCAGCAGAATATAATAAACTGGACTTTTTGGCCTCTCAAAGGATCTCTCTTGCGTTATCTCTCCCGTCATCTACAACAGTTAGAAATCTTTTAATTTTACCAAACAAATGCAGGATCCTGTTACTAACTGAATGGGTGCATAGCGATAGGTGAATTTAATGTATTGTATTTACTCAAATTGTTACTATAGAATGATGGGAATTGATGGGCTGCAGTGTATTTTCCCATCCCAGGTTTACTATGTGATAGTCTAGTGAATCTATTAGTCTATTAAGGCCCCCCGGTGGCGCAGTGTGTTAAAGCGCTGAGCTGCTGAACTTGCAGACCAAAAGCTTGCAGGTTTGAATCTGGGGAGCGGAGTGAGCGCCCGCTGTTAGCCCCAACTTCTGCCAACCTAGCAGTTCGAAAACATTGAAATGTGAGTAGATCAATAGGTACCGCTCTGGTGGGAAGGTAACGGTGCTCTATGCAGTCATGCTGGCCACATGACCTAAGAGGTGTCTATGGACAATGCTGGCTCTTCGGCTTAGAAATGGAGATGAGCACCAACCTCCAGAGTCGGACATGACTAGATCTAATGTCAGGGGAAAACCTTTACCTCTAGTCTATTGAATCATAGAATTATAGAGTAAGACCACAAGGACCATCTAGTTCAATGCAGGAATACACAGACAAAGCAATCATGGCAGATGGCCATCCGGACCCCCACCAAAACCTCCTATGAAGGTGGCTCCACCGTACTCGAAGACAGGGCTTTCCACTGTTTAGTTCTTACCATCAGGAAGTTCTTCTCATAGTCAGGTAGAATCTCTTATCCTTCGAGATTGCTCAGAGACCTACAGAATCCTTGAAGGAGGGCTGGCCTCCAGCTATTATTCTTTAGAACAGCATTGGGCGAGATAATAGAAAATAAAATACATTCTTCATTAATGCAGCAGCCACTAACCCAAAGCAAGCTTTGCCGGGTGATCACTAATCTTAGTCTTTCTGTCTCTGTTCATGTGCAACGGGTATGGTAACATCTCAGTGCCTTCTCTAATGAAGATGCTTGGCAATCATGAATGTTTCTTAATACTAATTAAATGTTAATGAACTTTAATGAGCTCAGTCTGAGGAGGGTTTGGGTCTTACAGCCACCTCCAGAAAAAGCCTCCAGGCCAGCTGAACCAGAAGGAAAATACATACAAAACAAACCCATAGAGTTGATTGCCACTGCGGAGAAGCTCCAATGACAGCAGCTCCAAACCCATTCGGAGCATATTTAAGGAAGAAAAACCGATATAATGTGCAGCAGTGACACCATTTTATTGTCATATGGCCTTTAAGAGAACAGACATGAATGTGCAGGCTGTAAAGCTGTGCTCTGCAGTCAATGGAGCAGATGTAACATGAAGGCTTTTCAAGGTCCTTGCCTGGTACTTTATTGCTTATGATATGGTGCTAGTTTCCATTAGGTCAGATCTAGCTTTCTATTCTGGTAATAAAAAAGAGGGGTATATTTTCCCCTATACTGTATGGCAGAATAGCAAGATAACGTTAAGCTGTGAACACAGAATTCGGATGGCCTCTGAGGCTTCTCATGCAAAAGCATATCCACTGGGGACTCTAGTTTAGAAAAAAGTGAGTTAGGCAAGGAACAGAAATGACAAAATTTTACAAAATAGGGCATGTGTGGAGAAATTGACTAGATTTTTTTAAGGATTAGCATTGCTTGCAGGGGTGGCTTCATGGTAAAACAGGATGGGGGTTAATTGGGCAAAGTGACAATACTCAAGTATACTGCGTATTCTTAGGTAAGCAGCTGACTTAGGATCACAGCTTACATCTGTCCCTGCTCACATTGTTTGTGTTAAGTGCCATGCCTGCATCACTATCCACTTCCAGAATCAATATGTTAAGACGCATCCCAAATTTGAGTTAAAAAAGATACCTCACTTTTGAAAGAGACTCATTACTCCCAACAAGCAAGGACCTTCCTAATAATAATAATAATATAGGTAAAGGTAAAGGTTTCCCCTGACATTAAGTCCAGTCGTGACCGACTCTGGGGGGTTTGTGCTCATCTCCATTTCTAAGCTGAAGAGCCGGCGTTGTCTGTAGACACCTCCAAGGTCATGTGGCCAGCATGATGGCATGGAGCGCCGTTACCTTCCCACCAGAGCAGTACCTATTGATCTACTCACATTTGCATGTTTTCGAACTGCTAGGTTGGCAGGAGCTGGGGCTAACAGCGGGTGCTCATTCCGCTCCCGGGATTTGAACCTGGGACCTTTTGGTCCACAAGTTCAGCAGCTCAGCGCTTTAACACACTTTGCCAGCAGGGGCCCAAATATAATAATAATATACTTTATTTATATTCTGCTCTATGTCCCTGAGGGGACTCAGAGCAGATTATAGGTACATATATGGCAAACATTCAATGCCGTTATACAATTGACAAAGACAGAACAGTACATGTTTAGGCTTCCCTTCTTTTTCATCTCTGGTATCTGAAGGCTGTGCTCAACTCGGCCATGGGGAGATGCTCTGGCTCCATTCTTCCATGCCAAGGAGCTTTGTCATTCATAAACACCTTCCTGATCGGATTGCCGGCATATTTTTCAGGGATGCCTTTTTCCTCCCCGCTAAAAGCAGTACCTATTTATCTACCCACATTGCTGTTTTCGAACTGCTAGGTAGGCAGAAGCTGACAGCAGGAGCTCACCCTGCCCATGGCTTGAACTGCTAACCTTCCAGTCAGCATGATCTTCTGTTGCTGGCAGTTAACCTGTCTTCTTATGCAACTTCTGTCTACTTTTATAAGATTTAAAAAAGGGAAAACGGCTTTGGGTTTAATAAGGTGATCAAGGGACTTTATCTCACAAAGATGCTATTTTGTGGTCGTTACAGGAGCAGCATTAGTAGACACAAATCAAAACATGAACCTTCATTATCACATAATTGTCTCTTTGTGCAGTAGCACCAGTTTGCCTATTTGGGGTTCCATGGTTGTAATTCTGCATACACTCATAACCCTCCCTTCCACACTTCTGCTGCTCATTTTTTTTAAAAAAAATTAAAGCAATTTTACAGTTCCAGCAGCAGTTAAATAAATAAATTCCCCTTTCCAATATTGTAAAGTTAAAAACAATAAGGCAAACAGCTGTGGAATAACAAGCAGGGAGTGGAAGAGGAGGAGAGTCCCACCTTCTTATGTAATCTCACTGCTGCCGTACTGGCAAAGAAGCAGAATGGCCCCATCATACAAAGTAGGTAAAGGGGACATTGCAAGATTGCCAGCCTATCGATGGTTTCCCCCCCATAAATAGTGAGGGACAGATTAATTGTGGGGAGGAGACAAATCAGCAGCGGGATGTGCATGGCATTGTGATGATCCTACTTTGTGTTGGTTCGACTTCCTCGTGCGATAAAGTCCAGTGAGCTTGTGTAGGGAGGGCATTTCAAAAACAGAATGCCAAGAGAGGGAAGCCTTTTCCTCCATAACCCCACACTTTACGTTGGAGAGCATGCATAGTTGACTGAGAATTGGAAAAGATTCAGTTAATATGGAAGCCAGTGCTGATCTGTTACCCATGGATGCCTATATGGAGAGGCTTTGTGCAACCTCTGAGCTGAGAAGGGAATAAGAGAGGTGTCAGGAGTTATTGATGGGCTCAATTGTTTAATATAATGTTCCACAGGTGTCCTTTTCTTCCCCATCACTTTCTCATATATTGAAACTTTCAATAAAATCTCTTGGGCTGATCCTTTTGCAAATCCATCCATCACGACCATTCTGAAGATAAATTTTCTAGCTAAATGCTCCTCTTTGGTGTTTTGAGAGGATATTGTGCTGGCAGCTGAAACCTTTGCTTTCAGAATTCAATGGTTTATTCCGATTTATGAGAATTTTTCCCTTTGCAGACAAAGAGGGTCCTGCACCCTCAAAGGAAGCTTGAGTCAAGCTATAAATATATATGTGTGCATGTGTGTGTGTGTGTGTGTGTGTGTGTGTATGGATCCACCACTTTTTTCTTTCCAGAGTAAACATTACAGAGCTTTAGTACCATAAGATAGGAATGCATCTCATTTTTGAATTGCAATTTATGTTATAGCACATTTAGAGTTGGAGTAATGGATGCGGCTGCCCCAAAGGTAAGCTACCGACAGTGGACTCAGTAAACATCAGCAGAAGAAAAATGAAAGAAAAGAAAACAACCAAACTCAATTTATCTTGGCATGCTGCTTAAGGGGCACATCTGATCAGTAGGCAGATTATAGTGTGCAACAGGAAAATTTTAGAGTATCTGGAAAGATTTAGAGCAGCTTGAGGTATTAGATAATAAACTGATTTAGACAAATAGTTTGTAAAAATTGCTTTGGCCGGAAGCCAAGGACTCCTTCCCCCAATGAACGCAGTCTTCCTCAACTTGGGTCTCTCCATATGTTTCGACTATAAATCCCTGCATAAATGAGCATTAGTCATGCTCAGTGGGACTAATGGGACTTATGGTTCAAAATATCAGCAGAGACCACTGTCGAGGAAGGCTATTCCAGTGGAAGTTTTTTTCCCAATAGAGAAACATTTTTTTTTCCATTTAGGGAAATCTTTTTGAGGTTTTACCCTTCTTTGTCAGTGAGCTTTCGTGCCACAACAAACTTCAAATCCCAGGATTTCAAAGGATGAAGCCATGGCAATTAAAGTGGTTTAAAATTGCTATAATTCTTGGATCTCTTAATAAATAATAATAATAATAATAATAATAATAATAATAATAATAATAATAATAATAATAATATACTTTATATTCCACTCTATCTCCCTGAAGGGGACTCAGGGCGAATTACAGAACACACATACAGCAGGCATTCAATGCTGTTATACAATTAACAAGGACAAACAATACACACAGACAGAGGTAAAGGCATTTCCCATCTTATCTTCGGCATCTTGGAGGCTGTGTTCAACTCCGACCACGGTGTGTGTGTGAGTATGTGTGTATGTGTGTGTGCTGTCACTCCATCTTCCATACCGAGGAGCTTTGACATCCATAGACATCTTCCCAATTGATGTCCATAAGCACGCCTTTATTATCTCTTTGCTAAAAGCGGTACCAATTTATCTACTCTTATTTCTGCTTCCGATCTGCTAGGTGAGCAGGGAGCTGGGGCTAACGGTGGGTGCTCACCCCTACCTGGGTTCGAACTGTCAACCTTTCTTCAGCAGGATTTTTCTGCAGCTAGCAGTTAGCCTGAAGCACTAAACCCAGCCCAAATAGCTATGGAGATCCTCAAGTGTAAAGATATATAATTGAATACTGAAGTGGGGACTATCTGTATGCCATAGCATTTCCTATTTCTCTTTATAGTTGTGGAAGCTGGACAGTGATGAAATCGGATAGGAAGGAAATGATATAATTTATAATGGGTTCCCAGAGGATAATTCTTTGGATAACATGGGTTGGCAAAAAGACAAATGAATGGTTCCACGGACTATTGAATATCAGTACAAGATAGATATCAATAATCAACTTCTATCTAATCTAAAGAAGACGAAGATTCTGACACTAGAGGGATTTGGCCTTAGAGGTGGAGGTGGTTGGCATTCGTATCTGTGGTACGACAGGAAAAGAATTGAAAAGAACTTTGGCAATCACTTTATAAGGTCAGCCCTCATTAAAACGTGGGAAAAATATAAAAATAGACTTTATCAGAAAACACCACTATGGGTATCACCTTTAGAAGCAATACAAAGAAGAGAGCTAGCCTGGGAAAAACGGCCAACCTACAAAGATGTCTTACAAAAAGTAAACGGTAATTATACTTTAAAAAACCAAGAAGAAATAAATAAAATATTCAAGAACGTATCCTGGTTCCAATACAGACAACTCAAAGAATTTTTCAATAAAGACAAATTAATAGGCTTTACAGAAAAAGAATCTTTTTGGGATAAGATAATTCACTTAAAAAAGAAAGAAACGGCAAGAATATATAAAGTATTATTGGAATGGTCAACGGAAACAGAAACGGTAAACGATTGTATGACCAAATGGGCCTCTAACATAGGCCATCCGATAAAAATGGAGGACTTGGAAAGAAACTGGAATAAAAGACTAAAATATACATATGCATATGAATTAAAAGAGAACTGGTATAAAATGATGTATCGTTGGTACCTCACACCACAAAAATTGGCAAGATGTTTTAAAATTTACAAAATAACTGTTAGAAGTGCGAATCTCAGGAGGGATCTTTTTTCCATATGTGGTGGACTTGTAAAATTGCAAAAAAGTTTTGGTTAAAAATTCATGGGAAAATCCAATAAATATTAGGAATAAAATTCCAAATGAAACCAGAATACTTCCTTTTAGGAATGCCAGATTTTGAAATGGACTTAAGTAAAGACATATTATTTAATTATCTGGTGACAGTGGCTAGAATGATCTATGCCAAAAACTGGAAATTGAAAGAAGTACCCCAGATAGAGGATTGGTTTTTGAAAATACTAGACATCATGAATATGGACAATTTAACACAATACCTTAAAAGAAACCAAGGTTTACCAAAAAAATCAGCTGACTGGACTTTATTGAAAGAACACTTTAAATAAGATAAGAAGAAATCCAGTTTACCAATAAGAAGAATAATATGATTATTTGGGTGGAGGTGTTTTGTTCTTAAGAAAAGAAATGTATATTTCTAGGTTTTTGGACACCCTTTTTTCAAACCTCGATGTAAAAGATCGGAAGTTGACAATTCTCCCCTTCCCCTTTGTTGCTGTCGGGTTTTTTTCCCTTTTCCGTTTTGTATTACTTTCTTCCTATTTTCCTACTTTTCTTTACCATTTATGTTCTCCCACTTTCAATGTAAAGAAAAATATGTGCAGATTGGTTACTATACATGCATAAGTGTTTTGGTTTTTTTTTAATTGTTCTTTTATTGTATTCCATAAATTTTAATAAAAATAAATTCAAAAAATAATAATAATCAACTTCTATCAGGATTGCAGACCAACAATATCCAGTGGACTACATGTCTCCTATCTTTGAACTGGGAGAAAACAGACTTCTCACTGTCTTTAGATTCCCCAAAGCATGTAAGACATTATGAGACACAGCCCAATTTGTGATTTATTGAGAGTCTGACACTTTGTGAAGTGTAAACTTACATTAAAGCCTCCTGTCTGGTCATCCGCCTGTCCAAAAATGTTCCCATCACAGCAAAGCCATTCTCCAAAGGTTGCTGCGAGGATTTTCTATTTGGCTTCTCTGTTCACATTGAACAAAACATCTGAGAGCATAAGATCTAATATCCCACCTGTCTTTTGTGTTGTTCACTTTAGGAAGACAAACGCAGATGAAAATCACCAGAAGTGTTGGGAGTAACATGACGAGAGCTGACGTTTCTAGGTTGTTGAGCATCTAGAGTAATAGATGGTTCTGCGGTAACAGTCACTTCTCATCTTCATCTTCTGCAACAAAGCTTTATTCCATAGATGGAGCAGGGCTTTCTGAAGTTTAGTGCCATACAACACCACTGTGGTCAGATCTCTCTCCCCCCGCCCTTATGTACACACAATCTTCCTGTTGCTTCGTATGAGTGGAGATGCACTTGCTGGGTCATTGTACCAACACAGGCAATTCTAAATAATTGAGGAGCTGACAAGGAAAGAGTACAGTTTGATTTGCCTCAGTAAGCCTTACGGTGTTTGTGTGCGTTGTAGGAGCAGCAGGCAGGTTATGGCTGATCTAAAGGGCATTTGGAAAGTCAAAGAAGAAAGTAAAGTCTTGCCAAAGTACAAGGAAGACAAATAGTATCAAATGGAGAAATCTTGGTTCCAGGGATACGTTTAAGGGGGCAATAGGAGAAAAATTATCCCCCATTTCAACTCCCACAGTTCTGATTATATTTCAGAAATGAGAAACATTCAAAACCCTTCCTCACCAACTTGTGGTCCATGGTTCTCAGAAAAATATGGTCCACGGCCACACTGTTGCTACTAAGAATAATAATAGCCCATCCAAAATATTTTTTGTGTCTTTGTTTTTAGGCTTGTTCTTGGAGTTATTTGGGGTGCTGATTCAGAAAATTGCATTGGATAGACCACATCAGCTCTAGATTATTAAATATGGTTTTCTGTGGGTGAGCAGATGGCAACTACTGAATGGCATATGTTCTGTTGATACAAACTAGAGGAGGAGAAGCAGCAGTCAGGAGACTTGTCATGCCGTTCGTGGGTAGTCAGCCTCTCCGCTCCTGACATCCCCATTGCTTCAGCACTATATGAGGGTTTTGTGAGACCGGTCACTCTCATTGCAACAATGTAGTAACGACGAGGATACAGACCATATTTTAGTTCTTTTTATTCACTTTATTCTCTTTATTCACTCTGATTTATCTGCTCAGATTTTAAAGTATTGTTTTATTATATTGTTTTTGTTTATTGTTGAAATGTTTTAATTTTTTCTGTTTAAATTTTGAACATGTAATGTTTTGCTGTGTCGTTGTTTGGGCTTGCCCCTGTTGTAAGCCGCCCCGAGTCCCTTCAGGGAGATGTGTTGGGGGGGGGGGATATAAGAATAAAGTTTATTATTATTATTATTCTTTGGGACCACTGGTGGTCTATGGCATACAGGTTGGGAACCACTAGTCAGTCTTAGGATGTGTCTTGGGGAGCATTCTGATGAACATTGGTTCCTATTGAATATTGGACCATGGAGCATTAGTCACATCATCAATGTGCAAAGGATGTTCACATAAGTAATGTCACAGCAACTGCTTTGTGAATATGGAAATTCCAAAAGTGTGCAGTTTTATTTCTGGCACACATAACTCCACTTATAAAGGCATATGGTCCATTGTGAATTCGAACTTCGTTTCTTTAAAGTGTATAGAAAGAAATGATAGTTCAAAGTTTAATGCTTTTTGTCAATTAAAAATGGGGACAGTCAATTAATGTGATTGATGTTTCTATCCCTAGGTGAGAATTTGGAGAGAAGGGAGAGAATTAAGCAGACTTTCTATAAAGTGGAATATCTTTTGCTCATGATTTTAACACCATGAAAACAACAACTGGTAGGTTTTCAGAAATGTTCCCAGTGACATAAGCCAGCAGTTCTATGCCTGTTATCAGGAGAATGGACATGAAAAAGTGAGGAATACCTTTGGGGAAAACTAATATGCAGATAACTTAACAGCAGAGATTTATAGAGAGTGTAATGAACAGAGATAGATGCTTTGCCCGTTAACTTATAAATCAGCCTCCCTGGGTACTGATAATATTGCACATGCCTGCTTGAAGTTTATAATACCATCAGCAGCTGGAGATTGATTTACAGTCAAGCACAGTCTATCCATTATTATTTAGCATGAATAGAAAAGATTTAGAGGGAGATTTTGAAAGGCACAAATGGAACTTAAGGCACCCAGTTGGCATTGACTGTCAATTGCCCTTCAGCGTCTTAGGGAATTCAAGGAGAAGAGTTTCAAAGTGGGTAAGTACATGTGATAGGACCTAATGTCTACCAGCCATGATAGAGGCAGGAGTTAACAATACAAGATAGGGAAAGGCTATAAATCGGTGGGATGGGACATAAATTAGGACACTGGCCAAGGAGCATGGATGCTCTTTAGTAGACCCTTCTTGCAATGTTCCATTACACATTTTCCAAATTCACTAACAAAATGTTTTAGCACCTTGCTACATAACTAAGTATATTTAAAGGTATGTAACCGAGGACTTTATCTCACCGAGCTGTTATTCCATGGCAGTCATGCAATCCTACCAATGTGAGTATTCTTGTCATAGAATGGTATCTGCATGTATGTAGTTTCTTCATATTGTATCACCTTTATATTGTGTGTTATATTTAGTCGTTTTTTGGGTGGGTGAAGGTCAAGGAAGAGTGAAAACATTTACCATAACCATATGAAGTGGCAAGAAATATTTTCTTTATTATTATTTCTACATCAAAATAAAGGGTCCCATTGTACTTAGTTGACTACTTTTGTTATCATGCTTTTGCCCTTCTTTTCCATTACTGTTGGGATGGTCAAGGTGTGGGTTCTTGGGCACTAAATAGACACACAATATTGAACACAATATAGAACTAGCAGTGTGTTAAAGTGCTGAGCTGCTGAACTTGCAGACCAAAAGTTTGCAGGTTTGAATTTGGGGAGTGGAGTGAGCACCCACTGTTAGCCCCAGCTTCTGGCAACCTAGCAGTTCTAAAACATGCAAATGTGAGTAGATCAATAGGTACCGCTCCGGCAGGAAGGTAACAGTGTTCCACGCAGTCATGCTGGCCACTTGACCTTGGAGGTGTCTGCGGACAACACCGTCTCTTCAGCTTAGAAATGGAGATGAGCACAAACCCCCAGAGTCGGACACGACTGGACTTAATGTCAGGGCAAAACTTTACCTTTACCCTAAATGGGAGACTGTTGGCTTAAAGAAAACTTGGTGCTACAATCTCAGGGAATTTTTTTATAAATTGATGAACAGGTGACACCTGACCCCAGAAAAAATAGAAGGAAGAATAGAAAAACAATGTAATAGGATGAATGTCTCCAAGCCAAGGGATGGGAAGTTACTAAATTGTGCAGGGTAGGAGGAGGGGAGAGTATAACTAAATACAAATATTGTATAGATGTTAGGAAGTATGTATTGGTTCATGCATATATACATATATAGGGCTCGGTCTGTGGCACAGGCTGGAGAGCAGCTGCAATGAATCACTCTGACCAGGAGGTTATGAGTTCGAAACCCGCTCGGAGCCTATGTTTGTCTGTCTTTGTTCTATGTTAAAAGGCATTGAATGTTTGCCTATATGTGTAATGTGATCCGCCCTGAGTCCCCTTCAGGGTGAGAAGGGCGGAATATAAATGCTGTAAATAAATAATAATAAATATAGATTCGTTTCACTGTTTTTTTATGAATATGTAAATTGAAATAAAAAAGTGTGGATTCTTGGGCCATATGTAGCCCACCAAGACCAATTTTGTTGACCACTGGCCTTATGAAAAAGGATAACTTGCCTGTGTTGTTACTGCTAGAAACTTTAAAATAGCTTGCAGACCCTCCTATGCTGTTTAACATTTGAAAATCCTATTTTCCCCCCTAAACCTAGGAATTGATATGTGGCCGCTTGTGTTTTAATTTTATTTGTTGGAGGCATAGCTCCATCATGCCTTAGTCCCAGCCTCTTTGTTCCAGCAGCCACTGCTTAGGCCTCCGAGGGAGAAAAGAGCAGCCAACATCTACTGGACTTTAATGCCCTCGTCCACTGCCATCCCATTTTTCTGTCACATCTTATTGAGATTATAAATGTGAAGTTCAGGAACTGTCAAATTAATGATTTGCAAGCCATCCTGGGAGCATTTTTGGCTGAAACGTGGGGTATAGATACTACAAAGAAACAAAAAAAAGTTTTGACATTTTTTGACAGTTTGTATGGTCCGAGGAGCATTTGTCCATTTAAGAATAGCACATGCTGGCTAATTAATTAACTTGGCTTGCTTAATGCAACCAATTAATTACATACTACAAAGCAAATGAAAACAATCAATTTAGACAACAACGCTACTAAATGGTCTTTGTAACCCAAACCATGAAAATCCTTACAATAATCAGAAAATACTAATGCTGGTTGCAGTACTCTAGGGTCAGTCCCAAAAGTGTCACAGGCATCCTCTGACAGAGTGCATCGCCATTGAAGAATTAATGCAATTTGACACTACTTAAACTGCCATAGCTCAATGCTATGGAGTTGTGGAGTGGTACTGTAGTTTTACAAGATCTTTAATCTTCTCTGCCCAAAAAATGCTGGTGCCTTGCCAAACCATAACTCCCAGTATTTGATAGAACTCAGCCATGGCTGTTAAAGTTATATCAAAATGCCTTAATTATATATCTGCCAGTCAGAGGTGCTTTTGGAAGTTTTCTGTGCCAAAATAACTTGACTGTTTTTTGACACTTTGCAGCTTGACTTGGAGAAATATTTACTATTTTGGATAAGTGCCCTATGAGGAAAGAACTTTTGAAAAGATGGAGGGCAGAATGAAACTATTTATCATGTCAGAAGTGAATTGAGGATACAGTTATAATGTATTTAAAAACACAAACAAAGTCAAAAACTTAGCATTGTACTAGTAGCTGACCATTTGACCAGAGCCTGACCACTTGGAGTGCCTCTTGTCATGGTTTGCAAAAGCATTGTGTTGTGTGTTAACTGGAAAATGAAGTGCATGAAGCCGATTGGCTGAGCCTGCAAAGACCTGGGGATTGATTTCATACTGTTTCTGTTCTGCTGCTGCAGAACCAGTTTGGACAAGTTTTTCAGTGCTGACTGAGTACTGCTAGAGAGTGTGTACTCAGAGAGGCCTTGCTGTTTTGAGGCCTGTTTGCTGCTGAGAAAAGAGGGTGAAGAACCAGGATTGTATTCTTTTCTGAAGCAGATTTGTGGACTGAGAAAGGACTGTTTATGACTGTTGACTTCTGTAAGTGATCAGAGGGACCATTGTAAATATTACTGTTTTTCTTTTGATTTCCTGGAATCATTAAAGTTTCTGTATTTTTATTCTGCAAACCTGAGTGGCATGTTATTGTTCTGCGGGTGACTCTAGTTCATGGGCACACGTAAGAGCTTCCATTTATCATCATCAATCCACAATACCTCGGTGTCACTGTGAGAAGGTCCTCCATTGTGCATGTGGCAGGGCTCAGGCTGCATTGTAGTAAGTGGTCTGTGGTTTGCTCTGAAATGAAACCAAGTCCCCATATAGATATGAACTGCCAAAAGTTTTCCTTCCATTTCAGTATTTCTTTTCATGTGATGTGTCATCTATCACTTGGACCATGTCTCTGTAAAACACATTTATCAAGCACTGGAGATAGCACAATAAACTTTTAATGCTGTTACTTTTTTTAAAGCACATGGCGGTGCTTACTGCTCTATAATTGATGGAGGTTGTCCTATGAAACAATTAATGATGACATTATTAGCTTATTAATGATCTCTGTTCAGCAGTTGCCTCTTGCTGCAGGGACCCAAGCTATATTTAAATTATACCGGTTGACCTTCTTTTACATATTTAGCAGGTAAAAGGTTATTTAAGTGCTTAAGAAGAATTACTGTGTCTCTAGTTGACCTGATAATTGGTATCATTGTTTCTTTGAAGAGATAATTGTACTGAATGACATTCAGAGATATAAACTTGGACATGGATTATGTATCTACACAATGTCTCTGTCTATGTCTGTTTCTGTCTGCATATCTCTGTATTACAAAGGCACTTTACCACCATTTCAATATAAATTTCAATAAGAGTCGAAAGATAATTATAATCAGGAGGGGAAAGTGGACAAAAATGCTGAATTCATTCAGAAGCCAAGAGAAACCACATCCAGCCTCTGATGATTTTCAACAGAACTTTGTAGGTTTCCCAGTGATGGTTTTTGTTTTGTTTTGTTTAAAAAGTTAAGGTAGACAACTGGTTGATCAGAAGATGTTTCAGCCATTTTTCTGGTTTCAAATACCAACAATATTTTATCCTTGCTTGCAAAAGGTTCATATCATGAGTTACCCATGTTTGGTGTGAATAATAAAACAGACTAGATGTCTCTAGGGCTGATTTAGGTGCAATGTTAATCGCATAATTTGGATTGCCCTTCCTGCTCAACACAGGCTTCTTCAACTTCAGATTGAGAGCAAAACATGGGAAGAGCACCAAGTTGGATTATAGCATTATTATTTTCTTGTCAGGAGCAACTTGAGAAACTGCAAGTTGCTTCTGGTGTGAGATAATTGGCCATCTGCAAGGACGTTGCCCAGGGAACGCTTGGATGTTTTACCATCCTGTGGGAGGCTTCTCTCATGTCCCTTCATGGGAAGCTGGAGTTGACATGTGGGAGCTCACCCTGCTCTCCAGATTCAAACCACTGATCTTTTGTTCAACAGTCCTACCGGCACAAGGGTTTTAACCCATTGCACCACCGGGAGCAGTTTAAGTGGAATAATAGAGCTATGATTTTTTTTTTTTAGTTTCAATTAAAGATGCATATGTTTAGGACTATGATGTGCAAAACATATTTTTAAAAATCCCTTGCCCCAACAAACTCCCATGCCTGCAATTCACAAGAGCAGGAAAATTCTAATAATGGGAATTGTCCTTCTATCATAAAGAACAGATACTGGGAAGGGGATAGAGATATTCTGATTGGCATCATTGGAAAGGCAATTTTTTTTTAGAAATGGGTTGCTGTGAGTTTTCCAGTCTGTATGACCATTTTCCAGAAGCATTCTCTCCTGACGTTTCACCCACATCTATGGCAGGGATCCTCAGAGGTTGTGAGATCTCTTGGAAACTAGGCAAGTGGGGTTTATATATCTGTGGAATGGCCAGGGAGGGAGAAATAACTCTTTGTCTGTTTGAGGCAATTGTGAATGTTGCTCTTGGCAAGCTTGATTAGTGCCAAATAGCCTTGCAGCTTCAAAAC
Organism: Anolis carolinensis; assembly: GCF_035594765.1. Lineage (NCBI taxonomy): Eukaryota > Metazoa > Chordata > Lepidosauria > Squamata > Anolidae > Anolis > Anolis carolinensis. Next base: position 11,902,491 of record NW_026943819.1, on the reverse strand, counting down.
CTGGTTGCTTCCTGCCTGGGGAAATCATTTGTTGGGACATGTTAGTTGGCCCTGATTGCTTCTTGTCTGGTTGTCCACTGTTTTTTGAGTGTTGCTCTTTATTTACTGTCCTGATTCTAGAGTTTTTTTAAATACATGTAGTCAGGTTTTGTCATTTTCATAGTTTCCTCCTTTCTGTAGAAATTGCCCACATGCTTGTGGATTTTATTGGCTTCTCTGTGTCGTCTGACATGGTGGTTGTGAGAGTGGTCCAGCATTTCTGTGTTCTCAAATAATATGCTGTGTCCAGGTTGGTTCAACAAGTGCACTGCTATGGCTGACTTCTCTGGTTGACTGTGTCTGTACTACCTTCCATGTTCCTTGATTCATGTTTGGGCAATTCTGCGTTTGGTGGTCCCTATGTAGACTTATTCACAGCTGCATGGTATATGGTAGACTCCTGCAGAGTCTCCCACCCTGCACATTCCACAGATATATAAACCTTAACTGCATAGTTTCCAACAGACCTCACAACCTCTGAGGATGCCTGTCATAGATGTGGGCGAAACGTCCGGAGAGAATGCGTCTAGAATGTGGCCATACAGCCTGGAAAAGTCACAGCAACCCAGTGATTCTGGCAATGAAAGCCTTCGAAAACACATTTTAAAAATGCTTTCTTGTGTCATGGTCCCAATCCAGCTCCACATTGGAACTAGCTCTTTTTGATATATATATATATATATATATATATATATATATATATATATATATATAAGCTAGTTATATGTATATATGTAGTTATATGTATATATGTATATATGTATATATGTATATGTATATATATAGGTAAAGGTAAAGGTTTTCCCCTGACGTTAAGTCCAGTCGTGACTGACTTTGGGGGTTGGTGCTCATCTCCAGTTCTAAGCCGAAGAGCTGGCGTTGTCCGTAGACACCTCCAAGGTCATGTGGCCGGCATGACTGCATGGAATGCCGTATATACGATAAATATGTATGTATGTATGTGTGTGTGTATCTATATATATAAAAGGGTAATGAAATTTCGGCCTAGGACAAAACAACAAAACTACACATCCCAGAAACACTAAACTTGGCAGCACAACCCCTCATCCATGCCTCTACGTTCATACAACAAAAAGAAAAGAAAAATAAAGTCCTAATTAGAGGGAGAGGAATAATTGTTTTTATCCAATTGCTGCCAGTTACAAGGCTGAGCTCCGCCCACTTGGTCTCCTAGCAACCCGCTCGGCCCAGGGGACAGGCAGAGTTAGGCCTCACTTAGGCCTCTTCCACACTGCCTATAAAATACAGATTATCAGATTTGACCTGGATTATATGGCAGTGTAGACTCAAGGCCCTTCCACACAGCTATATTACCCATTTATAATGGACTTAATGTAAGGTAAAACCTTTACCCTTTACCTTAACTACCACCAATTCCTCAGTACTTTATTTCCCATACCACCATACTTCGCCACAGCAACGTGTGGCCGGGCACAGCTAGTCTATCTATCTATCTATCTATCTATCTATCTATCTATCTATCTATCTATCTATCATCTATCTATCTATCTATCTATCTATCTATCTATCTATCTATCTATCTAATCAATATATACACATACATATTTAAAGAAAGAGTCAGACAAGGGCAAACCCCCTGATAAATGTCAAGTCCAGGTTTGGTCCCCAGACTCTTGGCATAAAGAATCTGGCAGCATCTCATTCTCTATTGTTCTTCTGGGTGTAAGCCTGTCAGATTAAACCTTTGCCAGTAAGTCCAATTATAATTATGTAAAGCATACATTCTGAATGGTGGCAATAAAGAAGAGAGACGGTAAGTATTGTCCTCCTGCCCTTTAGGGTTAAGTGTCTTCTGAGCATCAATCTGTTTAACTGACCACAGATTTTAACTAGAACAGGAGAGCTTGCATTTACAGCGCAGCCATAAATCTGCCAATGGCTACACTCAGGTCCCCACCTCCAATGGGAGGTAATTTGCTTTTATGTCAGACAGTCTCAAGGATACCATCTTAATGGGGTTCTAGAGAGCTTTTAGAATCTATGGCGCAAAATGGGATGGGGATGAAATGATAGCATCAGCACTCATATATCTGCCTTCCTTGCTTGATCCTTCCCTAGCAGATCAAAGATAAGTAAGAACAAAACCACTTTCGAAACAAAGAGTATGTATCACTCTGCTGGGTCTCTTCGCTTTGTTCCTTTTCCATAAGCTTATTTAGCATTTATTTCACTGAGGAATAATAGTCACAATAACTAAACATATAGCTTATTAAGTCTCTGTCCATCTGATTCTTATCAATGTGTTTGCTTTTCATCCTGTTTGGGATATCAAAATAGGAGCCAGTGAAATATTGAACACCCTTAAACTCCAAAGGGATGAGGTTTTAAATATGCTGTGTGTATTTGAGATAGGAAAGAAATTTTATTTCAACAAAGCTCGGGGATATTCCTTTTTAGACTACTATTCGACAATAATCCAGGCAGCATGGCCATTGGGAGTGTGGCTGGAGGATTCTGGAAAATATAGTCCAATATTAACATTTCCAAACTCTGTCTGAGATCCTGCATCACACACATAAAGATACAACACTATGGTTACAATTCATATCCCAACCTGACCCCTCAAAATACATCTTAAAATTTAGGCAGCTGCACCAAAGGTTACAATTCTGTAGTGCTGATTAAAGAAGTACTAAACATAACTGAAATTCAGTTGAGGACCTACATATTTATTAATGGAGTAAAATCTGCAGGAATTAGAACTGGGCGGTTACATAACATCTATATCTAGTAAGGAGCTGCTGTCCTGTTACTATGGGCAGATCTATACAGGTAGAGAATGCAATCCTGAATTGGTATGAAACAGGTTGACTTGGGGCTGCGTAATGGCCACACAGGTGCTGTCAACTACCTCCATGGCAGGACAGCAACCCCTCAGCCAAGCCTTGCTGAAGCCAGTTCAACATGGCTGGAAATGGTGGAAGAATCCCACCTAATAATAATAATAATAATAATAATAATAATAATAATAATAATAATAATAAGAAGAAGAAGAAGAAGAAGAAGAAGAACATGCCCTGGCAGAATATGTAAAGCAAAGTGAAGAACCTGCTTTGATTGAAGTCAAAAATCAGAAACTCCTCAAAGCACAGCAGTCAAGAAAACTGCACTACAAACTAGAGCTGACAGCTGGCACAACAAAACATTGCATGGAAAGTTCCTTGACAAAATTGAAGGAAAAGCTGACAAGGAGAAGACCTGGCTATGGTTCACGAATGGGACCCTGAAGAAGGAGACAGAAGGCCTGATCCTTGCAGCCCAGGAGCAAGCCATCAGAACAAAGGCAATTAAGGCCAAGATCGAAAAATGATCCAAAATGCAGACTATGCAAGGAAGCTGACGAAACCATTGAGCATATCCTCAGCTGCTGTAAGAAAATCGCACAGACAGACTACAAACAGAGGCACAACTATGTGGCCCAAATGATTAATTGAAACTTATGCCTCAATTACCACCTCCCAGCAGAAAAGAACTGGTGAGATCACAAAACTGCAAAAGTATTGGAAAATGAACACGCAAAGATACTGTGGGACTTCCAAATCCAGACTGACAAAGTTCTGGAACACAACACACCAGACATCACAGTTGTGGAAAAGAAAAAGGGTTGGATTATTGTTGTCACCATACCAGGTGACAGTCGCATTGACAAAAAACAACAGGAAAAACTCAGCCACTATCAGGACTTCAAGATTGAACTTCAAAGACTCTGGCAGAAACCAGTGCAGGTGGTCCTGGTGGTGATGGGCACACTGGGTGCCGTGCCAAAAGATCTCAGCCGGCATTTGGAAACAATAGACATTGACAAAATCACGATCTGCCAACTGCAAAAAGCCACCCTACTGGGATCTGCACGCATCATCCGAAAATACATCACACAGTCCTAGACACTTGGGAAGTGTTCGACTTGTGATTTTGTGATACGAAATCCAGCATATCTATCTTGTTTGCTGTGTCATACAATGTTGTTGTGATAGTAATAATAATAGGAAATTGCCAATTACTTGAGCGCTGGACTGCTTACTACTTGGTTACTTACTTCCATGTGACTGAGCAAAGCAGCTCGAGGAGTTACTTTGCTCAGTCACATGGCAGTCAGAAGGTAGTAAACAGCTCAGAGCTCAGGTAAGTGGCAATTTTTTGTCTTTGGGGTGGGGTGAGGTACTGGGGAGCAGGGGAAACAGTCATCCCACCTTCCCAGGCTGCCTGAGCTCAGGAGGTGTACAATAGTTGTGGGTACAGCAATCAGGGATCCTATGAAGGGAACCGGGAGTGGTGTCCTCACTGCCCTGACACATGGAAAGGTCCCAGTTCTGATGCAGGATATGGATCTTCCTCTATGTCTTTTTAACCAATAGAGTAGCCATATTAAGCAGCTTTATCCCAAGTTAACTTGTATCAGCCTGAATGTGTTGTGTGGACATATGCACTCAGGCCACTCTTGGCAAAATTTAGTCAAGTCGTTCAGAAAAAGGGTTTGGAATAAAGCTAAGGGGCAGCATTTACCTGCCTCTGTTTTATATCTTCTATCTTGAAGCCACAAGAGTTCAGGAATAATGAAAATATCCCTAATGCATCATTTAACCAATACAGGCTGATGATCAGGCTACAGTGTTGTGAATGAACCAGAATCTGACAATAAAATTGTGCTATTAATCAGAGCATATAACTCAATAGGCCATGTCCTGTCATGCCATGTCATATTTCAGTGTGTTTATTTGTCAAAAGAACAACAATTAACCAAAACAAATATCAATTTCCTTGATACAATGAGAAAGACGAAATAGGAGTGCAAGGAGAAGAAGTCAGCAGAGCAATTATGTAGATTATGTAGAAATACTATTAGGGTCACTTTTGCAAGACCTTGCATATTTTTAATTCAAAATCTTTGTAACACTTTTATGAAAGGAGGCCTATCTCTCCTTTCCTCAAAGTAATTTACATTCTGGATATGTCATAGGGACAGTTATGAGCCAGGCGAACCTTCTAATATAATAAGTATGAGGAAATCGTCTTGCATTATTCATGTTAATTATGCTGAACCAAACACTGTGGACAGGAAAGTGTATTTGCCAATGATATATCTTTTTTGGACTCACAGAAACGTTTAAGATAGATTGTACCACGTTTCTTTTTTGAAGATTAAACCCGGAGGCAATGAGGCCATCCAGAATACATAACCTAGAATGGTTTTGTTATGTAAGTTGTAGGGGTCACTGTAGAGACAGTGTTTGTAGGGTTCAAAGGCTGGTATGCTTTGACTTGCAGGGATGGTGTCATCACAGCCAACTCCTCGGCTTTCCTGTTCCCTGTCGTTTGAGTCCATGTCTTCATTGACCACTTAACCCAGGGTCAGTTCAGAGCATTATGCTCCAGAATGGCACCAGATTGACCATGATGGCAGCCACACTCAGTAGGCCGAATCTTCTGCAATTCTGCATAGCTGTCAAGTCAGTCTAGCCCCTCTGTAATCCCCCCAGGCACTTTTATTGTTTTCTTTGTTGAACCTCAGTTGTCACTTTATTAAGAATGGGTTTAGTTTCTTTTTGTATAGTTTCTGTGGGAGGGAACCTTAGACCCTGTCCCATTAAGAATCCCCTCCGAGGCGGACCTCACAGTCTTCCTCAGCAATTCCTTTGCAGCTAGTCAGTCTGACGGTGCCAGGGAGCTTAGAGGCTGCAATATCTTCCACGTCAAAGGTTGAGGAAACTAAATTTTAGAATTGGAGAAACAAATTTGAAGTATTAAGGAACCAAGTCAACAGTTTGAAAAGAAAAGACAAACAGGTAGTTTTGACAAAAGTCAGATCCAGATAAAGGACAGATAAAGGACACAGAAAGGAAGTTAGAAAGAGGATCTCTTGGGAAGAAATCAAGAGAAACCCAGTTAAGTTCTAAGCTTCTATCTGTTACATCACGTAACTGTCCCTGAGAGGAGTTAGGAGGCTCATCTTCGATACAATTAAGTTACTGTTACACCTTTTGTTGTGAGTTTCCAACTCTGTTCCTGCCGAGAATAAGGCACCTGGGGAGAATTAACTCGGGGAATAGAACACCCTCACTCGTTCAACTGGCCCATCCCTTTGGGCCCATCCAGACAGAGCCTAAAATGCGAGAGCTTTTGTGCTTTTAGTGGAGGCGTCCAAATGGTGCCTCTGGCAAAATCAAATTAATTTGAGACAAAGCAGAAAAACCTTGCTTTGTCCCGAATTAATTAGATAGTCCAATAGATCCGAGCCTTTCTGAAAGACCCAGTTTTAATGGGCTATAGGCCCTGTGGGGACAGACTTATGGGTAGTCTTGCGACATACCCATCTTGTACCTTTTGGGCTTCCGGAACTCAAAGATGTGAGATAGCAAGCCCCTTTACTAACCCCGCCAAAGCCTTAAAAATAAAGAAAACTTTACCAGACCGCCATTAGGCCTCTCTGGAGCTTAACTTTTCTGAACCCAGCTTGGACATCTGGCAATTCTCGCTCCATGTATTGCTGGAGTCTGCCTTGCAGGATCTTGAGCATTACCTTACTGGCATGGGAAATAAGTGCCACTGTACGGAAGTTTGAGCATTCTTTAGCGTTTCCCTTTTTTGGTATGGGGATATAAATGGATTTTTTCCAATCTGATGGCCAATCTTGTGTTTTCCATATTTGCTGGCATATGGCATGCATCACCTTCCAAGATTTTAAACAGCTCAGCTGGGATCCCGTAATCTTCTGCTGCCTTGTTGTTAGCAATGCTTCTTAAGGCCCATTCAACCTCACTCCTCAGGATGTCTGGTTCTAATTCACTCACCACACCGTCAAAGCTATCCTCTATATTATTATCCTTCCTATACAGATCTTCTTTATATTCTCACCACCTATTCTTGATCTATTCAGCTTCTGTTAGGTCCCTGCCATCTTTGTTTTTGATCATGCCCATTTTTGCCTGAAATTTGCCTCCGATGTTTCTGATTTTCTGGAAGAGATCTCTTGTCCTTCCTATCCTATTGTCTTCTTCCACTTCCATGCATTGCTTGTTCAAAAATAGTTCCTTGTCTCCTTTTCATCCCATTTATGGAAAAAAAGGTTGAATAATGGAAAGGTCTTAAAATGGAAGGACATAGGCAAAGAGGTGGATTGAATCAGACATGCAAGCAGTGCTGTAGGGCCTTCCACTCACTGGGTCACCATAAGTCAAATCTGATGGCAGTTAACAACAAGAAGAAGCACAAATCAAAATACATTTCAACACAGCACAGAGAAACACATTTTACTTGTCTGCCTCAGAGCTGTTAAAGACTTTCTGTTCAAGTTTCAAAATCTGAAGTTGTTTCCATCAGATTTACAAAAAAAAATGTATTTTGAAATGTCCTTATCAATAAGCAAAAGACACAAACAATTTACTCATCTGTAGTTAAGAAGTAAATTTAGATGGGGGAATGAATTCATAAGATTGCAGAAGAAGTGACTCATCTTAATAACTGCGAAATGCTTTTACTATCCCAAAGTAGCAAACAATTCCTCCAACCTCAATTGTATAACAATCATGTTTTGCTTCCCAAACTCCTACAGATGCAGCATATAATTCTGCCTAAACTTGCCTGAACTTTGGAATTAATTCCATCCATGTACTTCTATGCACCTCTGGCGAATAATTTTGACATTGCTTCCCACCGTATCAACAGATGCAGTAATTGTTCTTTAAGCATTTGTACATTTGGCATCTAGCTTAGTACAAACCATTTAAAGCAAAGTGCTTCTATTTTTGAACAGCGTAGATAGAGTTTTTAGTGTTGCCTATGCCACGAGCCTTTAAAGTATGCAAAAATGACATTTGATATGGTGATAGGGTAGATACTTGGTGCTACAGTTGTCAGATCTGCAATGGTATCATTCAGATGTTGTTTTACAACTGATTTTACTTGTGGAACGTGCTACTCTATTAGACAGTCTGTTCCTTTTAATTTAACCATTACGATGGCAATGTCAAGTCGTACCTGGAGGAGGAAGGAAAAGAGAAATCCAAGATGGCAGGCACCATCTGGAAAAGACTGGCAATTCTGCCAACACACTGCAAGAGACAGGTCCTGGTTTACCCCAACCAGAAGCTGTAGATTGGAAGGTCAAAATGCTTCTCCGTTCGGATTAATGTAAATTAAAAAGCTGGAAGCAAAGAGTCAGGCAAGGCTCTGTCCCACTTTAAATACAGGATGCTGAACTAAAAAGGCCAGTTGGGCTGATTAACTGCTGTCTATAAATTAGCTCAGTTTAGGGCACTCTGTTGCTATTTATTTATTTATTTATTTATCATGTCAAAAGCAAATTGAGGATACAGCTATAATGTATTTAAAAACACAAAGTTACAAATTTGGCATTATACTAGATTTTCTTTAACCAGAAGCTGACCACTTGGAGTGCCTCTGGTGTTACTGTGAGAAGGTCCTCCATTGTTCATGTGGCAGGGCTCAGGTTGCATGGTAGTAAGTGGTCTGTGGTTTGCTCTTCTCCACACTCGCATGTCATGGACTCCACTTTGTAGCCCCATTTCTTAAGGTTAGCTCTGCATCTCGTGGCGCCAGAATGCAGTCTATTCAGCACCTTCCAAGTTACCCAGTCTTCTGTATGCCCCAGGCGGGAGTTTCCTATCTGGTATCAGCTACTGATTGAGGTAATGCATTTTAGCCTGCCACTTCTGGACTCTTGCTTGCTGAGGTGTTCCTGTGTATATCTCTGTAGATCTTAGGAAGCTGTTTCTTAATTTAAGGCGTTAGCATGCCGGCTGATATCCGAACAGAGGATGGGCTGGTGATGTCAATGCCTTGGTCCTTTCATTACAGGCTGGTATTTTCCTATGGATGTCAGGTGGTGCAATACTGGCTAAGCAGTATAATTTCTCCAACAGTGTGGGGCGTAGACATCCTGTGATAATGTGGCATGTCTCATTAAGGGACACATCCACAGTTTTAACGTAGTTTCTCAGCTTTGGACTCTGCTCAGGACTGTTTACCTCTCTCTTTGTTACAATGTTTCTGCTCATAATCTATATATATAAAAGAGTGATGGCATCACGGCAATTCACAAAACAACAAAAGTACAGGCCCCTCAACCTCAAAATTTGACAACACAACCCATCATCCATGCCTCAAGGTTGATACAACAAAAAGAAAAGAAAAATAAAGTCCTAATTAGAGGGAGAGCAATAATTTTTTTTATCCAATTGCTGCCAGTTTAGAGGGCTAATCTCTGCCCACTTGGTTGCCTAGCAACCAAGGGACAGCCAGGTTTCAGTTAGGGGACAGGCCGATTTAGGCCTCACTTAGACTTCTTCCACAGATTATCTAATTTGCACTGGATTATATGGCAGTGTAGACTCAAGGCCCTTCCACACAGCTATATAACCCATTTATAATCTTATATTATCTGCTTTGCACTGGATTATCTTGACTCCACACTACCATATAATCCACTTCAGTGTGCATTTTATACAGCTGTGAAGAAGGGGCCTCAGATAATCCAGTTCTGAGGAGATAATATAAGATTAGAAATATACAGTAGAGTCTCACTTATCCAACGTAAACAGGCCGGCAGGATAAGTGAATATGTTGGATAATAAGAAGGGATTCAGGAAAAGCCAATTAAACATCAAATTAGGTAATCGTTATACAAATTAAGCACCAAAACATCATATTATACAACAAATTTGACAGAAAAAGTAGTTCCATGCGCATTAATGCTATGTAGTATTTACAGTAGAGTCTCACTTATCCAACACTCGCTTATCCAATGTTCTGGATTATCCAACACATTTTTGTAGTCAATGTTTTCAATATATCGTGATATTTTGGTGCTAAATTCATAAATACAGTAATTACTACATAGCATTACTGTGTATTGAACTACTTTTTCTGACAAATTTGTTGTCTAACATGATGTTTTGGTGCTTAATTTGTAAAATCATAACTTAATTTGATGTTTAATAGGGTTATCCTTAATTCCTCATTATCCAACATATTCGCTTATCCAACGTTCTGCCGGCCCGTTTATCTTGGATAAGTGAGACTCTACTGTACTGTATTTACAAATTTACCACTAAAATATCACAATGAATTTAAAACACTGACTACAAAAACATTGATTATGAAAAGGCAGACTGCGTTGGATAATCCAGAACATTGTATAAGGGAATGTTGGATAAGTGAGATTCTTCTTTAATATGAAATAATTACTGGGATAGAATAATGCAGAATAATATAATCTCTAAAACCAGGACAGTAAATAAACAGGGGAATTCCACACAGGAAACAATCGGGGCCAGCTAACACCTCCCAACAAAGTATTCCCATCATCAAAGTCTGGCAAATCCTGTTTTCTCAGGGCCACAGACAGTAGAAGCACATAAAATATCGCAAACAACATCACTCTGAAAACAAGGGTATTCCAGACAGGAAACAATCAGGGCCAGCTAACACCTCCCAACAAAAAATTCACTCAGGGAGGAAACAGCCAGGCTTTAAAGCTGCAAGGCCATTACATCCTAAGCATTTTTCCTAATTGCAGCATTCATACTTGCCTCCAACAAACAAAAAAAAACCAATCAGAAATATTGTATATTCACAACCTTTAGGAAATAATATCCCCTGATGGCGCAGCGTGTTAAAGCGCTGAGCTGCTGAACTTCTGGACCGAAAGGCCACAGGTTTGAATTGGGGGAGCGGAGAGAGCCCCCACTGTTAGCTCCAGCTTCTGCCAACCCAGAAGTTCGAAAACATGCAAATGTGAGTGCATTAATAGGTACTGCTCCGGCGGGAAGGTAACGCTGCTCCATGTAGTCATCCCACATGACCTTGGAGGAGTCTACGGACAACGCCGGCTCTTCGGCTTAGAAATGGAGATGAGCACCATCTCTGCACTTAATGTCAGGGGAAATCATTTACCCTTTACCTTAACTACCACCAATTCCTCAATACTTTATTTCCCATACCACCAGACTTCGCCACAGCAACGCGTGGCCGGGCACAGCTAGTTATGTATAAACTTGGGTTTCCTTCAACATTTCAAATGGGTTCCTACTCCTGATGGTTAGTCATGGGTAGATGGTTAAACTGCAACTTTAGACTTATATGGAAATGATTGTGGCATCCTATGCCTTCCATTGCTTGTTACTGGTCTACTGGTGTTTAATTCAACTTAACCTTACATTTTGGAGATATAAACAATATTTATGTGTTTTACTCCAAGGTCTAGGTCTATATATGTGTTTTAATGAGTTATGTTTTTGTCTATATATTTTAATTATGTTGTACCCCACCTCAATCCTTGAGGAGAGAGAGAGAGCTAACAAATAAGAAGAATAAGAAGAATAAGAATAAGAAGAATAATTCCATGATCCCCTCTGAGAGATCTTTCACTGATTCTCAAGCAACCATAGTACACAGTATATTTGCTCCTCTTGCTTAAAGTGCTTTCTAATTGAAAATGGAGAATAGAGACTCTACCAGAGCAAAGTGAATATGTTGGCTTGTTTTAATGCAATCAAAATGTTTGTGATGGCCATTTGTTATCTCAGCTACCAATTGATCGGATTGTGCCTACCCGATTGACTCTTTATGTATAAAGTCATAGGCTGAGTCTGCTAAAAGCTAATGATACTAAAATTGCATGGCATAATTCCACATGTCATAAAGAATGCTTCTCAATTCATATTTTCCCTTCATAATAAACTGAAGAGATGTTCTTTTCCCTCTCATAATAAATGTGTGATGGAGAAATGCCGAACTTTTGATCGATCTACTCGAAATGTAAAGATGTTTTAAAATATTACCCAACAGGGACGGAATATTCATTAGTACATTATGCTGAGTAAGGACTTCTACAATGACTAATCAATCTTAAATATCACTCTGTGTAGTATGGGCAATGACCTTCACATTCACAGTACTTTGGAAATATGTTTTTTTCCTTTGCTTTTATGTGGAGTAAGACAACATTTTGCACATTTTTTGAATAACAGTATTCAATCAACAAGGCAAGCAATCAATACTTATTTCCTTACAAAAAACGAATAACCCTTTGTGGACGGGGTAGGAAGTTGCTATTGCATTAGGGATAAAGGCAAAATTAAAAATCACAAAATGAATAATACCTGCTGATCTATTTTATTTACTGTATATACTCGAGTATAAGCCTAGTTTTTCAGCTCTTTTTTTAAGACTGAAAAAGCCCCCTCAGCTTATACTCGGGTGAGGGTCCTGGTTGGCTTATATTTGGGTCAGCTTATACTTAATAATATATGGTACATTTATTATTTTTCTCTATTATTATTGGCATTATTACATTTATTATTTTTCTCTATTATTGTTGCTACTATTACATTAATTTTACATTATTATTATTATTATTATTATTATTACATTTATTATTTCACTCTGATATTATTATTATTATTGCATTTATTATTTTACTCTATTTATTATTACTTGTATTATTTTCCTGTATTTATTATTATTATTACATGTATTATTTTACTCTATTATTATTAAAAGGTTACATAAGCACATTTACATTGAAGAAGATGAGAATAATGATTTGATCAGAGTTGGACAGTCTTATCTTAAATTTGAGCTTTTTGTAAATATTCAAAAACATTTAACCTACTGATGTCTCAATTAATGTAATTTTATTGGTATCTATTTTTACTTCTGAAATTTACCACCCTCGACTTATACTGGAGTCAATGTTTTCCCAGTTTTTTGTGGTAAAATTAGGTGCCTCGGCTTATATTCAGGTCATCTTATACTCGAGTAAATACGGTATATCCTTTCTGCATTATAAATATCACAAAGGGATATGTATCAGAATTGTTTTGAAAGACCCCATTCTCCCTTCCTTGCCACCAGTATCTATGCTGGCTGGAAGATTTTAGAAGTTGTAGTCCAAATAAGTAACTTTTTCAATCCTGTCTGTGTAAGTGGACACCCCAGCCACATACACACATACATATTTTCACTTTTATTATGTGTACAGTGTTCCACCACTACTTTTCGCACATTTGCTGTTTTGCGGTTTTTCAATAAACTCTAAAAGAATATTATAAATCATAAAAAATACAATTTACAGCCTAAGGAAGGGAGGAAGGAAAAGCCAAAGGGAGAGAAAAGGAGCCCTAGCAACAACGGAAGGAGAAGGAAGCGATATGTCAACACACTTAAAGACTTAAAATAGTGTATAACTACTAAAATAATGTATAAATATTAAAATAAATACTAAATTTACACTAAATCCCTACTTCGCAGATTTTCACTTATTGCGGGTGGTCCTGGAACGTAACCCCCACGATAAGTGAGGGAACATTGTATATGTCTCTGTAACATTCAATTACAGGTTGTCCATAGAATGAGCTACATCAGCACACTTCTCTTTTTATCTATTCACTTTTGTTTCATTATAGAATGCCTGTACAGGACTATATCTAGGTCCCATTTTTAGTTTTTGTTCCTGTTACATTTTTTTCTCAGCTTTCGTTTTAAACTCCAGATGAGAAAACCTCACCGACTTCTGTGACATTCTCGTTCTTTTTTGAACACCTCTCTTCAACTCTTGAACTCTGTTTGCTTGCTTCTTCTGCTGGCCTAGTGCCTTTTAAAAATGCCTTTTAGTTTTCCGCATTGGATGTGTCACGGTGCTACAACAACATTGCAAACAAGATGTGCAGACAATTGCCCAGTTGAACAGCAGATGGCAGTCTGGCAATATAATTGCCTTTGAAACCTTCAAACATATCTAATAGGCTTGAGCGATCCATGAAAAAATTGATTCTAAACTCGTTTCAAAAGTAGGGGGCGCCAGCGTTTCGTTTCTGATGTCATTTCCGAATTTTGCCCCCCCAAAAATTTGAAATTAACGAAAATTCGTTATTTTCTAAATTAATTCGTTAATGGCGGACGCGCATGCGCAGTGGCCAAAAAAAAAAAACAGCACGAGGGGAGATTTTACAGGACTCTCCCGCCCTCATTTTTTGAGTGATCTTCTTCAAACTTGGTACAGTGGTAGAACACATTTAACACTGATAGCTCACCAAAATTTGGAACGTTTCCCTTATCCTCTGATTTTTGGCGAATTTTCATAGCTTTTATAATAAACCATTTTTTAATAATTGCAGAAATCTGTTCCTGGTTTGAAAGTCTTATTTCCTGTTAAATTGGGTTGTCTTTACTGTGAAAGTCATTGTTCTACTTCAGAAACTTTGTTTTTGTGGCTGAAACTTTGTTAAATTGGTGTGTGTGTGATATATACTGTGTATATATATATATATATATATATATATATATATATATATATAGTCCCTGCATATATGTGTGTGTGTGTGTGTGTGTGTGTATAGGTAAAGGTAAAGGTATCCCTTGACGTTAAGTTCAGTCAAATCTGACTCTGGGGGTTGGTGCTCATCTCCATTTCTAAGCCCAAGAGCCAGTGTTGTCCATAGACACCTCCAAGGTCATGTGGCCGGCATGACTACATGGAGTGCCATTACCTTCCCGCCAGAGCGGTACCTATTGATCTACTCACATTGGCATGTTTTCAAGCTGCTAGGTTGGCAGAAGCTGGAGCTAACAGCGGGCACTCATTCTGCTCCCGGGATTTGAACCTGGGACCTTTCGGTCTGCAAGTTCAGCAGCTCAGTGCTTTAACACACTTCACCATCAGGGCTCATGTATATATAATATACATACACATACACACAATGTGGAGAATATGTGGAAAGGTAGATAGATAAGTTGGGAGCCACAGCGAAGGCAATAAGAACTGGTGGGATCACAAACCTGCAAAAGTATTGGAAAATGAACATGCAAAGATACTGTGGGACTTCCGAATCCAGACTGACAAAGTTCTGGAACACAACACACCAGACATCACAGTTGTGGAAAAGAACAAGGTTTGGATCATTGATGTTGCCATCCCAGGTGACAGTCGCATAGATGAAAAACAACAGGAAAAACTCAGCCGCTATCAGGACCTCAAGATTGAACTTCAAAGACTCTGGCAGAAACCAGTACAGGTGGTCCCGGTGGTGATGGGCACACTGGGTGCTGTGCCAAAAGATCTCAGCCGGCATTTGGAAACAATAGACATTGACAAAATCACCATCTGCCAACTGCAAAAGGCCACCCTACTGGGATCTGCACACATCATCAGAAAATACATCACACAGTCCTAGACACTTGGGAAGTGTTCGACTTGTGGTTTTGCGAAACGAAATCCAGCATATCTATCTTGTTTGCTGTGCCATACAACGTCGTTGTGTTGATAATAATAATAATAATAATAATAATAAAAAAATCCCTTACAATATCCAAGATGGCTCACTGCTACAGAATCTTGGGAGGTTTAGTTTGATATGGTACCATTATTGGCAGAGAAAGCTAAGCTGTAGGAGTTGAAATCCAATCATTTATCCTCCCTATAGAATCAATTTTATATGCATTTTTAGCTACAGAAAAGCTAAAATCAGGACAGTAAAAGAACAACACCCAGAAAATGGGAATTCCAGACAGGAAACAATCAGGGCCAGTTAATACCTCCCAACAAAGGATTCCCCCAGGTAGGAAGCAGCCAGGCTTTGAAGCTGCAAGGCTATTCAATGCTAATCAAGGTGACCAATTGCAACATTCACACTTGCCTCCCACAGACAAGAGTTCTTTCTCCCACCCTGGACCTTCCACAGATATATAAACCCCACTTGCCTAGCTTCGCACAGACGTCAAAACCTCTGAGTATGTCTGCCACAGATGTGGGTGAAATGTCAGGAGAGAATGCTTCTGGCACATGGCCATAGAGCCCGGAATACATACCACAACAGTGTGATCCCGGCCATGAAAGCTTTCGACAACACAACCACAGTATCCATTCAAGTTCATGTAGCGTCGTATGGAGACCTGTATTGGGGGGAGGGAGGGTGCGAATCTGGGCCCCTGGGAGTCGTAGTCCTCCCTCCCTCCCTCCCTCCCCGGGAGCAGCCGAGGACGGGCCTGGCCCACACCCCCTCACATCCCGGGCCTCCTCCTCCTCACCGCCGGGCCCCACGCCAGCCTCCATCTCTGCGTGTCTCTGTCTCTCTCGGTCTCTCCATTCCCGGCTCCATCTGCCGCCTTCTCGCCTCACAGACACCAGGCCTGAGCTGAGGCGAGGTGGCGGCGGCGGCCATTTCCCCCCTCCGTCTTCCTCCTCCTCCTTGGCTTCCTTCCCCCTCGCCCCCTCCCATTGGCTGAGCCCGTGACGCCCCTTTTGCTGAGGGGCAAAAGGAAAGGGCCTGAATGGTGGGAGTTTGGGTGATTTGCAAAAGCTTTTTTTCCTAACAAAAAAAACGACGACATAACAAAAAACGGCCTCTCGCGGTTCGAAACCGCGATATCCAGACGTGTGGACAATCAAGGCCGTATATTGCTTCAAAAGAAACGAAAGTAACGAATTAATAACGGGTAACGGGGAAATCGAATTATTTGAGCAAGCCTAATATCTAAACCATATTAAAATAAATAGGTTGAACCTTATTCAAGTTATCTTTGGGTGTGTGTGTGTGTGTGTGTGTGTAAGAATAAATATATGAAAAATCATGCCGATGATGTAGTTGAATTGCAACTGATTTAACTAAATGGGAAGCTTTGTAAATGGTAAATTAAATTTTTATTACATCTAGCGTCGATTTAATGTTGTATGACAGTCATTTGATGGAATGAAAGAAAAAATGGGGGAAGCTGAAGCTATTTGCTGTGTGTGATTGGTTACATTAGTTCCCAAACAACAGAAAAAACCTTCAGCGTAATAGTAAAGTAACTTTCTAGCATCACAATTCTTCAAGTCATAGCGATCAATTATTGTGTGACCTAACATTGGTTGGGTTTTCTCTTTTGAGAGCAAACCTGTAGCACAATGTTTTTCTACCATGTCTTTCATTCTATTTGTTCTCTGATTATTATTATTTTTTGCAAAAGGGAAAAAATAAAAATATAGTGCAGTTTCTCAGTCGTTGTGGCAGATACAGGGTGCATCTACACTGTAGAATGAATGCAGCTTGACATCAGTTTGACTGCCATTGTTCAATGCTATGTAATTGTGGGAGCTGTAGTTTTCCAAAACAGAGGGCCGCAATGAGTTAAACCCTTGTGCTGGCTGAACTGTTGACCTGAAGGTTGGTGGTTCAAATCCACGAAATGGGGTGAGCTCCCATATGTTAGCCCTAGCTTCCCATGCGGGGACATGAAAGAAGCCTCTTAGCAGGATGGTAACACATCTGGGCATTTCCTGGGCAATGTTTCTGTAGATGGCTGATTTTCTCACACCAGAAGCGAATTGCAGTATGTTCTCAATTCACTTCTGACATGATAAAAAAAAAAGTTTTCCGAAGTCTTTAGCTTTCTCTGCCAAAGAGAGCTGGTGCCTCACCAAATAACAAATTTCAGGATTCTATTGCATTGAACCACTATAGTTAAAGTGGTGTCAAACAGCATTTATTCTGCAGTGTAGATGCACCCATAGTGACAGTTAGTGGGTTCTATTTGAATAGAGATTCTATTCCAGGTTTTAGCCTGAATGTAAACGGCACTACTAACAGTGCCAGATCTATTTTGCTGTTAAGCTTCAGCGCCTTGGACGGTTCCCTTAATGTTTGAATGTGGATTTGCTGACTTTGAAGCCACAAGGTTCCAGTCAATGGATATGGAATTATACTGGGAAAACCTAGCAAGAAACAGATTATTTATGGTTTGAAATGTCTCTCATTTTCATGCAAATCTACATGCTTATTCTAAATTGGAAGCATGTTTTTGAATTGACATTATTTTATGCAAGTAACCACATGGAAATTTTGCATAGACTAAGACTCCAGGTACAGCCTTTTTCTGTGCATGAGAGTGCCATCAGTATGAGATCCATCAGACTTTTACAACACTTGAAACACTATATGTGTGTGTGTGTGTGTGTATGGAAGTAGGTAAAGGTAAATGTTTCCCCTGACATTAAGTCCAGTCATGTCCGACTCTGGGGGTTGGTGCTCATCTCCATTTTTAAGCTGAAGAGCCGGCATTGTCCATACACACCTTCAAGGTTATGTGGCCGGCATAACTGCATGGAGCACTGTTACCTTCCCGCTGGAGCGGTACCTAATAATCGACTCACACTTGCATGATTTTGAACTGCTAGATTGGCAGAAGCTGGAGCTAACAGCGGGTGCTCACCCTGCTCCCTGGATTCGAACCTGCGACCTTTCAGTCTGCAAGTTCAGCAGCTGAGCTCTTTAACACACTGTGCCACCTGGGGCTCCAATACATATTGAAGTAGAAATGGAATATTTACACACACATATATATGAATATTCCATTTCTACTTCCATGATTTTCAGGGTGTCTTATGAAGGTGCATTATTGGCTAGTTTCAGCTTCCAGCTGCCATTGTGATGCCCCTAAATTTCATTCCATGGCTATCAAAAGAGCTGAGGATTGAGTATATTACTTGTGGAAGCTTTGCCTGCTAAATTTAGCTACGGATGTTTATTTATTCATTTAGAAAATCTTTATGTAAACACATTCCATCAACATTCTTAAGGCAAGAACCGTTTTACCAATGCTCTCTGAAATCATGGAATGGACGGAGGGATGTAATTGTACACATTGACCTAAAACCCCTTAAGGCAGAAAGAGATAAATGTAATTAATAAGTGGAATGTGCAAGTTTCTCCAGACCTTCTGGAACGTTAACAGGCACTTAACTGGTTCAGCAGGGAAAAGGCTGCCCAATTATTTGAGAGGCGTTCATTTACTAACAACATTAAAGATATAGTTTGCTCCCTTTGTCAGGGAAGCAGACGACTTTGCTGTAAGCCCTCAGGAATGCCCTGGCTGCGCTCAGCGAGACCTTATGGCCAAAAGCGTTTCCTTCTTTTTTCTCATTTGCCAGTACAGTCAATTTTCCCTTCAGTATCAATTTGCCCTGTGGTCTTGCAAGGCTGTTTCTTTCTCCAGTTACATTAATGCCTCTAAGCTACCGAAACAGCTGAATCAAGTCATTCAAAGTATATTTGTTCTGGTCTTAGGTATGGGATTTTCTCCAGCATGAATTAGGCTGCTAATTGTATTAGTACTATTCAGCAATTAGACCTCCCATGTTTAGAATCCTAGCATTTTACTCTTGTAGTGGAAAAGATCTTAAGGGAACAGAAAGACATGGGATTCCAGGAGAAGGGGGCAAGAAGAGCTTCTGTCATTGAGTGGATCAAAGCCTTGTTGCCAAGTAGTACAACTCAAACTATGAGAAAAGAGATCTCACTTAAACTTTGGGAAGAACTTTCTGATGGAAAGAGCTGTTCAACAGTGGAGTATTGTGCTTGGGCATGTGGTGGAGCCTCCCTTTTCAGAGGCTTTTAAACATAGGGGGCTGGGCTGTGGTGCAGGCTGGTGAGCAGCCTGCTGCAATAAATCACTCTGACTATGAGGTCATGAGTTTGAGGCCAGCCCGTGGTGGGGTGAGCACCTGTCAATTAAAAAATAAAAAATAGCTCCTGCTCGTTGCTGACCTAGCAACCCAAAAGATAGTTGCATCTATCAAGTAGGAAATAAGGTACCACTTATAAAGTGGGGAGGCAAATTTAACTAATTTACGACGTTGGAATGAGGAAGTGCGGTCACAGTGGATGATGAAGCAGCTGCTCCCCCCTGTGGCCAGAATCGAACATCCCCTCAGGAGAAGGTTAAATTGCCTCTGCGTCTGTCTCTGTCTCGGTTCTATGTGTATACGGGTATTGAATGTTTGCCCTATATGTATATAATGTGAGTCCTGAGTCCTCTTCGGGGTGAGAAGGGTGGAATATAAATACTGTAAATAAATAAATAAATAAAATAGGTTGACTGGATGGTCATTGTCAGGAGTGTTTTGATTGTGTATTCTTGTATTGGAGAATAGGGTCAGATTGGATGGTTCTCATGGTCTTTTCCAACTTGATGATTCTATAAACTCTATATTATAGCTAGTGTTTTTTTTAACCAATACAGATTGATTTTCTGGATGGGAAAACTATGTGTCTTTCTGATTAGACTTATATGAAGTATCTGTAACTGTGAAAGAACTGTATCACACAAATAATACACTTTGTTTATATTCCGAATTATCTCTCCGGAGGGACTCAGAGCAGATTACAGTACACATATAAGGCAAACACTCAATGTGTTTTTACACAGTGACATACATTACACAGACAAGGTAAAGGCCTTCCCGTTTCCATCTCCGGCGTCTGGAGGCGATGCTCAACTTTGGCCATGGGGAGATGCTCTTGTTCCATTTTTCCATGCCAAGGAGCCAGTTGGCTGTAGACATCTCTGATTGTGTTGCCAGCGTGTCTGCATGGGCACCCTTTTACCTTCCTGCAGAGGCAGTATCTATTGATCTACTCACATTATATGCTTTCGATCTACTAGATTGGAAGAAGCTAGGGCTGACAGTGGGAGCTCACCCCTGCTTGTGGCTTCAAACTGCCAACCCTCTGGCCAGCATATTTCCCACTGTGCTACCATCTTTCTGATTAGATAAGTATCTATAAATGTGAAAGAACTGTATCCCACAAAGGTGGTAAACTGACATAGCAGCAGGACAATCACCTATGGCTGCGGTTTCTACTGCATGATGCTGTGTACAACCTGTTGTTAGTTTGCCTTCTTCCCACGTCAAACCTGTCCGATGCTATTGATGGAAAAACCCATCAATGATCATGCCATGATGCTACAATTTACATGGTGCAATATTCCCCAGCTATTTATGTGTAAGGCATGCTGACACAGCAGTGACATCAAGGGATGGGATTATCATCTTCTCCCAGGATTGAATAAATAAACTTTTTTAAAAAAAACCAAACTATGCTTTAACAACAAAGCTGTTTGGAGAAAGAATTAAAATTAAAAAAACTTATAGAAGAGCAGAACTGTGGAAGCATGCCGTTACCTCCGTAAGAGGAAATTTAGCTGTGAAACCACTGAACAACAAAGTTGCTATTTCACAACCAGAAAGCATATAGTACCAGAGGTAATCATCCTAATAAGTTACCAAAAATCTGTAATCACACGAATGCCATGGGATGGTAGCTTCGTGCAATAAAGTCCATTTTTTTCTGAACACATATTCGGAAAGGAAAAAACCCTCTAGAAATCTCAATAGTGCCTACTGTATTTACTCGAGTATAAGCCAACCCGAATATAAGCCGAGGCACCTAATTTTACCACAAAAAACTGGGAAAACATTGACTCCAGTATAAGCTGAGGGTGGTACATTTCAGAAATAGATACCAATAAAATTACATTAATTGAGGCATGAGTAGAATAATTTTTTTTGAATATTTACACAAAGCTCTAATTTAAGATAAGACTGTCCAACTCTGATCAAATCATTATTCTCATCTTTTTCAATGTAAATGTGCTTATGTATCCTTTTAATAATAATAGAGTAAAAATACATGTAATAATAATAATAATAAATACAGTAAAATAATACATGTAATAATAGAGTAAAATAATAAATGCAATAATAATAATAACAATAATATCAGAGTGAAATAATAAATGTATTAATAATAATAATAAAAATAGAGTAAAATAAATGTAATACAGTAGAGTCTCACTTATCCAACACTCGCTTATCCAACATTCTGGATTATCCAACACAATGTTTTCAATACTTCGTGATATTTTGGTGCTAAATTCATAAATACAGTAATTACTACATAGCATTACTGCATATTGAACTACTTTTTCTGTCAAATTTGTTGTATAACATTATGTTTTGGTGCTTAATTTGTAAAATCATAACCTAATTTGATGTTGAATAGGCTTTTCCTTAAACCCTCCTTATTATCCAACATATTTGCTTATGCAACGTTCTGCTGGCCCGTTTATGTTGGATAAGTGAGACTCTACTGTAGTAGCAACAATAATAAAGAAAAATAATAAACGTAATAATACCAATAATAATAGAGAAAAATAATAAATGTACCATATATTCTCGAGTATAAGCTGACCCAAATATAAGCCAACTAGGACCCTCACCCGAGTATAAGCCGAGGGGGGCTTTTTCAGTCTTAAAAAAAGGGCTGAAAAACTAGGTTTGTACTCAAGTATATACAGTAATTATTTTGTTTTGATTGCACTTGCTTATTTGTTGCCATTTTGACTTCATTCTGATGTAGTTTGGCCACATGTGTCCCAGATTTCCTTTATGAAATGTTGGAGGATATGCTGTTACAATAAATGGGTTGTGGCTTGTATTTGGGTGATTGCACTATATTCTATCTTTTTGAACAGCCATTTTAGAACCCTGCACCCCATACTGAATGGCTTCATAACTGTTGAGAACCTTTTTTCCATTCAAAAGTCAGTGGCAACATTTCTGGTACTGTCACTGAAGACTAAGTCACATAAAATAGCTGTAAACACCTTGTCTCTTTTGTGCTACTCCAATGTCTAATTAATGCTGGCTGGGAACAATATTCTCCTGAGCTATCTGGCGGCGTTGGGGAGTTGCTACAAATTGGAGGCCATGTAAGCGGGTTGGAAGTCAGGAAAGAGGATTCAGTGAAATGCCAATTGAAATGAGGATGTTACACCAACGGCACAAAATATGGGCAAAGAATCAGCATCCATACTGATGGATAAACTTTATAAGGGGGACCTTATTCCTCACTATTTTGCATCTAGTGCCTTGGTTGCTCATTCATGACAAAGATCTTCAGTCCTATACCTAGCATGATAACAGAATTAAAGTTTGTAGAGTTGAGGCATAAGGATGTTCTGATAGTCAGGGAAGATGATTTCTTCTGCCAGCTTTTTTTAGTATAACTTGTTCCCTCTGAGGTAGTTGCAACCCTTCGAGCAGCTGGGAAAATGGATTTACATAACAGTGAATTTGCTGTGAGCTGTTGCAATGCAAAACATTGTATAGCACCTTTGTTTTGCATGGGCAGTGAAGACAACTTTACAAATGACCAGCTTTTGGTGGAGATAGTAAAAGGTAAAGGTTTCCCCTGACATTAAGTCCAGTCGTGACCGACTCTGGGGGTTGGTGCTCATCTCCATTTCTAAGCTGAAGAGCCGGCGTTGTCCATAGACACCTCCAAAGTCATGTGGCCGGCATGACTGCATGGAGCGCCCTTACCTTCCTGCCGGAGCGGTACCTATTGATCTACTCACATTTGCATGTTTTCGAACTGCTAGGTTGGCAGGAGCTGGGGCTAACAGCGGGCGCTCATTCCGCTCCCGGGATTTGAACCTGGGACCTTTTGGTCCACAAGTTCAGCAGCTCAGTGCTTTAACACACTGTACCACCAGGGGTCTCGTTGGTGGAGATAAAATCTCCTATAATTGATTTATCTGAAGTTGTTTAATTTGTGAGACTATCACTGGGGCCATAGCTATGAGCACTTTCCTTATGCATGCTCACACTTCAAAGCTATGACACTGCTACTTGTTACTTATTGGAGAACAAAGAGCAACTTATCTCAAAGGGACTATTCTCTTAGTCAAAATGTATAGGACTCAGTGGTTTTGTGGTTTATTTTGGAGTCATGCAGCATGAGGTCACATCCTAAGGAGAATTGAAAAATGGAGGCAGCTGTGTTGACCTACATCAGTAGTTCCCAACCTGTGGTCCATGAACCACCAGTGGTCCACAAGAACTAAAATATGGTCTGCAGCCTCACAGTTACTGCACTTTTGCAATGAGAGTGACTGGTCTTGCGAAACCTTCTTATAGTGTCGAGGCAATGGAGATGTTGGGAGTTATTTGGGGTACTGATTCAGAAAATTGCAATGGATAAATCACATCAGCTCTAGATTATTAAATATAGTTTTCTGTGGGTGAGCAGATGGTGACTACTGGATGGCATATATTCTGTATCAGAAACTAGAGCTGATGTGGTCTATCCAATGCAATGTTCTGAATCAGCACCTCAAATAACCAAACTAAATTTAAAGTTGAACAAAAAATATTTTGTAACCCTTTTGGTACTAATGCTGAAGAGTGGTCCCTGGTCAAGAAAAGGTTGGGAACCACTGAGCTATATCAACCAAGTAGTTTAAAGAGCTTGTATCCTATAGGAAAGGACATTTTAACAGGTTTAAATCTTCAATTTTTCTGATACTATGAGTCTAGTTGTATTACACTGCTGCAGAATTGCACTGTTCAGCAATTTAATTAACACCAAATGCACCCCAATTAATCAGTCAATAGATTCTTTTTTTAAAAAAATCATTTGAAATACAAGTCCTGATAAGGAAAAGATCATATGGAAAGTTCTACCTTAAAAGGAAGCCATCCTTCATGTGGCTCAGAGAAGGCTTCTTCTGTGCCAAGGTTGTCCCTTCTCATATATCATTTAAATGATAAATCAGCCTTGTACTGACACCTTGTACTACTTGAACACAATAGAACTTCTTTTTTGAGTAAAAGGACTAAGCAGTTGAATTCACATGATCATTCACTTAAGATTTATTTGTTTACGTGATATCCCTATTTTAAGCGACCAATTTATTCAATATTTTATAATTATCTGTATTTTTACTATCCAAAACCTAAACGTTTTGGAAGTACAAATGTATCACATATGGTATTGGATCCAAGCTTAGACATGCTTAGAGGAAACCCATTAAAAAAAGGAAGTCTAAGTTATTTTCATCCATAATTGTTAATTTGATGGAAGAGAATTGTCAAATTAACTATTTGTAAGCTACTTTGAGATGGAAGAGTGAGGAATAAAACTCTTAATAACAAATAATTGATGATAATAATTGATCAACTCGCTTCAGCTGATTGTCTCCAAGTATGACTTAGTTTGGATCAAGTCTCATAAATCTAGGACACAAATCTCTGCACAAATGCAATAGTATAAGAATAGTCATTTTAACAACAAATATTCATAGGTGTCTACAGAATGGTGAGGTTCAAAATCAAACTAACACCATGAAAATAACAAAATTAATACAATTCAGTGTCTGGTTGCTGCATCTAAGAAGGAATCTGATGACAGAGGACTGAATGGTTCAGCAATTTCACCTTAGTAGCGTGTCCCTCGGTGTGTCATATTTCTTAATCTGACAAGACTGTATTAATAGCAGCTTCCACAGCTGAAGGTAAATACAGTATAAATTGTCAGTTCAGCATGTCTCCCTCTTTGGTGGCATGCTGAATAATGAATTTTAACATCCTGTCATGATGTACCTGTTCTATGCCAAATGCTTGGAATCACACACTCACCACTTTTTAACCGAATGTAGCTATTTGATAATGGGGACAAGTTTGGTGGCCTTCAATGAGTGGTGTCAGTGTCCTCCTAGATGCCAAAGACTAGGATGGATGAATTGGGTGTGGGAATGAGAGCTGGAATGAGCCTATAAATAAAACAGAAGGACATGCTTGCAATGTATTTCCTGTGGGTTTTTTTAAATGGAACTAGCAGACATGGAAATATTTTGGTGATGGGTTCTGACCACACAAGTATGATTAGAAGGCTTTGAAAGAGAAGATCAAGGAGAACAAGCCTGTGTTGTTTTCACCCCACTTTCTGAAATAACATCCCAGATCAAATGATACCATATGTGTACTTGAGGATTGCTATACACATTAGAGATGAGTCAAATTAAGATATCAGTAAGTATTTCTGTGGGTCACTTGAGGGGAGCTTATAAACAACCACTGGCCTATAGGTAACACCTATAATCTGTTTTCCTGAACATCCTTCCTTACACACTTCTACCCATTCTTCATTCCATCATTGTTTTAAGGACTCCCCATCCTTGTTTAAGATTTCATCTGGTTTAAATTGCGTGCCTTGTTTGAATATGTTCTTCCAATGACTAGTGTGGATAAAGCAGTATTTTGCACTAGAGTTGTGCACGGAATTCGTTCCTACCATTTCTACCATTTCTTTTGTGTCTTACGTTTCTTTGGGAGCATGAAACGGGAAGCCCCCACCCCCACATGAAAATCTTCTCGACACCTACAGGTTGAGAATCACTGCTCTAGTGTAACTTGTTACAGTGCATGCAGCATTTAGAGATGTTGATTTAAGGAGCAAACAAAGTTTTATTATAAGAACTCTATTCTATGGTAGGATAGTAACTCAGGGTGCTGATCTAATTACATCTTAGAAAATTGAGACTCATGGAAAGAAGAAGAGATGGAGAAACATTTCTGGGAGTATCAATTTACATCACAAAGGGGTGAGCATAGGTAGACATAGAGAGAGGACACTTGAGCTTTCTTAAATAATCTAACCCCTGTTACGAGGGTTGAATGAAAAGTAATGCCTCCACCTTCGTAACTCCTCAACAGATGGCAGTACTTGTCTGCAGCAGGTTCTGGCTTGTTTAGTAGACTCTCCTTTACAGTTTCATTTGGAGGGAAGCCTTAACATTGTGTTGTTAAAGTGAGAAGTATGGAACCCTGCGCAGACGGTCAGTCAATGCAACTTAAGCAACGTGCTGTCACTGAATTCTTGGCAGCAGAAGGTGTCACCCCAAAGGAGATTCATGCAAGCTATTTATGGTGATGGTGTTGATGTGAGTACTATGCATCGTTGGGCAAGTAAGTTTAAGGATGTTGAGGTTGGAACATCTGATTTGCATGACAAACAAAGAGTTGGACTCCTGTGACAGCAACTGCCGAGTTTCACAAGCAAAAGGTTGACAGATTGATTCAGGATGATCATCGTATCACTCAGAGAGAAATTTCAAGCATAATTGGCTTTTCCCAAGAACGTGTGGGTCACATGATTGCTTTGCTTGGCTATCGGAAGATCTGTGCACGATGGGTCCTGTGAGATACTGGTTGCGGAAACAAAGTGTCGACTTCTTCCATGACGGCTTCAGAAAACTGGTTCATCGTTGGCAGAAATATATCCAATTGTCTGGTGATTATGTGGAAAAGCGAATAGTGGTAGTTAAAGAGCACATTCTAGGATTGTTTATGTATTTGATTTATTAAAATATTGCCATCCAAACCCACATAACAAAGGTGGAGGCATTACTATTCATCCAACCCTCGTACTACTGCTCACTTTGAGAATAATCTAACCCTATTACTACTGCTCACTAGTGCTCACTTTCACTCCTATTCTTCAGTTCTAGTAAGTAAGTATGTAAACGTTTATTATGGTCAATGACCAGCTCGATCTTCAGTTCTAAGCATTGTTGCATTTCCAGTCCCAGGATTATGCCAGCATATGTCAACAGTAGAGTCCTGGTTACTGGATATCATGTGCGCTAGCCATCATCCTAGTGCTGGAAATGCAACAAAGGCCAATTTGTGTATATTTGATAGAAAATAGATGAAGCAAGCTGGGTAACCTGCAATCAAATATTTTTTTTACTTGCTATGGATTTAATTTGAATAGCATATTAAAAAGGCATCAGCCATGCTCAGTTCCAGCACTGCCGGCAATAGAAAAGTCCAAGCTATATTCCAGAAGAGAATGTACAGAGTGTAGGAACAATTTAGAGACAATTTAAACTGGCTCATGAACTCCTGGCAGGCATCAGGGAGCTAACTATATTCAACTAGCAATGACCAAACCTCCCAGAAGTAAACCGAAAACAATTAAAAAATAGTTGATCAGGCTGTTAATTAGCTCAAGTTGGCACTTTCTTAATGCAATGGTTTGTGCAGGAGCCAAGGAAAACGTTGGCTTCAACCAACGATGGCCTTGTCACCCAGGTAAAGTATTTTAGGTGGCAGCCCTCTGAATAGGCTTGATGCCACAGCATTCCTGCCTTTAAGGGTGTATATAGGCCATAGAATTAATGCAGCTTGACACCACTTTAACTGTTCTGGCTCACTGTTATGGAACCTGCTTGTCAATGTATGTTAAGGAAAGGTGACAATGATGTTGCCTACTTGGTATTTTCGTGGCCGTTATACACACACACACACATACATACACATACATACATACACACACACACACACACACACACACACACACACACATACATACACACACACACACACACAGGAGTGCTGTATTCTGATGAGGCTGACCTTATATCCACGGGGATCATGTTAATGCACTGTCATGCAGCTGTGAACATTAAACATCCATCAATCAATATTTCTTTAATGAACCATAGCAGCTCTCACATCACTTGAAGATTGTTGTCTCTATTCCTTGGAAGCTTTTGGTTTATTCACTTAGATGTATGCATTCATATGAGTAGATCTGAATTAAATATATATTTTTAGGGCAAACCTGTACACCTTTTGTAAGAACGAATGCAGGACCAAAGCAGGAATGAGCTCCGAAAACTACTTTTCTGTCAAATTCTCTGTGGAAACCATCATCCCTAACTAAAAAATGAGATACTGTTCTTCCGACTCTCCGTCATCATCCTGCCTCTGCACAGTTATAGATAACATGACTGTCATTATATTCATTGTTCTTAAAAATAATTTTCCAAGCATTACCTGCAGCTGTTTAACCTATTTTGCTTATATAAGCCACAGATTCTTACCAACAATGGCAATTGGATTTAAGCTTCTTTGCAAGAGAGAAAATACTTTTTGATAATCTCCAGTGCTATTCATTGAATTATTTCAAGGCTATTATATGAAACATTAAAGGCACAAACCTAGCTTAGAAAGATACGAAAAGGAAGGAGCTGTTATGATGCAAGGACTCTCAGGACCATGCAATTGCGTGATTGAAAAGATGTGCAATATCACAGAGGTTCAACACTATATATCTGCTCCCAATGAGTTAAACCCTTGTGCCAGCTGAACTGCTGACCTGAAGGTTGGGTTGCTGACCTGGTTCGAGTCTGTGAGATGGGATGAGCTCCCATCTGTCAGCTCTAGCTTGTAGGGACATGAGCGAAACCTCCCAGCAAGACATCGGGGCATTCCCTGGGCAACATCTCTGTGGACGGCCAATTCTCTCACACCAGAAGCAACTTGCAGTATGTTTTCTAGTTGCTTCTGACACAATAAAAAAGTAGAATAGTGGGTTTATACAATAAACCCACTATTCTTTGGTGAGACCGTCATTAGCTAATCAGCCCCAGATGGTTTTAATAATCTATCCTGTATTTATTGTGTCCTTACCATCTATGTGTTTTAATTCAACATTTTATCCTCGCAATTGCTGTTTTAGTTGACTGGTTTTAACTGTTATAATATTCTTGTTCCATATTGTATTACTGTTTTTATCTTTTATACTGTGATTTGTGTTTATATTGTTGTTTATTTTGTTTAATTATGCCATTTGGGCCTCTGCCTCACGTAAGCCGCCCTGGGTCCCCATGGGGAGATGGTGGCGTGGTATAAATAAAGATTATTATTATTATTATTATTATTATTATTAATAATAATAATAATAATAATAATAATAAAAATAAAGACCTAAGCCAACTTTTTTGGAGAAAAGTAGCACTTAGGAGACCCCGATGGCTCAATGGGTAAAACCGCTGAATTGATAAACTTGCTGACTGAAAGGTTGGTGGTTCGAATCTCAGGAGTGGAGCAAGCTTCCGCTGTTAGCTCCAGCTTCTGCCAACATAGCAGTTCGAAAACGTTCAAATGTGAGTAGATTAATAGGTACCATCCCAGCGGGAAGGTGATGGCACTCCATGAAGTCATGCTGGCCACATGACCATGGAGGCGTCTATGGAGAATACTGGCTCTTCAGCTTAGAAATGGAGATGAGCACCAACTCCCAGAGATGGACACGAGTAGACTTAATGTCAAGGGAAAAACTTTGCCTTTACTTTTAGCAGCTAAAACCTTGCTATTTCATTATTGCCAAGAAACTGAATATTAAGTGGAAGATTCTAAGGGAGGCTGAAAAGTTCCTTTTCATTTTCAAAACTTGCCTTTGAGGATCATTTAAGAACTTGATCACATCCGGATTCTGACCAGCGAATCCTAACTCTGTGAAGCATGTTTCAATCAAAAGGCCTCCCTCGATCAAATCCGATGGCGAGAAGAATATCAGATTCAGAACTTTGCAGTGGAAATCCAGAGAGAAGACCACCCTCATTTATTTGGTCTGCATCATTAGTGGAAAACATTCTCCTGGGCAAGCAGAGAGAGCACATGAAAGGTTTTATTTGATGTTAAAAGGTTGCATTCCCATTGTCCTTGGAAGTGCTATCTGCTATGCAAAACAGGAATATGAAAGCACAGCCAGCATCAGTTGGCAAGACTCGAATGAAAGAGAAATCTAACATCTCTGTCCAGCACATGGCTTCAAATGTTGAAAAGAGAACAAAGCCAAGGGTCCTTTGCATCCACATGGGTTCACAAGGACACACAACTTGTGTCTAATTAGCAGCAGGGAAGAACTTCTTTCTAAAACCCTTTTCTCCCAAAGAATAAACCCAACCCAATAGGATTCCAATGAGCGTCCTACACATCTCTGATATCTTCAGAAAAAGGGTCGAAGGTAGGCAGGATTTGGAAGGCATATATATTTAAATGGAAATGAGTTTCCATACTGCTGCCCAAAACAGGGAAACATAGCTTTGATTAAATATATGGAGTCTTTATTTTGACACCATTCCCTGCATCTCACCTCCAAATCACTTTCAGCATCTTATTAATCTCGGCATCTTCTGTTTCTCTCTGAGTGTTTATGATGCCAGTATCGGTATTCAATCTATCTAAGTGGTGTACAGTCAGACAGGTACAGAAATCTATACAGTACCATCAACCACGGAAGATGGAGACTATGTCTAAGCATTGCAGAGTCATCTGGCAGAATAAGATATTTTCCTCCACAAAGCATTTGTGGGATGATTTGTTTGCTATAGTGAAAGAATTCATTAAAGATTCTATAGGAGTTTCTATCACACAGCAACCCGGCACCAGGAGACTAGTCGGCTATGTAGTGCAATTACACATTTGCTTCTGCTATTGGGCACTCAAGGGCTTCTTCCAAACAGTTAATTGAAAATGCTATCTTCCAAAACCAAGCAAAAGATGGGTGCAGCGTTTAGTGTCTCAAGGCAAAAGTCAGTAGGGATTTTGTAGGAATGCACTCAGGGAGACTTGAGCCTATTATATTTTCCCCAAAATAAGACAGGTCTTATAGTAATGTTTGCTCAAAAAGGGCATATTTTCAGGGGAGGTCTTATTTTTTCATGTACAACAATCTATATTTATTCAAACACAGTTATATATTCAAATACAGGAGCTGCAGTGACGCAATGGGTTAAACCCTCATGCTGGCTGAACTGCTGACCTGAAGGTTGCCTGTTTGAATCTGCGAGATAGGGTTTGCTCCCGTCTGTTAGCTCTAGCTTGCAGGAACATGAGAGAAGCCTCCCAGCTGGATGGTAACACATCTGGTGGTCCCCGGGCAACATCTCTGTAGACGGCCAATTCTCTCACACTAGAAGTGACTTGCAGTATGTTCTCAAGTTGCTTCTGAGGCAATAAAAGAAAACTCATGTGATTTGGGACATAGTCATTTAAAAAACTCCAAACTCTGGCCTCTCATCCATAGGCATTGACTTAGGTATTTACAAAAACTTAATTATAATTTATATTATCATTGATTTGGTACTGTTCCATTATCTAGGAGGAGGCCGCTATGGGGCACTAGAGAGAGAAAGAAAGCCCATTTTATGGGGTGGAGTTGAAGGAGGAGGGCTGCACAAACACAGCAAGGACCAAGTACCGAAAGCACAATAATCCCAAATAAACAGCTCGGGGAAAGGTCACAGGGGCTTACATGTCTTTACACTAATGCTCAGAGCATGGGAAATAAGCAAGACGAACTCCAACTTATAGCACAGCACCACACGTACGACGTCATAGGCATCACTGAAACCTGGTGGGATGACTCCCATCACTGGAATTTAACCATTGAGGGCTATAACCTCTTTCACAGAAATAGAACAAAGGAGAGAGGAGGGGGAGTAGCTTTATATGTCAAAAACAGTTACGTTGCAGAAGAAATGCAAGACTGTAATCTGGGAAACCAGCTTGAAAGCATCTGGATAAGAATCAAGGGAACCAGGACTCAAAAAGATCTCGTCGTGGGTGTCTACTACAGACCTCCGAACCAGGATGAAGAACTTGATGAAGCCTTCTGTCAGCAGCTAACCAAACAGGCACAAAGAAAAGATATAGTAGTCATGGGCGACTATCCTGATATCTGCTGGAAAACAAGCTCGGCCAAGAGCACAAAGTCCAACAAATTCCTCACTTGCCTTGCAGAGAATTTTATGGTCCAGAAGGTAGAAGAGGCAACAAGGGGATCAGCAACTCTTGATCTAATCTTAACAAATGTGGAAGACCTGATCAATACAGTAGAAGTCGTCGGATCCTTAGGGGCAAGTGACCATGTGCTCCTGCAATTTGCCATACAAAGGAAGGCTGAAACTAAGACAAGTCAAACATGCATTCTGGACTTTAAGAGAGCTGACTTCCAAAAAAATGAAGGAAATATTGAGTGGCATTCCATGGACGCCAATATTAAAAGACAAGGGAGTTAAGGATGGATGGGAGTTTTTTAAAAGTGAAATACTCAAGGCGCAAATGCAAACAGTGCCAACAAAGAAAAAAATATGACAAGTGCAAAGAAGCCAGAATGGATGTCCAAAGAACTTCTAACCGGGCTAAGACTCAAAAGAGACATGCACAAGAAGTGGAAAAGGGGCGAAATCACCAAAGAAGAATTCAAACGTATAGCCAACTCCTGTAGGGAAAAGGTTCGCAAGGCTAAAGCTCAAAATGAGCTCAGGCTTGCCAGGGACATAAAAAACAACAAAAAAGGCTTTTTTGCTTACGTTGGTAGAAAAAGGAAGAACAAGGAGGCGATAGGGCCTCTGCAAGGAGAAGATGGGGTGATGGTGACAAGGGACAGGGAAAAGGCAGAACTACTTAATGCCTTCTTTGCCTCGGTCTTCTCACAAAAAGAAGGCCATTTTCAACCTCAGCAACATGAAATGGACGAAGGATTCAGGGAAATCCAACCCCAAATAGGGAAACAAGTTGTCCAGGAACATCTGTCCGCTCTAAAGGAATTCAAGTCGTCAGGGCCAGATCAACTACTAGCTGAGGTTATTTCAGAACCACTGACAATTATCTTCGAGAGTTCTTGGAGAACGGGAGAAGTTCCAGCAGATTGGAGGAGGGCGAATGTGGTCTCTATCTTCAAGAAGGGAAAAAAGAACGACCCAAACAATTACCGTCCGGTCAGCCTCACATCGATACCAGGCAAGATTCTGGAAAAGATCATTAAGGAAGTGGTCTGCGAACACTTAGAAACAAATGCAGTCATTGCTAATAGTCAACACGGATTTAACAAAAACAAGTCATGCCAGACTAATCTGATCTCTTTTTTCAATAGAGTTACGAGTTGGGTCGATACAGGGAATGCCGTGGATGTAGCCTACCTGGATTTCAGCAAGGCCTTCGACAAAGTCCCCCAAGACCTTCTGGCAAACAAATTAGTAAAATGTGGGCTAGACAAAACTACGGTTAGGTGGATCTGTAATTGGCTAAGCGAACGAACCCAAAGGGTGCTCACCAATGCGTCATCTTCATCATGGAAAGAAGTCACGAGTGGAGTGCCGCAGGGCTCCGTCCTGGGCCCGGTTCTGTTTAACATCTTTATTAATGACTTAGACGAAGGGTTAGAAGGCACGATCATCAAGTTTGCAGACGACACAAAACTGGGAGGGATAGCTAACACTCCAGAAGACAGGAGCAGAATTCAAAACGATCTTGACAGATTAGAGAGATGGGCCGAAACTAACAAAATGAAGTTCAACAGGGACAAATGCAAGATACTTCACTTCGGCAGAAAAAATGGAATGCAAAGATACAGAATGTACATGTTAAAAAGATCTTGGAGTCCTTGTGGACAACAAGTTAAACATGAGCCAGCAATGTGATGCGGCTGCTAAGAAAGCCAATGGGATTCTGGCCTGCATCAATAGGGGAATAGCGTCTAGATCCAGGGAAGTCCTGCTCCCCTCTATTCTGCCTTGGTCAGACCACACCTGGAATACTGCGTCCAATTCTGGGTACTGCAGTTGAAGGGAGATGTTGACAAGCTGGAATGTGTCCAGAGGAGGGCAACTAAAATGATCAAAGGTCTGGAGAACAAGCCCTATGAGGAGCGGCTTAAAGAGCTGGGTATGTTTAGCCTGCAGAAGAGAAGGCTGAGAGGAGACATGATAGCCATGTACAAATATGTGAGGGAAAGTCATAGGGAGGAGGGAGCGAGCTTGTTTTCTGCTGCCCTGCAGACTAGGACGCGGAACAATGGCTTCAAACTACAGGAAAGGAGATTCCACCTGAACATCAGGAAGAACTTCCTCACTGTGAGGGCTGTTCAGCAGTGGAACTCTCTGCCCCGGACTGTGGTGGAGGCTCCTTCTTTGGAGGCATTTTAACAGAGGCTGGGTGGCCATCTGTCAGGGGTGCTTTGAATGCGATTTCCTGCTTCTTGGCAGCGGGTTGGACTGGATGGCCCATGAGGTCTCTTCCAACTCTACTATTCTATGATTCTATGAGGAAAACCATTTCCCCCATTTTTGCTGGTTATTCCCTCTCCCCTCTTCCCCATATCATAAATGAGTGTTGTTTCTACGACAGGGACATGGGTGGGAGGAATAGCAGGAAAACAGGGTGAAATGGTCCCCCCCACCCCGTGGCCTCCTCCCGGATAATAATTATAAAGTATTAATTTCAATAATATTTTTATTTATTTATATATTGATACTATTATTTTATCATTTTATATGTCTTTCATGTGTTGTAACAGGTTAACCCACTAGCTTCAGTAAATCTTGTCAATCAAGAGGTTGGCAGTTCGAAGCCCGGGTCAAGGTGAGCTCCTGGCCTTTAGCCCAGTTTCCGCCTACCTAGTGGTTCAAAAGCTAAATGTAAGTAAATATATAGGTACTGTTTTTAAAAAAGTGGGGAGGTATTTTAATTTCATAAGGAAATGAAAGAAATGCCGGTGATTCAGTTAAGGAAAGTTTACAAACAAATCTCTTCGGCAGGGAGATGGAGCGACAACACTCTCCCATGGCCAGAACTGAGTACAAGCTGAAGCACACAATGCCAAAGATCAGAAAAGCCTATATACTTCTATCTATATACAGTTGTCTGTCTTGTTCTGTGTATAAAGGGCACTGAATGTTTGCCGCATATGTATGTTCTGTGATCCACCCTGAGTCCCCTTCAGGGTGAGAAGGGTAGAACATAAATGCTGTTAATGTAAAAATGTAAAATGTTCTACTCATCAGTGTTCCGCTTGGCTGATAATTTCAACTGGGGCATATTTTTGAGGTAGGGCTTATATTATAGGCATCCTGAAAAATTGTGCTACGGCTTATTTCTCGAATAGGTCTTATTTTTGGGGGAAATAACATTGGCCGAGAGTGGGGGGGGGGGCATTTTCTAGTGGATGACTGTGGGAAGACGAGAACAGTTATCCGTCCTTTCTACCATGTCGTTTTCAGCTGTAAGGCCACCTGCGGCAGATTTTGAGATGCAGATTTATCCTGCTCGCTGCCAATCCATCTCCATGTGTTGCTTAGGCTCTAAGCCTGAGGGCAAGGGCTAATTAATGGGTTTTGTCGGCCTTTCTGCAGGGTCTTTTATTATTTATTTATCTAAAATATTTCTCCACTGCCTTCCAGCCTACAAGGGCTCCCACAACTACAACTAACAAAGAAAGACCAATTAAAACAATACAAAAGTGTGTCCGGTGCAAAGTCACTCAGTTAGTTTCATGGCTCAGTGGGGACTAGAAATGGGAAGAATGGAGACGTGAAACTGGATCTCCCAGTTCCCAGTCCAACACTCTATCTTGCCTCTCGGTGAAATAAGTAGAGCAAGTGGGACTCTCACAGTACAAATGACCACTGAATTAGCTTTAGAGTAAATGCTAGTTTGGGACCAATTGTAGTCTAATGTGTGTGTATGTGTTTGCCCCCGGGGAGGGATAAAACATGAAAATGTTACACCACAACACAAAAATCTGCACGCATTTTTTAAGAAGGACTTTCAAGCAAGAAGTTTCTGTCCGTTGGTGTTCAAATCCATGTGTATTTCATATTGCAGCATATTTTTTTCCCATGAGCATTCATCTATGGAGTAATGGACAAAACATATTTGTCAACCGGCTGATGAAGACAAGGAAGCCATCCTGAATACTTATGGATCCGTAACTGGCAGCTAACATCTTTACACCAACCTTGGAAACTTCCAATATGCTATTTCAGAATATAAAGTGCATTGCCATGCTGCCCTCATATAAATGCCAATATTGTCTATCGTGTCAGAAGCAAATTGAGAATACAGTTATAATGTATAGAAAAACCATAAAGTTTTAAAACTTGGCATTATACTCATCCAGTATTAGCCACTGATTGAGGTTCTGGGTTTTAGCCTGCCACTTTTGGACTCTCGCTTGCTGAGGTGTTCCCTAGAGTCTCTCTGTGGATCTTAAGAAGCTGTTTCTTGATTTAAGGCATTGGCTTACTGGCTGATATTCAAACAGTGGATGGACTGGAGACATCAATGCCTTGTTCCTTTCATTAGTGGCTGCTAGTCCTCAAAGGATGTCAGGTGGTGAAATACTGACTAAATAATATAATTTCTCCAGTGGTATAGGGTGTAGAGTTTCTCATCAGCTACTGATTGAGATTCTGGGTTATAACCTGCCACTTTTGAACTGTCGCTTGCTGAGATGTTCCTTTGAGTATCTCTGTAGATTTTAGAAAGCTATTTCTTGATTTAAGGTGTTGGGATGTTGGATGATATTCAAACAGAGGATGAGCCAGAGATGTCAATGCCTTGGTCCTTTCATCACAGGCTGCTGCTTCCTGACGGATGTCAGGTGGTGAACGCCAATAAAAAGGTACACTATTTGAAAATACTGGTCTGCTTTCTGCTCTCAAATGCTTAATATAACTGAAGTTTTGGAAACAGCCATCTTAGAATAAGGATGGATAGGGATGGAGAATAATCTATGAGCTTGACATCTGCTGTAAAAACATTGATTTTGCCCCTTCTCAAGCCGAAGTGCATTTTTGTCTCAGCAATCCATACATTTCTGAGGCTTGTCATGCCATTAAGGAAAGGGGGGAAATCTGTGCAAAACATAATACGCTTTGGGAAAATGTGACATAGGCAGCTCCTAAACCTGCACAAACATGTTTTAATCAGTGAGATATGAATGTCTTAAAACAGTGTGGGGAGGCAAGCATAGTGAAAATGAGTCCAAAAATATAGAAGAGAAATATTTTGGATGCTGCTACAAAAACAAGATGGGGCAAAATGCTGGTGGGATTCTGAGAAACACAGGGGGAAGGAAAGAGATTTCCGTGTCTCTAATGACAGCTAGTCTGCAGGCTGTCTCAGCCGTAATGAGTCTTCTTCTGCTGGAGACCTCTGTGCAACTCATTGAAAAGAACAGAAGCTCCATAGGAGCAATGTGAGTTGATTATTGTCCTATGTTTCCTAAAAGGGAGTAGTAAGCAGCTATTCTGCAAGAGACCCACATCTTGATATTACTAGATTTGGTTAATTACTTCTGTTCCCTCCACTTTTTCCATGTTATACCATGACACAAGTCTCCTGCAAGGAGTTGCTAACAAAGTGGGATAGAATGCACAGTGGGGTTTCTCTTTGAAAGGCACAGGGATTTGTCGCTGGGTCTGTGACACCTACTGAGAAATGGAACACAAAAGCATTGACTGCAAGGCAGACATGCATGGTTCAGTTTGAAGAATGAACGCTATCTCTGATAGGAAATAGGAAGGTTGTGTTTTGCAACCAGATGACATTCTCGAAGAACAAGGAAGGCATTCAGCTGCATCGGTATCACACACATTTTCTTGTCACCAAGACATGAATGGGGTCGGGTAGAAAGTACTTTCCATGGCAAGAGCATCCCATGTTCCACATGGCCCCCCAAGGTGAGATTCTAGGATTTATATGGTTATTTCACCTCTCTTGATCAATTTTCTCCAAATGTTGATACTTCCCTTATTGTATGGGAACAAGACGAAAAGCCTCTTTGTTTTGGAACAGGAGAGATGGTTTTGGTGGGAGGTGGGCAAATAATAATAATAATAATAATAATAATAATAATAAGTTACAGAAAATGAACCCATCAAACTACCCTGGGACTTCTGAATTCAGACTGACAAGAGTTTTGGAGCACAATACTCCTAATCTCACAATCATGGAAAAAAACAAAGTATGGATCATCAATGTTGCAATCCCAGGTGACAGTAGAATTGATGACAAGCAACTGGAAAAGCTGACATGATACGAGGATTTAAAGATCGAACTGCAAAGACTCTGGCACAAGCCAGTAAAGATGGTCCCAGTGGTGATCGGCACACTGGATGCAGTGCCTAAAGATCTTGGCCAGCACTTAAAAACAATCGGCACTGACAAAATTACCATCTGTCAGCTGCAAAAGGCCACCCTATTCGGATCTGCATGCATTATTCACCAATATATTACACAGTCCTAGATGCTTGGGAAGTGTCCGACGTGTGATCAAATACAACATAGTGATCTTGCTTGCTGTGTACTAATCTTGGCATGGATCACATAACAATAATAATAATTTTCCAATTCCCTCAGACTAAATCAAAATTTGTCTGAGTTCTTCTCTTTTTCAGAAAAATCTTGG
This sequence comes from Anolis carolinensis, assembly GCF_035594765.1. Classification (NCBI taxonomy): domain Eukaryota; kingdom Metazoa; phylum Chordata; class Lepidosauria; order Squamata; family Anolidae; genus Anolis; species Anolis carolinensis. Next base: position 11,863,744 of record NW_026943819.1, on the reverse strand, counting down.
AAACATTTTGAAGAGAGCTTGGAGAACTCTACACCTCTAACTCTAGACAAAGTTGGAGGCCTTTTCCTTCCTTCCAATTACATGATTTTCCTTCAGGTATGCTACATTTCATAAATCAAGGTCCATTCCACACGACCTTTTCTGATTGATTTGATTACTTCGGTGGTTTAAAGTGGAGGACATTTGAGAATTCCTCTCTGGTTGGCTACATCCAACTAGATGCTATCACTCAGTATAGTTCGGTCACTGGAGGTCAAGTCAATTGAAATGCCCAGGCAAAATCTGAATTTCAGTGCATCTGCCCCCCGCAGGTTACAAAGAGTTCACAAAGCCATTTTGCTTTGTATGTCTGTGAGAACTTCACTTTTGTAAGAACCTGAGAAAAAAATCTATTTAAGATGAGGCCATTTCATCTCATTCTTCCAGATGGATGTGAACTTTATACACCTCAATCTGAATATCTCCATCAGGCATTGAAAATAATTGGCTTTCAGACTAGAAAAAATGTTCTGAATTTTTCATAGTCAGGAGGGTGTGCAAGGACTATCTAGTCCAGTGGCTTTCAACCTGTGAGTCCCCAGGTGTTTTGGCCTACAACTCCCAGAAGTCCCAGCTAGTTTACCAGATGTTAGGATTTCTGGGAGTTGAAGGCCAAAACATCTGGGGACCCACAGGTTGAGAACCACTGATCCAGACCAACCCTGTGCCATCTAGGAATTGTTAGGAATTAGGAATCTGTTAGGAATTGTGGGAGTTGAAGTCCAAAACACCTGGAGGGCCAAAGTTTGCCCATGCTAGGTCTACACTGATGCTAGCAAAATGTATCCTCTGGAATAATTTAATACAAAGTCAGCAGAGCCTGAAAACTTTGCTGTGCTGGATGCTTATTTACAGTATATGCCTGGCTTTGGCAAGGCAAAAAGTTACTTTTTAAAGAAATAATTCCATCTTCAGAGTCCATGAGCTTCTTAGAGCTCATGGGTGACTTCAGTAATTAAGCTTCACTTAAGTGAGCACTGGAAGACTTGGTTTGATGCATTTATTTCACTTCCAATGTCCAGTTATAGCTTACTGTAAATTCCCTTTCTGATGCCTGGACTACATATCGATTCCCTTTGCTGCTTTATTACTAATCGTGTTACCAGTGATTATGAACCTGTTAAAAGTAGAGTGGTGAAAGGCTATTGACTTGAAAAATCAGTGGAGGCAAGGTTAGTGTAATAAAGGCATCCAGGTTTAAATGAAAGCTCACTGGAGGTTGCTTGGCAGAGACCCATATGTCCCCTTAACATGTATAAAGAATCTAAGCAGATGGAATTTTCTCTCACACAGCTGTCAGCCCAGGGCTGGAATTAAATCTTAGCTTCCTAGATGCAGCAAGGAATCCCAGGTCAAATATAGTCATGCTACTGAAAGATTTCTTGGGACTGGTTGTTTAGCAAAAAGAGCCCAAGAAATTTGTGCTAAAAACAACACCAGCCGTTGCCACAGTTTCAAACCCTCCTTGGCTCTGTGAACCAATTCAAATAATACAGTTCCTATGGGAAGGCTGCCAAATATAACTGTATATATATACCATATGCTCCGTACAGCATCTGCAATGCTTAAAAGCCACGAGATGCATCATTTGACCCAAATGCCCTACCTCTGCTGCACATTCTTCCTGACAGTTGGTAGCGAGGTGGAAAGATGTATCTCATCTGCATGAATTGCTTGAACCGTACCTTGGCTGGTCCTTAAATATGCATCTGCTACATATGTTGCCTGGAGCATTGTGTATGTGGCTGCTCAGAATGGTTCACCCTATTTGAGGATATATCTGTGGGCAGAGACATTGCAAGGCTGCTTCTTGGAATTTCTCCCGAGCAAGAAATTCACCAACATTTTCTTGGGTGGAGTGGTAGAAAGAAATAGAACAGGTTTCTCTCTGTCTCTTGTTTTTGTTCTTTTTATTATCCAACAATAGAGTTAGCAAAAATCAGTGTTGTGTAGTGGTTTGAGTGATGGACAAGGACACTGGGAAACAGGGTTTGAATCCTCTCGCAACCATGGAAAGCAACTTGCTGATCTTGGGCAAATTTTACTTTTTCAAGTAGGCAAAGGAAAATTCACTCTGAACAAATTGTGCCAAGAAGACCTTTTGATGGGTTTGCCGTAGGTAAAGATAAAGGTTTCCTCTGAAGTTAAGTCCAGTCGTGTCCGACTCTGGGGGTTGGTGCTTATTTCCATTTCTAAGCCAAAGAGCCGGCAATGTCCGTAGACACCTCCAAGGTCATGTGGCTGGCATGACTGCATGGAGCGCCGTTACCTTCCCGCCGGAGCAGTACCCATTGATCTACTCACATTTGTATGTTTTCGAACTGCTAGGTTGGCAGAAGCTGGGGCTAACAGCACACGCTCACTCCGCTCCCCGGATTTGAACCTGGGACCTTTCGGTCTGCAAGTTCAGCAGCTCAGCACTTTAACACACTGTGCCATTGGGGGCTCCCGGGTTTGCCATAGGGTGCCATAAATTTAAAAAATGTCTCAAAGGTACCTAATACAATAATCAACAACAATAGCCATATCAGCAGTGTTGGGTCTGGGATACTGTTTAGAATTTTCCACTGTGCAATGTGAAAAAATGGATTCTTGTATGTGAAAATTACAATTGTGCAGTTGCATAATGTCCATATTGAGAGAGGGCTGCTGTTACCTTACTGCATGACAGAGCCAGCAAAGTGCTCGATGTGCATTGCTGTCTGATAAGCAATGGGGTCTGTATAATGATATTGTAGACATTCAATTAAAATTAAAATTTAAAAAATAAAAAATTGGGGGACTGATGCAAAACTGGACAGATGCGCATCAAGGTGCATCTCTTTGGTCCTGGTCTCCATGCATTAGTCCTGATACACATTGGGCAACAATGCACATCCGATGCCTTTACTAGTATCGTCAGGAGCATCTTTTCCATTTAAGAAAGATGAGTCTATTACATAGCTGTGTATGCAAAGTTAGGCCTCATACAGGATTGCAGTAAATGTCTTTTACCTTGTGTTGTCGAAGGCTTTCATGGTCAGATGCCTGCCATAGATGTGGGCAAAACGTCAGGAGAGAATGCTTCTGGAACATGGCCATACAGTCCGGAAAACTCACAGCAACCCATCTTTTGCCTGGCTCCAATATTTGATAAGCCACTCTCATTGCATTTGGGAGCCCTTTATAACCATTCTACTGAAAGGAGCCCCTTCCAGTACTTCTCACATTAATTTAAGAAAATTAATTAATTATTAAAACAATGCTCAGGGTGACTTCAATGTATCAAAGCAATGAGACATGCAAACACAACATCAGTTATACAAACTCTAATCTGATATAAGACGGTTCTCAGCTCCTCAAATAAACCAACATTGATTTTGCCTTGCCTTTCTTTTTCTTATTAGGTTTGGGGCCATGAATTTTCTAGATGAATGCCAAAGACCTTCCAGAGATGTATGCATGCATTACCAGGGCAGGAAATGTTACATTGCTTTGGGGCCTTTCGTCTCCAGGTGGAATTCCAAAGTAAGTGCAAGGTCAAAACAACAGCATAGTGCTGTGACCTCAGAAAGCTTCCCTGAAATGAATCATTGACGAGTTTTGCAGAACCAGGCCGACAACGATGGTTTCTCAGCAAGATTGAAAGCTAGACTGGAATTACTTCTGCATCGTTCTATTGGTCTGCCTGTCCTTTAACAGATCATAAACAATTTGTTTACATTGATGGCTTTTCATCTGCAAGAGTGAATCAGAAACAGGGGCTCCCTAAAGACCAATCTCCGTTCCATTTTGCTGTTTTTCATGCTGTGAACATTTAGTGGTTGATTTAGCCATTCAGCACCTTGGTCTGTCTGTGGTCAAAGGAATTTTTTTTCTTTCTAAAAAAGAGGTTTTTGAAAGTTCAACTTGCACTATTTAGTAAAAAGTTTTCAAACAAATTCTTCGAAGTTATCTCTCTTTAGGATGGAATGTAGACCTGAGAACTAGTCAAAGGACTGCCATGTCACAAAAGTCACCAAAGCTTCCAAAGGGTCAGTCTAAATCAAGGAGTATGAGCCTACTATATCAGCAGGAATGCATTCCATTTGTAAAAGGATTCCAGCTAAGTTTTGGAAGCTGAAAACCACCTATTCATAGAACTTGAAAGTCTAGTTTACTGGCTGCTGCTCAATCCAATTCTGATCCCATGCATTGATTCAACAGTTGCAAATGTCCGTGTATGTGTCACCAAGGCAGGAGAAGAAAGTGACCTCTTTATTCAGGATTGAAAAATATTTTACAGTAAGAGAAAAATAGTTGAAAAAAAACTTTTCTGAGCGGTGACAAATCCCAATAAAAAGAATATTGGTCTGAAACCAATGTTTGCAGTTCAGGACATATTATGCACAAAATTTGCATGTGGGCATTTCCTGTGTAGAATCCAACATTTCTGGCATGAAAAACTCCTCGCCCCCCATATATTAGTGGAAAATAAGGGGCTGGGGGAGAGGGTGGGCACCTTCCCATACCTTTGGGGCTCAAGGAGACCTTGGTTTGTTCCAAATTAATCAATTTTTACTGACTGTATCATTTGCATGCCCCCAGTAAAAACTGAGACAGATCCTGCATTTTGGGTCTGTTTGGATGGGTCCTCGCGGTGCATCTTTACAGGGCAGTTCCCCTGATGCTGATCAGGAGGGTGAACCAGTTTGTTTATGCCTGAAATTTAAGGGAATGGCAATGCAAACTACTTTTGCACTTTGAATTGTGTAGTCAGCAATGGAAGTAAACTAAAGACAAGGGAAGAAAGAAAGAAACTGGGGCATTTTACTGAAACAATGAAACATGATTAATCCGGACTGTCCCTGCCAAACTGGGACAGATGGCGAGTATGCAACTAGTACTTTGTATTGCAAGAAGAGAAGATGATTAATTTATCATGATATCTGCCTATAGAAAGAATGCATTTTAGCTACTGGGAATAGGCCCCAACAGATGAAGAAAAAGTTTTATTTTCTATGAAAAACTGTACAAAATATACTTAGTAGAAATTAGGTTGTGGAAGTTATGACTTTTCCCTGCCAAGCTGTTTATTCAAAAAATTACCTTCATATGAATAATTTATTATCCCTCTACCTTGTGTTTAATCACTGCTCTATAATAAGAGTCCACTTTTCAGCAGCCCTTGCTGTTGCCTTCATTACATATACATACACCCAATGAACCTTTTATGCTCCAGTAATCATAATTTGTGTTTCACATCATGTTATGACTTTCTCCTTGTGTAAATGCTTTGAAAAATGAATTTATAAATAATTTTTATGGTTCAGTGAGAAAAACCATTAAAGTGTTTGAAATATGTGGAAGGATAGTAGTCAGAAGGGCAGATTGATATTTACTGTGCATCAGGGGAGAAGAGCAGTTCAGAAAAAAATAGAAACAGTGCACAGTTGTAACAACATACACACTAAAAGACAGGGATTGAGCTGCAGATTGCCACAAATATTGATTTCACATAAACGGATAAGAATTCACTCAAAAGCTTTTGTCATACTTTCAGATGCTTTTGGTCATGATCTTTGTATCCTTTATTCTTGTAACAGTGTCAGTTATCAAGAACCGTCAATACTCTGAAGGAGATTGACTGAACATAGGGTTGCCAGATCTTAGAGGACTTGGCCATTGTTTTCCTATGTGCCAGTGTCAGAATGGGGCACCCATGTGAACAACACATCTAAGGGGTCATGGCAGCGGTGCCCATCTGGATAGTGGATCAGGCCAAAATGGCGGCTGCAAAGCCCATTGATACTATGGAGGTTTCTGCAACTTCTGGAGTATCTCAGCTTTGCCTAAAGTGGAGCAAAGTTGGGTTAAGGACTGAAAAAATGAGAGACTCACCAGATGTTGCTATGCATTGTGTAGACAGTTGGTACTGTATTATATATTATATTTTACATGTAATATTACTAATAATATTACAATATATTGATATAGTACAATATAGTAATTTATTGCCAGTATTGTACTAATAATATAATATTGTATGTAAATTTAATTTGTAAGCCGCTCTGAGTCCCCTTCGGGGTGAGAAAATAAATAAATAAATAAATAAATCCAGATTTGTTGTCATTTGGAATGAATTTCTGGCCTGACTTGTTCCTATACCACAGGACGGGAGGTCACAATATTCCTTAGGCCAGGCAAGGGTATATATTACACCTATGGAGCCCAAGAAACATTAAGGACCACCAAACAGAATCAAATGCAGACTGGTGACTCAGGGAAGTTCTACACAGCGGAAAGGTCCATGCAAACCAGGCTTAAAAGGAGGCTCTGGCAGCACTGTAATGGCAGCTGGGTAAGTTATTTAATTTTTAAAGTCTTTTTTGTAGGATTTGGGGAGGGGTTTAGAACCCTCTCAGGTATTCTGGGCCCAGAAAACGTGAAAGGGCTGTGCGGACTGCTCCCTCAGAAGTCCGAGAACTTCCGAAGGGGCAGTCCAGACAGGGTCCATACCTCATTACACCTTTCAGAAAGGCCAGGGTCTAATGGGGTATCTAATTAATTCAGGACAAAGCAAGGATTTCCTGTTTTGCCCCTAATTAATTCGTTTTTACTTGCGGTGTTGTTTGGACTTCCCACATAAAAATGCGGGCACTCGCACATGTTAGGCACTGTCTGGATGCGCCCTTAGAGAAGTGGTGCCTACCCAAGTCAACTCATGCAATGATCTGTAGAAATAAATGCAAATCTATATGTGACATACCACCGATTATAGATTTATAAAGAAAACGAGGCTCGTTTGTTCTTACGTTTTGCAGTCTATTGATAGTTATCTCTCAAATAGATCACAGTCATTACCTTGGTGCTATCAATCAACCACATGTTCATCAAACCATTTTTTCTTTGGCTTGATGTGAGTTTTTCGGGCTGTATGGCGATGTTCCAGCAGCATTCTCTCCTAACATGGCTGTACAGCATGAAGAACACACAGCAACCCAGTGACTCTGGCCATGAAAACCTTCAGCAATATAGTAGTTTCTTTCATAATTAGTAATATTTTGCCATTTCTATCTAATAGCCACAGTAGCACCCATGGCAGCAATTGAACTGTGTGATATTCCTCCTCCATCATTTCATGTAACCACCTTATGTAAAATAAGTAAGTAAGTAAATGTAAAGTGATTTGCCTATATTGAAATAAGTGTGATGTTTTCTTATATCAACATATAACAAATTGGGTTGTTGTATGTCTTTTGGACTGTGTGGCCATGTTCCAGAAGTATTCTCTCCTGACGTTTCGCCCACATCTATGGCAGGCATCCTCAGAGATTGTGAGGTATGGATAAACTAAGTAAGGAAAGGAAATAATATATATCTGTGTAGAGTCCAGGGTGTGGCAAGAGTCCTTTGTCAGCATTAATGTTTCAGTTAATCACCCTAATTAGCATTAGTAGCAAATTTCTATATGGAATACTTTGAAAAACAGGCCCTAGAAACAGCACCAAAAAAGCCAACTGTTTGGTTCAGATATGTAGATGACACCTTCACCATTTGGAACTATGGAGAGGAAGAACTCAGCAAGTTCCTGGACCACCTCAACAGCATCCACCCAAACATCCAATTCACCATGGAAAAAGAAAAGGAAGGAAAACTGCCATTTCTAGATGTTCTGGTCATCCACAAACCCAATCAACAATTGGGCCACACAGTTTACAGAAAACCTACACACACAGATAGATACCTTCATAAAAACTCCAACCATCACCCTAGTCAAAAAAGAAGCACAATCAAAGCCTTGACAGACCGTGCACAAAGAATCTGCGAACCTCACCTCCTCCAAGATGAACTAAACTACCTAAACTGGGCTCTCGAGGCCAATGGATACTCCACCACAGACATCAGAAGAGCTGCAAGGCCAAGAGCAAGCCATGAGAGTCAAGACAAAGATCCACCCAGAGGAAAGGTGTTCTTACCATACATCAAAGGAATCACTGACCGCATAGGCAAACTGATGAAGAAGCACAACCTACAAACTATCTACAGAACCACAAAGAAAATCCAACAAATGCTACGGTCAGCGAAGGACAAGAGGGATCCTCTCTCCTCTGCAGGAGTCTACCGGATACCATGCAGCTGTGGACAAGTCTACATAGGGACCACCAAACGCAGCATTGCCCAAACACGAGTCAAAGAACATGAAAGGCACTGCAGACTAATTCAACCAGAGAAATCAGCCATAACAGAGCACTTGATGAACCAGCCTGGACACAGGATATTATTTGAGAACACAGAAATGCTTGACCACTCCAACAACTATCATGTCAAACTACACAGAGAAGCCATTGAAATCCACAAGCATGTGGACAACTTCAACAGAAAGGAAGAAACCATGAAAATGAACAAAATCTGGCTACCAGTGAATAAACTCTAAAATCAAAACAGTAGATGGGAACCAATACTCTGAGGGCAGAGGACAGCTAATGACTGAACAAAGGATGCCCCCAGGCAAGAGACAAAACCTTTCCAATGCTAATTAGGGTGATTAACTGAAACATTAATGCTGGCTTCCCAGTGACAAAGGACTCTTGCCACATCCTGGACTCTACACAGATATATATTCTTTCCTTTCCTTACTTAGTTTATCCATACGTCACAACCTCTGAGGATGCCTGCCATAGATGTGGGCAAAACGTCAGGAGAGAATACTTCTGGAACATGGCCACACAGCCCGAAAGACATACAACAACCCTGTGATCCCAGCCATGAAAGCCTTCGACAACACATATAACAAATTGTTTGTAAAACATCACTCCCAAGCTCCTGGCGCAAGCGGCTCTCCTCAGTGTGCTCATGGAATCTAAAACAAACTTGTTGTTTGGTGCTTTATAAATCACGTGTGTGTTTCTCTATGTGTACGTGTGCCCGGATCCACAAACTTGCACAAGGCATACGTCTTAATAGATTTCAATCCACCCAAAAGCATAATAGGCTGACTTCTTTTCTTCATGGATCCAGGGTTTAGTTTTAAACCCCGGCCCCACTTGAGTGTGTGGGCTGTTCTTGTAAGATTATCTCTAAGAATAGTCCATGTCACTGGGAATATCTAGAGATTTCTATGGCAACGGTGCATTGTGACTTCACCGCGCAACTGTGTGGGTTCTCATTGGAAACACGCACATCTTTAGGCATGTAGATTCTTGCCACAAAGCAGGCAGTTATGTATTGCATCTTGATACCTTGGGTCCAGTTTTAATCCCAGGCATCAATAAAATTGGCACTCAATTAAGTGCGGATAGAAGTGGCAATTAATACCAGTGTCTTGCCATTGCAAAATCAGCAGATGCCATTGGAGTGATGTTATGCCAAGGCTGTAGGCGGAAAAGAGTACAGATGTTTAGAAAGCAGTTCATGTTAATGTTTGGGACCTTCGGCACTTATAGACAGTCAGTGGAGCTTGGATACCTTAGTTTATCTGCTTATGCTTGGTAATAGTGAAGGAAAACATGAGTGAGGAGGGATATTATATTCACCCCATTGGTCTGTCCAGTTTTGAGAAAATCTTTAGACATGGGAATTATAGTTTTACCAGCTCTTTGGCTGTTTCTGTCAAAGAGTAGCAGAATGGAAAAAAAAGTTCTTCTGCTGGTATGACCTCTCTACAATGACATACAATTCTTAAGACAATTATTCTGGTCAGGAATGCTATCTGATGGGTTAAATGCTGTTGCAGCAAGGCAGCATGACTGACTGAGCCCAAGGGGGGAAATCAGTTTTGGCTCCTCAAAAATCTGAAAGCAATTATTTTTGGTAACTCTTTCTTGTAAGCACAAATCATTTTTCTTCTTGCTGTGTGACCCTTTGCAGGAAGGTTTCTAGCTGCTGAGAATAAATGGGTTATCAGAAGAATATTCAAATGAAAAAGGCTCGTTTTAAGAACAGCTGACCAATTCCTCTTTGATTTTTAGTCCGTCCATCTGATAAAAATATTCAAATGTTATTTTAAAAAAATCAAATATAGCTTATTTAAAGGATTCAGCATTGTGAGATGATAATTGAACCTTCCTGAACTTCACATCGCAAGCTTTCCATTACTTTGGTGGCAATCTTTTATTTTATTTATTTATCGTGTCAGAAGCAAATTGAGGATACAGTCATATTTAAAAACACAAACAAAATTAAAAACTTGGCATTACATTAGATTTCCTTTGATCAGAAGCTGGCCACTTGGCATGCTTCTGATCTCACTGTGAGAAGATGAGATTTGTGCATGTGGCAGGGTTCATACTGCATTGTAGTAAGTGTTCTGTGGTTTGCTCTTCTCCACACTCGCACATCGTGGACTCCACTTTGTAGCCCCATTTCTTCAGATTGGCTCTGCATCTCGTGGTCCCAGAGAGCAGTCTGCTCAGCACCTTCCAAGTCACCCAGTCTTCTGTGTGCCCAGAGGGTCTCATCTGGTATCCGCCACTGATTGAGGTTCTGGGTTTTAGCCTGCCACTTTTGGACACTTGCTTGCTGAGGTGTTCCTACGAGTATCTCTGTAGATCTTAAGAAGCTGTTTCTTGATTTAAGGCATTGGCTTGCTGGCTGATATTCGAACAGAGGATGGACCGGAGACATTAATGCTTTGGTCCTTTCATTACTGGCTGCTAGTTCTCAAAAGATGTCAGATAGTGCAATACTGACTAAATAGTATAATTTCTCCAGTGGTGTAGAGTGTAGACATCCTGTGATAATGTGGCATGTGTCATTAAGGGTCACATCCACTGTTTTAATGTGGTGAGATGTATTCCACACTGGGCATGCATATTCATCAGCAGAGTAGCAAAGCACAAGGGCCTATTTTGAAGTATCCTGTGATTTTGTTTGTCCTCTAATGCATTTACCTATGCACATTTGTGTTGTGCATCACTTAAACATTGAGTTTCTGATCTGCCTTCAATCCACGTTGAGAAGTCAGTGAAGATGTGTCCTTCTTTCCTCTTTTACCAGACTAATGGCTGGAGCACCTCTACGTTGAATCCAGCCATTTATTGTGTGGACTCCTTGCAGCAGTTGCAAGGAGAGTCCACTTTATTTAACCTGTTTACATATGGCCAGCATAGGTCAAAACTAGCATTTTGAATTGCACCTTACTAGAAAATGTGTTGCACTCTAGATGTTGGACTATGATGCCCAGCATTTCTTGTCATTTGCTGTACTGGATAAGAACAATGGGCAATATAGTTGGGCAACATTGGGAGTGTCGTATCTTTCCTATCTGTTCTCTAGAATAGAAAAAGAGAGAAAGAATGATCCCAAGCCACCTGTTTTGTATTTAATGCAGCATGCATGTCTTTGCTGTAAATGCTCACTGGACTAAAATACTAAAAATACATATTTTTTTTTACAAATGCTCTCAGATGCTGCACATTTTCAGTGTCAGATTTAAGTTAGCCAAAACTGCATTAAAAATTACAAAGTTGAAAACCCAAGGCTTTAGAAACCAACCACCTGTTCCACTGCCGTTAACAATACGAATGGTGTTTCCTGCCACAGTTAATACAAAACTGAACCTCTAGGACTTGCTCAAAACACATTCCAGTTTGGTGTTCACCATTTTATTTTTCATCGCCCATAATGGAAAGCAATTAACCTGACAGAATCGATAAGAATGTGCCACGTCTTTTTTTTTTGGGGGGGGGGAAATATATTATAATGGGGTGTTGCTCCTATGAAACCCAAGGTCTCGCTCTAGATCCCTGCCAGTTAAATTGGATGTGGGGCTTCTGTAATATTGCAAATCCCCAATTGTAAATGTCACACACAGCTGGGCCAAAAGTGCTCCTTGCTGAATAATAATACATTGGAATGGCAGATATTCAATAGAGAAAAAAACTGCAAATGTGAGAAGGATGGATGTTTTAGAAGGAGCCAAGTGTTCCAAGGACAGGTTATTGCAGCTATAATTTTAAAAACAAAAAAGAGAAGTGGGGTGAGATTGTGTGGCATGGAAATGGCGGGTTAGTGAAGGGCAAAAGAGCAGTTTTGTCTGTGTGGATTCTGCAGACTTAAAGCAACGTTTTTGTCTCCTGACTTGGTTTGTTGCTCAGGGCACCTTTGTGGGATTAGGGCTTTCGAGCATCGCTTGAATATTTCATCAAATTATCCATGCTTTTTGTGGATCTTATTAGGGAAAGAATGTTTTATTGATATAACCACTTGCGGGATCACTTAAGCTCATAAACAAGACTCAAATGTTGCCTTTTTATATGAAAAGGAGATTGCCCCATTACATCGTATCAGAGAAGACTGAAAAAAATCACAAGAATAAAATAACACGAGGCCAGCTGTGTTTGTCTCTTGCAACAAAAACCACAAAGATTCCCTCGACACTTTAAAGGCAAACACATTTTATTTGTCATAAGCTTTCATGGACCACATCAGGTGCATCATCTATTCACCATTTCCACACCACATTGTTTTTTTTTTTTCACGCACTGTTTCTATGCAGTGTCTTTTCCTGCCAGAAATCCATTTAATGTAATAAAGACCAAACCATGGCTGGCACTAAAACAATCTGTTAATAATACTAATACGAATACTACTACTACTTTATTTCTAGACCGCCCTCTCTCCCTGTGGGGACAGGGTGGTTTGCATACATATAAAAGGCATGTATTCAATGCCATTGTTAAAATCACACAACATCAAGAATGCAGACTAGGATATAAAAACGTATCGCCCAGAATTACAATTAAGATAATAAAAATACATTTACTGTATATACTCGAGTATAAGCCTAGTTTTTCAGCCCTTTTTTAAGACTGAAAAAGCCCCTTTGGCTTATACTCTGGTGAGGGTTCTAGTTGGCTTATATTTGGGTCAGCTTATACTTGAGAATATATGGTACATTTATTATTTTTCTCTATTATTATTGGTATTACATTTATTATTTTTCTCTATGATTGTTGCTACTATTACATTTATTTTACTCTATTTTTATTACTAATAATACATTTATTATTTCACTCTGATATTATTATTATTATTGCATTTATTATTTTACTCTATTTATTATTACATGTATTATTTTCCTGCATTTATTATTATTATTATTATTAATATTATTAATATTAATAATATTAATATTATTAGGGGACCCTGGTGGCACAGTGTGTTAAAGCGCTGAGCTGCTGAATTTGCAGACCAAAAGGTCCCAGGTTCAAATCCCGGGAGCGGAATGAGTGCCCGCTGTTAGCCCCAGCTCCTGCCAACCTAGCAGTTCGAAAACATGCAAATTAGTAGATCAATAGGTACTGCTCTGGCAGGAAGGTAACAGCGCTCCATGCAGTCATGCCGGTCACATGACCTTGGAGGTGTCTATGGACAACGCCGGCTCTTCGGCTTAGAAATGGAGATGAGCACCAACCCCCCAGAGTCGGTCACGACTGGACTTAATGTCAGGGGAAACCTTTACCTTTACCTATATTATTATTATTATTATTATTATTATTATTATTATTATTATTATTATTACATGTATTTTTACTCTATTATTATTAAAAGAATACATAAGCACATTTACATTGAAGAAGATGAGAATAATGATTTGATCAGAGTTGGACAGTCTTATCTTAAATTTGAGCTTTATGTAAATATTCAAGAACATTTATTGATGCCTCAATTAATGTAATTATATTGGTATCTATTTTTATTTCTGAAATTTACCACCCTCGGCTTATACTGGAGTCAACGTTTTCCCAGTATTTTTGTGGTAAAATTAGGTGCCTCTGCTTATATTCGGGTTGGCTTATACTAGAGTATATATGGTAACTAAGGTGTGGGCTACCATAGCCAAGTCAGGTGTCTCAAGGTACAGGCACAGCTGGTGCACAGGTTTAAACTATGTGAAGCTGCTCCTGGCCACTGCTGACACCTGAAGTTCTAGGGTCAGCAATGAGTCCGAAATCACCTCCAGACTGCAAACCTGTGCCTTCAGAGGGAGCGTGGCCCCGTCAAGCACAGGCTGTATCCCTATACCCTGTTCTGCCTTTCGACTGTCCAGGAGTACCTCTGTCTTGCCCGTTTTACCATATTATTTATCACATGGGGTGGGGGTGGGGATCATATTACCCATAGCAACATTGCATTCCCCTTCAGTTATAAAATATGCCAAATATTTAATATCTATCCTTAAATATCTTTATTATGAGCTCTTAAATCACAAATTTAATGCAATTTAAGATACTTTGGAGCCTCTGGTGGCACAGTGTGTTAAAGCGCTGAGCTGCTGAACTTGCAGACCATAAGGTCCCAGGTTCAAATCCGGGGAGCGGAGTGAGCAGCCGCTGTTAGCTCCAGCTTCTGCCAACGTAGCAGTTTGAAAACATGCAAATGTGAGTAGATCAATAGGTACCACTCCGGCGGGAAGGTAACAGCATTCCATGCAGTCATGCCAGCCACATGACCTTGGAGGTGTCTACGGACAATGCTGGCTGTTTGGCCAGTTTGACACAACTGGACTTAACGTTAGGGGAAACCTTTACCTTTTCCTTAAGATACTTTAAAGATACAATAAGTTGAAAGCTTTAAAAAGTTCAAGCAGGATAAAATATCAAAACAATTTAGAAACACGTACCTGCATATTTTGGTAGAAATTGAAACCCTCAATGTTTAAATAAATGTTTTTGATGCCAGAATGAAGCCCATATTAACACCAATAGAACCTCTAAGGAAAGGAAATGTCATAGTTGAGGTGCCACAGCAGAAAAGACCCTTCTCAGGTCCTGTGACAGTGTATTCCTTCCATTGGTGTTGTTCCACTAGAGCCCAGGAGCCCCTTGGTGATATTTTTATGGGGGGAAAGGAAACTTAGTTGTTGTGGTCTATGAGTGGAATCAAATATAGCAAACACTTTAATCTTGGCCAGAGGTGAACTTTGAAACAGCACTATGTTACATGTCTCCTTCTTTCCAATTTGGGCATTGTTCTATTAAACATTGAAGCAATGCCTTATATCCCTTTTTTGCACTTACAGTTCTGTCCTTGATAAAGACATAACCACACACTGCTCCTCCAAAACCATAATATCCCTTCGTGGGGGAATAAAGCTAAGGATTTACCACAGTTGTACAATGGTTGTAATTCTGAGGCCTTCTTAGGAGTACAAACCCATAAACCCTGCATGCGGCTTTACTGAGATGATTATAAACAGCTTCCACCAGTGTGCATAAACCTCTAGCAAAGAATGCAAAGAGAGAAACAGGATGGCTGATTTAGCAAAGCCACAAGCCTGGCTCTCTTGAATCTCAAACAAGCTTCAAATCCCATCTGACCTCACTGAGAAGCAGGATCTATAATATTCCTAGCATGAATCAAGGAAAAAAGTGGTGATTCTGTGTTGCGGTATTTGAGTTGTCCTAGATTTCAAGGGAAGATGGTGTTCAGTGGAATTGTTTGGAAAAAGGTGAATTGCACATTTAAGGAGGCATATTTATTAGGGATGTGCAAAAAATCAGACACGGGTCATAAGTCGTGTTTTGTCAAATCCCTATGTTGTGAATGAGTCTTCTGAGGCTGTGAGTGATAATGGTAGGATCAGGAGGGGAAGGAAGAATCCTCGCGAGGAGGGCTCGCTGGAAGATTTACATAGGAAGAGAGTCAGGGAGATAGATGAGGAATCTTCAGATGCGGATTCATTTGGGGAGTTAGAAGGGAATCCTGAGGTGGAAATGACTGTTGAGGACCCAGTGGTGGTGGAAGGGGTTGGCATAGACTGGGCTCCGCAGGATCTTGGGGAGGAAACTGGGCCCATGGATGCTGAGGACGCAGGAGAGGCTTGGGTTTCTTCAGAAGCAGACCCCACATGCTCTGCCTGGAGGAATGAGGGCGATTCCACAGGTGTGGACAGGGTTGGGCGTAGGCAGAGTGATTTTGACTCTGATGAGGAACTTGGGACACCTGATCCTAAGGCGTTGGCTGTTTGGAGCTTGGATTCTGATGAGGAGCTTGGGACACCTGATCCTAAGGCGTTGGTTGTTTGGACGCCCAAGGAAACCTAAATAAATTGGGGGGGTTTTGGGCCATTGTTTCTTGCGTGTGGCAAGGTGTTGTTGGGCACCATTGGGTTTCCTGTATTTGACTCCGAAGACTGGCTTGGGACTTTGCAACCGATGTAAGCTTGACCCAGGTTATTCTATGATGGAGGGCAGGAACTGTGTGGGTTTTCTGTTTGGACTGCATTGTTATTACTATTTTTCATTAGCTGCTGCTCGCCTCCGTTGTCTTGGCTCTTTGTGTTATCCTGTGACGTGGACCTTGCTGTGACGACTTCACCCTTTGGACCTTGGACCGGAACTTGACTTGGCATATCTCTTCACTCTTTAACTCGGCTTGGCATCATTCCTGTCTCCGTGGCTGACTTCCATTGCTGACTCTTTAATTTTCATAGGTCTCTGTGAGTCAGCTTGTTTTCAGCACGAGTAAACTCTCCTGGGAGGCACAGCCAAAAAACTATGTCACAGTCTCCTCATCCTATCAGGACTGAGAGAGAGGGGAAGAAAGGAGGTAGGGCCCAGTCGATTGCCTTTAAATGCAGGAGCCACATTGCCTTTGTCGCGTGTGTGTGTGTGTGTGTGTGTGTGTGCGTCCAATTAGGATTCATTTTTGGGGGTTTTCTGTCCCCCCTCTTTAATTTAAAATTAATTAATTCTCCAAACTGCTTTCTTTATTTTCTAATCTATTTCAATTCTATTCTAATTCTAGTCTACCAACCATTCTGTTCCTTTCGTTTGCCATATGTTGGGGCTATTTATTTACTTATTTATTTGTAGTATTTATACCCTGCCCTTCTCACCCTGAAGGGGACTCAGAGCAGCTTACAGAACATGGCAAACATTTCATTCCAATTATACAATTAACCAGGACAGACAACACAAGCAGAAGTAAAGGCAGTTTTTCCCATCTTATTTTCAGCATCTTGGAGGCTGTACACAACTCTGGCCATGAAGGGTGGGTGTGCCATCTTCCATACCAAGGAACTTTCCTCCGATTGATGTCTTTAAGGGTGCCTTTATTACCTCCCCACTAAATGCTCTATCTACCGTATATACTCGAATATAAGCCGATCCGAATATAAGCCTAGGCATCTAATTTTACCACAAAAGAACTGGGAAATCATTGACTCAAGTATAAGTCGAGGGTGGTGAATTTCAGAAGTAAAAATAGATACCAATAAAATTACATTAATTGAGGCATCAGTAGGTTAAATGTTTTTGAATATTTACACAAAGCTCAAATTTAAGATAAGACTGTCCAACTCTGATCCAATCATTATTCTCATCTTCTTCAATGTAAATGTGCTTATGTATCCTTTTAATAATGATAGAGTAAAATAATACATGCAATAATAATAATAATAAATACAGGAAAATAATACATGTAATAAATAGAATAGAATAATAAATGTAATAATAATAATAATATAATATCAGTTTGAAATAATAAATGTATTAATAATAATAAAAATTGAATAAAATAAATGTAATAGTAGCATCAATAATAGAGTAAAATAATAAATGTAATAATATCAATAATAATAGAGAAAAATAATAAATGTACCATATATTTTCGAGTATAAGCTGACCCAAATATAAGCCAACCAGGACCCTCACCCGAGTATAAGCCGAGGGGGCTTTTTTAGTTCTAAAAAAGGGCTGAAAAACTAGGCTTATACTCAAGTATATACAGTATTTATTCTCACTTCTGCTTTCGGCCCGCTAGGTAGGCAGGTGAGCTGGGGCTGAAGGCGGGAGCTCAATCCTGACCTGGGCTTGAACTGCTGACCTTTCAATCGGGAGGGTTTTTCTGCAGCACAGTGGTTGAGCCTGCTGTTCTAAACCTGGCCCCAATTGTAGTCCTATCAAGTACCAACTGCAACTACGAATCTCTTAATTTGCTTTCCTTTCCCATATTGTTTCAAAGGTATAATTCAGATCTACAAAGTGCAGTGCTTGCTTTATTTTCTATTTTCTGGGAGGAAAATCCCTTTCCAAAATGTGGAGGAATGATGCTGTGGTTATTTCTCTGTAGAGAAATCCAAGGCAGTGGAACTCTCTCCCCCAGACTGTGGTGGAGGCTCCTTCTTTGGAAGCTTTTAAGCAGAGGCTGGATGGCCATCTGTCGGGGGTGCTTTAAATGCGATTTCCTGCTTCTTAGCGGGGGGTTGGACTGGATGGCCCATGAGGTCTCTTCCAACTCTACTATTCTATGATTCTATGATTCTATAAGGGGATAGATCTTGTAGGTTTTTTAAAATAAAATATTTTGAGTGAAATTTTAAAAATTCCCTAA
Source organism: Anolis carolinensis (assembly GCF_035594765.1). NCBI lineage: Eukaryota > Metazoa > Chordata > Lepidosauria > Squamata > Anolidae > Anolis > Anolis carolinensis. Next base: position 11,845,408 of record NW_026943819.1, on the reverse strand, counting down.
AAGTCAGTAGATGTGTGAATCTTACTGAAACTTGGGGGGAATGACGCCCTGGTTGTGATGTGTCATTGTAGAAAAATTCAAGTGGATAGCTCATGCAGCTTTTTAAAAAAAATATTGTTTGTAAAAACTTCAAAATTTTTCAAAAAATCAGTGGATGAGCAAAGTTTTCTGAAACTTGAAGGCTTACACTGGTAAATGTGTGCTAAAATTGCAACAAGTTTCATCCCAACAGTTCTATAATGTGGGAGAAAATAACATTAAAAAAATAACAAATTTTTCTGAACTTTGTATTAGAAATTAAATGGGCTCCTTACAATTGTTTAGAAATCCTTTAGAAATGAAACGGGGAGGGGGCGGGGGGGGGGGGCGACGGGATGGGACGGGATGACCCTAATTTTGCACTTAAAAATGAAATGAATTTTTGGCATTTTGCACACCTCTAATAATTTTTAATTACAATATTTCAATAATAGACTTGGAAGTTTTTAAAGGTGCCTTGTATCTCTCACTGTCTGTCTGCATCTTTGGGCATGGGAACATATCTATTCCCTACCTTTGAACAAGGATTCAAAAGCTGGTCTGGAATATTTCATGGAAAATATTCTGAGTATTTTTATTTGATCAGCTATCTCATCTGCCTCAAAAGCACGCACAATACTGAGCAATCCAATTCATGTATACTCAGATGTAAGTGACACTCACTCCAAGATAGTATATTACCAGCTACATGTGCAGAGAATAACTTGTGAAAAGTTCGTATCTGGCAAATGGGAAAAAATCCAAACTGATAACAAGACGCCTAACAGTATATGGCAAGCGGTATCCTGATGATAAATGATTCAACAGAGACTAATGATGCATAGAGATGAGCTCTGAAGGAACTACAAGTGGATCATCCAAATTTATTGACAAATTTACCAACACAGATTAAAATATTTCACAAAGAAAAAAGAGATCATAATTTAGCAAAATTCTCTCCTTGAAATATAGGA